>NC_132851.1:26774242-27077272 GCF_048164855.1 Canis lupus baileyi | reverse complement strand
CCAGGACCCTAAGATCACAACCTGAGCTGAAGGTAGACGCTTAACCCACTGAGCCATGCAGGTGCCCCGGGGGGTAGATACCTTGACTTTTTATATATGCATTTTTAAAAGATTTTATGTATTTATTCATGAGAGAGACAGAGAGAGAGAGAGTGGCAGAGACACAGGCAGAGGGAGAAGCAAGTTCCATACAGGGAACCTGACATGGGACTCCATCCTGGGTCTCCAGGATCATGCTCTGGGCTGAAGGCGGCGCTAAACCGCTGAGCCACCCGGGCTGCCCTTTATATGCATTTTAAAGATTTTATTTATTTGGCAGAGAGAGAGCATAAGTAGGGAGATCGGCAGGCAGAGGGAGAGGAAGAATCAAGCTCCCCGCTGAGCATTGGGTTCCTCAGTCAGAGGGGAACCTGCCTAATGTGGGGGCTCAATCCCAGGACCTGGGACCATGACCAGAGACAAAGGCAGACGCTTAGCTGACTGAGCCACCCAGGTGCCCCAATATTCTGACTTTTAAAAAAAACCTTGAATTTTCATTGAAAATGTGATTAGCCAACCTTGGCTTCCGGACATGAAATCGAGCAGTTGAAGAAAGCAGAAGACATGGATGTCAGGGAAGGTCCGTAGAACCTCATGTGGGTATTTGAGGGTCAGAACCTGAAGAAATAAATGTAACATTCCTATTAATGGTCCATTGACTTGTTTGTTCCCACATTTGTAATTGAAGCAAAAAGTCGATGGAGAACAGAGGCCCTTAGGTTCAGATCCTGCTGTCCATGCTCCATAAATCCAGATAGCTCTCTGAGCCTCAGTCCTCTAATCTTTAAAATGGGCAATAATGACACCAACTTCACCAGGTTCTTGGAGAGAAGAAACGAGACCATGCATACAATCTGCGTCTTTTGCCTGGCACATCACAAGTGCTCAATAAATGCTCACTGTTGATGTGCGGTTATTCTCTCTTTCAGCAAGTGTTTGCTTAGCCTCACTTGTACTCGATTGGGTTAGTGGAAATGTCTTGGATGACGCAGGAAGGGGATAAGACAAAGTCCTGAGGCCAAAGGTTTTAGCTACAAAAGTCCCTTCCCTTGAAGTGTGTTGATGAGTAAGAGTGGTTGAGCGAGAGGACTTCATAACTGATCCAAGCATAGAGATGGATCAGGACAAAGAGAGTGGACACATGGTCCACCAAGAAAACAGACTGAGAAGCACCCAGAAGTGAAGCCTTCTTTTTTTTCTTTTAAGATCTTATTTACTTATTTGAGAGAGAGAGAGCCCACACACACAAGGAGGGGGAGGGGCAGAGGTAGCGGGAGAAGGTGACTCTCCGCTGAGCAAGGATCCCAGGACCCTGGGATCATAACCTGAGACATAACCCAAGACAGCTGCTTAACCACCTGACCATCCAGGCACCCAGAAGTGAGGCCTTCTTGACAGGGGCTGTGGGCTGTGCTCCTTTTAGCTGCCTAGGATGAGCAAAATAAAAAAAAGGGGAAAAATTAGAGCTCCTCCATTACTTAGGGTCAAAATAAGCATGGGATGAGCACTGGGTGTTATTCTATATGTTGACAAATTGAACACCAATAAAAAATAAATTTATATAAAAAAAAGCATCTGTAGGGTGTATGGTAGAGCCTGCAAATCTTTTTTTTTAAAAAATAAATTTATTTTTTATTGGTGTTCAATTTACCAACATACAGAATAACAGCCAGTGCTCATCCTGTCAAGTGCCCCCCCCGTGCCTGTCACCCAGTCACCCCCACCCCCGCCCTCCTCCCCTTCCACCACCCCTAGTTCTTTTCCCAGAGTTAGGAGTCTTTATGTTCTGTCTACCTTTCTGATATTTCCCACACATTTCTTCTCCCTTCCCTTATATTTCCTTTCACTATTATTTATATTCCCCAAATGAATGAGAACATACACTGTTTGTCCTTCTCCGATTGACTCACTTCACTCAGCATAATACCCTCCAGTTCCATCCACGTTGAAGCAAATGGTGGGTATTTGTCGTTTCTAATGGCTGAGGAATATTCCATTGTATACATAAACCACATCTTCTTTATCCACTCATCTTTCGATGGACACCGAGAACCTGCAACTCTTGATTTTGGGGTTGTAAATTCAAGCCCCACATTGGTAGAGATTACTTAAAACAAAACAAAACAAAACAAAAAAACAAAACCCAAAACCAAAATAGAGATCTCTGTCATAGAAAGCAATGTTTAGACCTTGTCTCTGGAAAATCAGCTAAAGCTGAGTTGAATGAGTTGGAAAGAATTCAGGCCATAAGATAAGGTGCCTGAATTCAGAGATTACCTGCTACGAATAGATCATCTAAATATTACATCAGAGCTCAAACAAAAGTTCTGTGTCTCTACATTGACACTTTGAATCAATTTTCTTATTAAAAAAAAAAAAAAAAGAAAAAGAGTAGAATGGGGACCAGGGAGACAATCACAGTCCTTTGAAACTCCAAGTAAGGCATTTGATGAAGTAGCATTTTTTAAAACCTGGGCTTTGGAACTGAAATCATCACATAAGTGGCAATAATTCCCACAGCACTGGCCACATTCTAAATTCTACATCAAAAGCTTGATGCGTCACGATTTCATTTTATTAACATTTTTTAATTAAGAAATATTTTTAAAGACTTTATTTTTATTTTAAATTTATTTATTTATTTATTTATTTATTTATTTATTTATTTATTTATTTTATGATAGACATAGAGAGAGAGAGAGAGGCAGAGACACAGGAGGAGGGAGAAGCAGGCTCCATGCCGTGAGCCTGACATGGGACTCGATCCCGGGACTCCAGGATCGTGCCCTGCGCCAAAGGCAGGCACCAAACTGCTGAGCCACCCAGGGATCCCCAAGACTTTATTTTTTATTTTGGCAATTTTATGTTCACAGCATCATTGGGAGGATGGTATTTTGCATATATCCCCTGTCCCACACACGCACAGCCTCCCTCAGGATCTACGACACTCACCAGAGTACATTTTCCAGAAGGATGAACCTATATTGACACATCATGATCCCCCAACATTCACAATTTACCTGAGAGTTCACTGTTGGCATTGTAGTTTTTAGGGTTTGGACAAATGTATAATGACATGTGTCCATCATTATGGTATTATCCAGTTTTCCAATGCTCTAGAAATTGTTTCATCTATTCATCCTTTCCTTACCCCAGATCCTTGTCCAGAAACATTGATATTTTTACTGTCTTCATAGGTTTGCTTTACCCAAAATGTCATATAGTTGGAGTCATACAGCATGTAGCCTTTTCCGATTGGTGTCCTTCACTTGGTGGCATGCATGTAAGATTCCTCTGTGTCTTTTCATGGCTTGCTGGCTCATTTATGTTTTAGCCCTAAGTAATTTCCGTTGTTTGGATGGATGGAGCGCAGTCTCTCTGTCCATTTACCTACAGGGCATTTTGGTTGCTTCCCAGTTTTGGTAATTATGAAGAGAGCCTGCTATAAAAATCTTTGTGTAGGGTTTTTTTTTTTTTTTTTTTTTAGATTTTATTTATTCATGAGAGACACACAGAAAGAGAGGCAAAGACATAGGCAGAGGGAGAAGCGGGCTCCTCTCAGGGAGCCCAATGTGGGACTCAATCCCTGACCCTGGAATCACGCCCTGAGCCAAAGACAGACATTCAATAACTGAGCCACCCAGGCGTCCTTCTTTGTGTAGGCTTTTGTATGGACTTACACATTTTCAGTTGTTTTGGCTACATATCAAAGAGCACCACTGCCATGATTTGATTTGAAGTTTTTCAGCAGCTTTGTGGTATGATCATCCTTATCCACATTTCACAGATGAGAAAGCTGAGGTTCAGAATGTCATGATTTACCTAAAGACACACAATTAAGAGTCAAAGTCAGACTAGACAAGACAGTCTTTGTTGCTGATGTGATGAACTAAGAGTCAAAAGGCGGTCTTATTCTCAGTTTTTTCCAGACACTTTGGATGCTCTTGATCTGCTACCTCAGCCTCTCTTCTGTAAAACAGTTATATGCATTTTCCTGCTTCACCATTCCTTGTCAAATGCAATCCTGGCCAGAAAAACCACTTTGGATTTCTCACATTTCCAGTTAGCACTGTGGACAAGTTGCTGTGTTTCTGGGCTTCACATGTCACATCTGTGCAATTAAAAGCTTTGGATCCTTTTCCATTTCTGGAAGTGTGTGATTTTGCATCTTCACATCTCTCTGGGTTCCTCAGCAGTGAATTGGAGACATGGACTACCAGGGGGAAGGATGGGAAGCTGCAAATGCTTCTATTTGAACTTTGGGGTTGAATAATGTTGGCAATTTTAAAGTCTCATTATCTTACTCCCTAATGTTTTCCTTCTAAACAGCTGTAGTTCTTGGGAAAAGAGGGTTGGACCAACCGTGTTGGAAATAGTTCCACTGGGGAGAGTGAAGGGTATTCGGAGTTTTTAATTTAGAATCTTGGTGACCAAGTGCTGCTCACAGTTTGTCCCTGGGGCCCCCTGGTCTCAATCAAGTGTTTGGAATTGAGCCTGTTATTAAGTGGGGGCTGGGTGGTAAAGGCCAGTGGTGGGGACAATACACTGCAGTTGCCAGCATGGGTTTGGCTCTAATCTCTCTTCTCTCACACCATAGCTATGTGACACCAAGCTCTCCGTGCCTGGCTCTCCATAAAGCAAGAATGATAACACCCTCCAAAATGATGTCTTAAGGAAGAAAAGAGGGGTACCGGGGTGGTTCAGTTGGTTAAGCATCCGACTCTATTTCAGGTCAGGTCATGATCTCAGGGTCCTGAGATGGAACCCTGTGTCTGGGTCTGCCCTCACAGTGAGTCTGCTTGTCCCTCTCCTTCCCCATCTGTCCTTCTTGCACCCCGCCAAATAAATAAATAGTTTAAAAAGAAAGAAAAGAGAGGTTCAGCCTGAAGTCTGGTGCTTAGTTAGCCGTCATCCAATTCAGACTCTGCAGAGGATGGTCTGGCAAGGGACTGGAAGCTGCTCGGGTTGCTTTTTCTAGTACAGTTGTGATGTCTCACTGAGCTTGAAACTTCTTGGGTGTGAGTTGCACCTTAGTGTTTTCATTCTCCTGCAGTGAAGTGTAGGCTGGGCAGTGGAAAGGGGAGCCCAGGCACTGCCTTACATATGTCCTATCCTTATAACAATGCTCTAATGTTATTGGTCCTCTCTCCATTTATAAAGGAAGATATTGAGGTGCAGAGAGGTAAAATTTGGCAAAGACCACTGAGCTAATGAGTGGAGGAACTGGGATTCAGACTTATATCTGTGACCTTTTTCTGATACTGGGAATCCTCATGAGAGTTACTGAGGCTCGATCTCCCCACCCAAGTTCTACCTGCCAGTGGCTACCAACAAATGGCAAGAATCTGTTTCACTGAACTTCTCTGGGCCATTCAAAAACGGTTGGAAGATTCAGGAAGAATGGGATTAATGACAGCACTCCATTAATGAAAGACTGCAGAAATGGCAGGAATTCATACCTTCCCACAACATGCCTCTGCAGCCCTTCCATCAGGAGGTGATGCCTGTTTCTTCTCCCATGAGTCTGGGCTGGTTTGGTGACCTGCTTTGGCCATTAAAATGAGGCAGAGTTAATGGCATCTCCTTTCCAAGACTAGGTCTCAAAAAGCTTTGTGTACTTTTTTTTTACTCTTTCTTAGAAACCTGCCCAGCTGCCATGAAGACAAACAGGCTGAAATGCTGGAGCATGAGATATGAGGTGGAGTAGAGTCAATGTGCCCCAGCCCAGAGCTAGCCATATCCTAGAGGCAGAACTACAGTTGATAATGGATGCATGCAAGAGTCCAGCCCAGACTAGAACCACCTAGCAAAATCAAGCCCATACCTCCTACTCCACATGGTTATGAGCTAAATGTATGGCACTCCATTTGCGGGGAAGAATTTAAAGTTTGTAAAAGAGTTGGAAAGACAGTATGTCCACTACCCAGTTTCAATTTTCTTCAATGTCATCATCTTATATGATTGTGGTGCAAGTTTCTTTGTCAAAACTAATAAACCAACATTGGTATATTACTCTGAGCTAACCTGAAGGTATTATTTGGAATAATGTCCTTTTTCTATTCCAGGATCCAGTCCAAGATGCCACAGTGCATTTAGCAATTGTCTTTCCTTAGTGTCCTCTGATCTGTGAGGGCTTCTCAGTCTTCCTTGTTTTCATGACTTTGACAGCTTTAGGATCACTGGCTAGGTATTTTGTAGCATGTCCTTTAACTTGGGTTTGTCTGACTTTTTTCATGATTAGACTGAATTTTTCACATCTGGGACAAAAATACCGCAGATGTGAAGTGAAGTGTCCTTCTTATCACATCATATCAGGGGGTATGTGAGATCCACTTGACATCATTTGGTGATGTTAACTTCGACACTTGGTTAGAACAGTGTTTTCCAGTTTTCTCCATTGTAAAATTACTTTTTGTGTGTTTTTTAAAGACACTGCATTTTGGAGTGGTTTGCCCAGTAGATAGCTGTTATATACTACTTCCTCATTGCATTCACGCCTCCCTGAATTTGGCTTTTCCAAGTAATTTCCTGGACTGTTTTCCAGTTTTAGTCTTGTGGTCAACAATCTATTGTAATGTTGCACTGGACATTGATCTGCCTAAGGAAAGTTCTAATTTCACCTTTGAAATTCTATGACTCTTTCTAGTTTCTGGTCAAATGCTGTTGCCTTTGATTTTTATTTTTTTTTTATTTTTAATTTATGATAGTCACACAGAGAGAGAGAAGCAGAGACATAGGCAGAGGAAGAAGCAGGCTCCATGCACCGGGAGCCCGACGTGGGATTCGATCCCGGGTCTCCAGGATCGCGCCCTGGGCCAAAGGCAGGCGCCAAACCGCTGCGCCACCCAGGGATCCCTGCTGCTGCCTTTGAAAACCTTCTCTGGCTCACTCTGTAAACACTTATCGTATTAATTCACTCATTTGTTCATTTTATGGAGCACTGTCTGCATACCAGAGTGTCTTTCAGGCTTTGGGCCTACAAACCAGACACCTCTCTGGAAACTCGCCAGGAGGGAGATACACAATTAACCCAGCAGTCAAATAATTTAAAGAGAAGTATATAACTTTGGTTTTTCTCTGATATCCATGTTCTCATGTTGGAGGTAATAAATTGTAATCTTCCTATGCATCTTAATCAGTCAAGAACCAATTTAGTAAATATTTAGTGTACACATACCATGAACCAGGAATTGTGATAGACATCTACAATGGAATCTCTCACATTGCTACTGGAGTCACAGAATGCAGATGTTGTCTCATCCAGTTCATTCCATTGTTTTTATTTTATTTAACTTTTAAAAAAATCATTTTTTAAAAGTTTTCATAAACTCTATGTCACACATGGGAGCTCAAATTCATGACCCTTAAATCAAGTCCCATGCTCCACTGATTGAGCTGGCCGGGCAATCTTAATTCATTCTATCATTAAACTATGAAATGAGGGCAACAGAAGGATGGCTTACTGGGGAGGACTGGGGTTCCTGTCCAGCCAGGTCCATGAAGTTCTGGCATGTGGTTCTTTCCATTGTGTCCCATTGCTCTCTTGGCTATTGAAAAGGAATGACTGGCAGATCCCAGAGGTGAAAGTAAATTCACTATTTCAGAGTTGGGGACAGGAGATTGAAATGTCATTTAACTAGAAACTGATCTTCCTCCAGGGTCAGGATATGAGACCAATTCATCTCTCCAGAATTGAGACTACCCTAGAATTAAAGCAGTCCTCATCAAACTTTCCTCTTTGACTGAAGATCAGTCATCTTATCCATGTGTTTGTTGTCTGCCTCCCCTATTAGAATATAAACTTCAAAATGGCAGAGACTCATTTGTCCTTTTTACTTCTTTATTAAACACATAAACCAGAGCCTAATATTTGGTAGGCATTTAACAAATATCTATGGAACAACTGAGTGAATACTGGTTCATGAAGGACCATGAGACCAAGGTCAGTGATTTTTTTCATAAGAAAACTTGACTGTGTTCTTCTCTTGTCCAAAATCCTATCTTTCTATGATTCCTCATGGCCTATAAAACAAGCCCAATACTTCAAGATTTATTGGCTGGAGCTCTTTCACTTGTAAACAATAGAAACTGACATTGGAGAAGCCTAATCAAACAAAACAATATACAACGTATTTATTGCTTACCCAACTACATATTTTTTTAAAGGTGCAATTGGATCAAATAGTTTTTGGTTGACTCATCAAAACTGGTATCTCCTCTTATTATTGTTGTTTTAAAGATTTATTTATTTATTTGATAAAGAAAGAGAAAGCACCAGTGGGAGCAGGAGTGGAGGGAGGCAGAGGGAGAGGAAGAGAGAGAGTCTCAAGCAGACTCACCACTGAGTGTGGAGCCCAGTGTGGGGTTTGATCTCACAACTAAGATCACAGCCTGAGGCAAAAATCAAGAGTCAGACACTTAACTGACTGAGCCACCCAGGTGTCTTGACATCTCCTCTTAGATCAACTTTTTTTTGCTGTTGGCTTCATTCTTGGGCAGACTCTCCCCATGTGGCAGTTTTTGGTTACATGAACCAAACATCCCCTTCTTTTCCTTAAGCCAGTTTGAGCTGGGTTACTGTCACTTTCAAAAAAGAAAAGATGCTGACTCATACTTTTTTACTTCTTTGGAGCATGGCATAGTGTAGATACATAGGATGAACAAAGAAAGAAAGCCTGAGGATGAAGAATTTGAGTCTCCTTGTACCTTGGGTCCCTCTCACTGATGGCTTCCCAGGGAGCTCCGGTTCAGTTCAGACTTTCTAATGAGAGCTCGCTGAACAGTGTAAGGTCACCTGAAAGTTCTTCCTGTGGGAATCAAGATTCTGTGGGAATCAAATGTCTCTTACATTAAGCCACTTAGATTTCAGGGTTATTATTAGGGAATGTTATTAGTTACTTACATGTTAAACAATCAGTTTGTTTTAAAGCTGCTGACTTTAGAACACCCCTTTGGTCTGAGAATAACAAGTCATAATGGGGTTGAAAAGGTAGGTGACATCAACTCTTCTCAAAAGGAGAGGCGGTGGGGCCCACTGCCTTTCGTTGACCATATGCAATAAGGGCTGTGATGTGATCTCTAGATCTCTCAGAATAGCTAGAGCTTCTAGAGATCACCATCATCGCTCAGCTTGTAGATGCTCTACTTTGTTGTACAAAGTACTTTGCCATTATGATTTCAATAGACTTGTCAGAGAATTCAATTGTGTTCATTTTTTACAGAAATACACAACATTCACGTATGGTGCAAAGGAAAGGTGCGATGTGTTGCAGAAATCATTAGTGCTCATGATGTCCAGGGGCTTCCATTGTGTCCCAGCCTCCCTTCTTCCCTTGCAGGAAGGTTGGGGCCAGTGATTGAGTCTGGCCAATGGATTGTGAGAGACAGTGATATGTGTGCATAGGAGCATTATGCTTCCTCCTTTCTTTCTCTTCCTTGTGGGGGTGATCATGAACTCTTTATCAAGTTAGTGAAATCACAGGATGGAAGAAGCTTGGATCCTGGAGTCATCAAAGCAGGCTACAAAGACTTGCTTGGTATGCAGTGGTCGTTGAGAAAGAATCAAATGTTTCTTATGTTAAGCTGCTGAGATGTCAGGGTTTATTTATTACTGTAGCACAACTTAGCCTTTTATAACTAATAAAGACTGCATTTCTCCTTTAGTAGACTTGTAGGATGGTTGCTGCCTGAGATACATTGAAACAAGACCATCTTGTCATATATATTGACCCATTTTCTAATTCCTGATGTTTAGGGTTTGCCTTGAAATTACTTTGAAGCAACAGGCTTGACTTGAAACCCAGCTCTGCTACTGATTTACTGGTGACCCTGGGCAAGTTGCCTTACCTCTCTGAACCTCATATACTTCAGTAATAAAAAACTGAAAATGATTGGGCTTTTGGGAGGCCCATCACTTACTGCCTATATAACTTGCAGCAGGCTACTCCTCTTTCCCAGCTTCAATGTCCTCTCTGTAGGAAGGAGATAATAGTGTTCCAGGTCTGCCAAAGTTGTCCTAATGAGTGCAGTGGAAAATATAAGAGCCCAGCAAAAGCACTTCTTGTATTTTAATTTCTTATCCATTGACATCCCTTAGTTTTTCCTATCACTCTGCTTTATTCATTTATTTCTTTTCTCCTGCTTTCTCAATCCTTACTCAGATATAGAATATTGCTTCCTTTTTGAAGAGAACTTGGACTCCTTTGTGGTCAATCTGGTGTTGCTGAGAAAGGATCAACTTTCTGAAATAATGTGGAGCAGATTTGTGTGTGTATATGTATGTTTTCACATTATTTACACCCCAGTCTGGAAAGGAAATGGCGGCTGGAAGCAGAGGGCAAAGTTGAGTCCACACCTGAAGAACATACTTAAATACACTGATAAAGCCTGGAGGACCTAATCATTTGTCTTGAAGAAAACTGAAACAGTCACACTGATAAACAGACCAATTGAGAACAATTAAAATCTCCGTCACTTATCAAAAGCCAAACAAGGACAACTTCAGTGGGTTTGAAGGTGAAAAGTCACTTAAGCAGAAACTCAGAGGGCAGGATCCCTTGAGAACAGGGCATTTATATCAAGGTCTTACCACACCCCTCCTCCAATGCAGAAGTGGGCCAGGTACAGAAGAAAGAGTTTTGGGTGGGGGTCCTCCATGTGCAGGGGTAGTGGGGAGACAAGAATGACACAAAATGACCCCATATGGTGATAAATTGAGTTTATGTGCAGATTCTTTCTTTTCTTAACTTTTTCATTACTTCTGCTTGAACTTTGTGGTTTTCCTTGGAGAGATTGGCGCCCAGAAAGAAGGGTAGAAAGAACCAACTGACTGTTCTCAAAACAAAACAAAACTCAACAAAGCCTCTTTCTTCCTCAAGGACTATTCCCATGGAAAGTAAAAAGTGAGCCCACTTGGAATTACCTGACAGCAGAAACAATGCCACTTTTATTAAAGGGAGTTACTTTTTCATTCACTCAATTTAAATATGGCTCCAGAGAAGTGCCCAAATCTTCAAAAGGGATATGGTCCTCAGACTAGGGACCACGGCCGAGAAATTTAAGGCTGAAAGAAATATTTTTTTTTTGAGCGAACCAAAAATAGTGGTTTAGAAGGGAGCCACTCTTCTCAAATTATGTTCCTAGAAGATATATTGTTCGGATACCACTGGTGAGAAATGAGACCTTGTCCAACAGCCTTTTCTCCAGTGTTCTGGAACGGCGTAGTTGCTTTGGTTCTCAGAATATTTTAAACCAGTCCAGCAATTTTTTAAAGAACATTCAGCTTTGTTTTGGGGTTCTGCGTAGTGTGTATTTAATAAAACACATTTGTGTTGAAATGGGCACATTTGCCAGCTTTCCCTGTGAAAAGTGTGTATGTCACCTTTGGACTCATGATGAGTAAGGAAATCACATCTTGGCATCATGGAAAAGAATTCTGTCCCTCTGAGTAAGGAGAGCAAGGGCTTTGTTTTTCTCTATTTCAAGGCATGAGGAATCTGTTATCACTTATTGCTGGTCTCATTATCATTCCATATCTCAAGAGTCCCCAGAACATGATTACCCAAGAGTGGCACTCCAGGCTTATCCCACAGAGTTTCCGGAAAATACAAGGGTTGCACAGGGTTAACAAAGCTACAGGTGGGCTTGTCCCCTTCATGAGAATTCATATCATCTCTGGTTTTCACTCAGACAGGTCCCTTTGGTAAGAAAGTGGTGTGATAAGTCTTGATGTGGAGTAAATGTATGTAGTAAATAGTATTCTTTTTTTTTTTTTTTAAATAAAGGAAATAACTAGGATTTGAAGAAACCCAGCTCACTGCTGAAAAGATTCAAATAGACAATAAGTTCTTTGGGGACAATAACTAGGTCTTGTTCACCATTTCATCTTCTGTACCAAGCACAGCAGCGTTCAGTTAATGACCATTGAAGAAAAGGAGGTCAGATACCATCTATCCTAAACGCCGTGTTAGACAGATCCACTCAACATAAAGAGGGATGCAGACTGTGGGATAGTTTTTCTTTCTCTGTTGCCTCAAGATGAACACAAAGGATATTTTTATTTTGAAAGAATTTTATCAATCATCCCCACGGGGAAATGGGCAGGAGAAATAACCAACATGGGTGTTGACACATTTTTGAGACATTCAGCAGACATGATCGCTCACTATGTGTTCGGATTCCTTCACGCAGAGAAGTTAGTCCCACCTGGCTCCTCGCACCTCAGAGGCCAACCAATCTGGTTCCTGTGTGATTTGCGTTTCTCAAGAGCTCCAGACTGACACCCATCCATTGGTCTCCTGCCCTGTACGTTGCCTCCCATAGTACAGTAGCATTCATCTGTAAGCATCTCATGGATGCAGAAAATGTGTGCTCCTGGGATATACACCGAGAAAAATGTGTGGCAGTGATGGCATGTGAGAGACACTTTTTAGCCCTCTATACACTCAGAAACTAACAGGGGAGAAGGACACAAGTAGAAACTATTATAACAAAATGCAAAGTGCTAGGAAGGGGGCTTAGAACCAAGGTGCAGGGTGTCTGTGACCAATTGGGGCCTTGACGATTCTTTCTGGTCATGATGCTTTTGTCAAGAGTGGAGGGGCATCACAAAAATGCCAATGAAAGGATATGGAAAATGTTACTCAATGTGGGGACACGGTGTGTCCCCTAAGGAATGCCCTTGGAACAAATGTTCATTTGTTCCAGGGATAAGTCTGCTTTTTCCTGAGAAGTGGTTCATTGTCACCTTGACTGGGATGGGATCAGGGGCCCCTTTCCATATCAGTGGCTGCTAAGTTTGGAACCAAAGTTGGACTCACCATAGTGCCTGTCAGTAACTCAATGTACACAGAGTATACAGATTCTGGAGTCTTTTTTTTTTTTAAGATTTTATTTATTTATTCATGAGAGACACAGAGAGAGGCAGAGACACAGGCAGAGGGAGAAGCAGGCTCCATGCAAGGAGCCTGATGTGGGGCTCGATCCTGGGATTCCAGGATCATGCCCTGAGCTGAAGGCAGCTGCTCAACCGCTGAGCCACCCAGGCGTCCCTAGATCCTGGAGTCTTGAAATTTCCTATCCCTTTTAAAATTTCCATCTTTCTTCCTTAATGCCAATTAATTTATGTCATTTTTTGCTCTAATTTTTAAATTTCTATGGATCCTTCTGGTATAAGGCAGAAAAAAAAGATTGATGTGATGATTATAATAAACTGCCCCCAATCTGAGGAGGGAACCCTGAGCTGATAGGTGACAGAGGATGGTGGAGGAGAGGGTTTCAAGCAAGATGAACCATACATGAGAAAGCAGAAAGTTGTAAGATGGACATGGGTTCTTGCTCCATTTCAGTGGTATGAAGGGGGTTTATATAACAACACATTGCTTCCCTCTTCATATGGTCTTTTTGTTCTACCCAAGTGCATTCTGGATATTTCTAACATATTATGTTAGGGTGAGGAAGAAAGACCTGTGGGAGGTAATCATATAGGAGCTGTATTTGGCCTGCCACCCCTTCCTGTTAAGTCTTCTCCAGGGGCCTATTAATCCTCCTGGCCCTAAAAGAAAGCGTGGGGGCAGCCTCAGGATTGTTCTGGTCCTTCTTCATTTTATGAGCAGGTCTCAATGGAGGAATTAAAATGTCTTACCCAATATCACTCTAAATTGATTACGGTTGAGGTTTTTGTCTTCCTCTGGCACAGGAGGGAAGCCTGCAGGTGGGAAGCAGTAGAGTTGGCTCCTTCTGTCCTTTGTTGGTTCTTCCTATCCCATCTTGCCCCCCATCTCCAGGCTTCTGAGCCTCTAGTGCATATTCAGGGAAGGGGGAAGAGAGGTGACACTGGCCTGGACACTGCACGGCCATATGAGCCCAAGTTCCCCCTCTACCTCTTGCTTCAGCAGAGTTCAGGCAGGAGCAACTCCTTATTCTTTGCTTTTTGCCCCAGAGCTTCCTTGCTGTCATTCTGCAGGGTGCCAGAGGAACCCCTTAGCCTTTCTAGTGAATGCCTAGGGGAGGATAACCCCTTGGGTAACAGTTGACCATTGGAGGGTGGAAATTGGAGGCCGAATGCTCCTTTTTCCCATGTCTTAGAAGGTTGATCCTGGGGAGCATGCTACAAAGCTCCTAGAAGGTCCCCAATGAGATGGAACCTTGGTCACCCACAGAAAAACAATCTCAGTAGTGCATCAGGGGCTAGCTTTCCCCCCTGCCCTCCTGGACAATTCCTGGATGAGCTGTCCTCTTCCCCTAAGGCAGTGGCCATTCCCCAAAACAGACTGCTTTCATTGCTTAAGCTATGCTTTTTGGAGGAAGGCAGGCTAAAATAGAAATCTAGCAATTAGATACCTTTTCAGGTTTCTCAGAGGTTTAAAGCTGACCCTTTTGCTGGTGCTTTCTGGGTTCTTCAGGGAGCCCTGTCACTGGAAATGTCTCATCCACACTTTATTTCCATGGTGACTATCTTCTTCCTTTGCCTCTGGACAGGGCAACTGCATCTTCATTTCCATGGATGATTATCTTCTTCCCTTGCCTGTAGCCAGGACTGGCTGCATAGGACCTAGTACAAAATAAAAGCATGGGACGCCTTGTGCAACAACTAGTAAGAATTTCAAGATGACTGTAGCAGAGCATTAAACCCAAGTGTAGTACCCTTCAGGGAGCAAGGCCCTGCCTGACTGCATGAAGCTGACCCTGCCTCAGGCCTGTTATATTTGCCATGCTTCCAATCTGAGATGACTCCACAGCAGGTTCTTTCACAGAGAGGCCACATCTGGTCCATGGGAAACCCACATCCTTTGCCCCACAATTGCTGACTCTGCTGGTTCAGTAAGCCTTTTCCCCTTTAGATTTCTCAGCATAAGTCACATGCAGTGTGCTGAATAAATGATACTACCAGCCTTCAAGATGGCTCTTGATGATCTGAGCCTCTAGATTTTGATGCTCTCCCATACAGAATTAGGATTGACCCTTGTGACCAATAGAATACCCCAGAAGTGACAGTTTGTGACTTCTGACAGTAGGTCATAAAGGACTTTATAGCTTTGGCTTTGGTCCTTTGATTTCCTCTCTCTGGGACTCAAGGAGCCCTTTGGAGATGACATCATAGAAAAGAATTGCTTGGAAGCCAACATCAGCTTGTCAGCCATGTGAGGGAGTCAACTTTCAGGGGACCCTCCGGCTCCAGTCCAAACCTCAGATGATGCAGCCCTGGATGACATTTGACTACAGGGTCTGAGAGCCCAGGTCAGGCTGGCCTACCAGGCTCTCCAGAATTCCTCATGCACAGAACCATGAGAAGTCACCAATCATTGTTGCTATTTTGAGCCACTAAACTTTGGGGTGGCAGGAAGTGCAGCAAAGGGTAACTCCTGCAGTAAAGCAAACTTCCCGTTTGGTGTGGGAATAGCTCTCTCTGGAGAGAGATTGTGGGATTATTTTACATCTGGATCAGTAGGGTGACCTGGAGGTACCAACTCCTTACAGAACAGAAAAGCTCTAGTTTCTGGTGGCACTTATCATTTTTATATACTCAATTTCATATGAGAGATTTATTATTATTTTTTAAAGACTTTATTTATTTATTCCTGAAAAACACAGAGAGAGAGGCAGGGACATAGGCAGAGGTAGAAGCAGACTCCCTGAGGGGAGCCCGATGTGGGACTTGATCCCAGGACTCCGGGATCATGCCCTGAGCTGAAGGCAGACACTCAACCACTGAGCCACCCAGGCATCCGGAGATTTAAACAATTTATATGCAGATCTTTGCCACTTATTCTGATTTTTTTTTTTGCATCTTGTTCAAAGACCTCATTCTAGAATATGCCTCAATCCCTGCCCGCCCCCTTTTTAAACCTCCAACTATATTTTCTGTACTCAACTTGAAAATCAATGAGACCAATGTCTTGGTTAGAATATTCTCCTCCTTCCTATCTTCAAGGATACCATCTCCGTGAGTTGGTTTTGGGAAAAGTTCTGCATTACAGAACTCAATTGATTTCGTGTAATGCTATCCCTACCACAGTCAGATTGGATAGCCATGGCCTTGGAAAACCGGAGTTGAAAACAGTAGGAATATTCATTATACAACAGAAGTCTGGAAAGCTGCCCATGTTCTGGGAAAAACCTCTTAGCCAAAGAACTCAAACTTGTGTTCAGATTTGCATGAGTAAAATTCCAAAAGAGCCTCTTCTCGGAGAGAGAAAGAGAGAGCGCGAGAGAGTCACTTCTGCAATTCTGACCTCATCCTGCTAATAAAGAATTTGATACTAAGGACCAGATAATTTTTAAAAATTTTTTTATTGGAGTTCGATTTGCCAACATACAGTATAACAGCCAGTGCTCATCCCATCAAGTGCCCCCCTCAGTGCCCATCACCCAGTCACCCTATTCCCCTGCCCACCTCCCCTTCCACTACCCCTTGTTCATTTCCCAGAGTTAGGAGTCTCTCATGTTCTACGACCAGATAATTTATTTAGCATCTAATCACAAACTTATTTCCACACAATGAGGACCCGAGATGGGGTGTCAGGGAACCAAAGTAGCAGTTATCATACTTCTAACAATCTGTGTGACCCAGAGTAACACACATGACCTCTCATGCCGCAGCCTTTTTCTCTCTGTGAATCTGAAAATATCTGTTGACCAGAGATAAAATATCATAGGGCTTTGAAGTGCTGTAAATGCTTTACCTCTCTGAGGTTTCATTATTATTTTGTCTCATATTTAGAACCGTTTTCTGGAAGAGGGCAGAAAAATGGCTTAGATGACATTATAAAAACATTAAAAGTCAAATAAGAAACAAGCCAGTGCATGATGACTGTTAAGCAAGTTTCTGTTAATTGAATCATATTTCCCCCTCGATTTGCATAAAGAATGATGATTGGTTTCCATGGGGGCAGGGGGCTTGCAACAAAGCAGAATCACACCGAGAAGTGTCGAAAATCCCTCAGCAGTTGTTTTAAGATACGAAATAGAGGTCAGGAGTACGAATGTCTCATGACAGTAAACATGCTGGATTCTTTGAAGAGAGGTCCATGCGTGGCGAGCTGCACATTTAGGTTGGGTGCCCTTAGGTAACTAGGAGATCCTCCCAACTCTGTCGGTAGCGGGATCCTGCTGGTTAGCGCTTTCTCCAGGGGGAGGGAGGTGAATAGATGTGAATGAGTGGAGTTTTGGTTAGTAGAACACAAGCTCTGTAGATTCCAGGGAGAGCATTGCCCTGAAAGGAATGAGGGATTGTATATAGGATTGTTGGAATGGCTGGGGGACAGACCATCAGGGACACCACCACGGCCAGTCTCAGCCTGAAGCACCCAAACGGGTTCTCATGAACTCCGCTGCTCAAGAATGTCTGGGAAGCTCCCACCCAAGTTCTCAGATCATGGCAGGAAAGTGGTAGTTCTCAGGAACTCTCTGGGAAGCTGCTGTGAATGTCCCAGGCCTGGCTGCTAATGCTTCCAAAGCAAAGGACCCCCCTCCTCTCCGGGGCCCCTCAGATCTAGCCTGGCCCTCTCATTGGCCAGCTGCCCCTGGGAACCACTCAGGAAAGGAGATTTGGGGGAAAGGAGTCCTACTTCTTTTGTGCAATGTGCAGCAGAACTTAGAAGGAAGGGGGGATGATGTGGTTTCCAAAGAGACCATCTGGTACAAGAGGGAAGCCAGTTAACCATAGGATACTCCTCAGTGTGTGCAGTTCCCTACCCTCACCATCTCCGCGAACCCAGCAGCAACTCCAGGAAGGAAGGAGCTAATATTCATCCTCTACCCTCCTCACCCTTATTTAAAAATAAGGGATAAAACGTTAAGTTCAGAGACCTAGGATCAAACAACAGATATTGAGCCATCAGGATTCAAATGTGGGTCTATAAAAGGACAAAATCTCAAGTTCCTTTGGCATTTCATACGTCTAAATGAGTGGTTCAGACTTTAGCTGCATCAGAAGTACCTAGAGGAATCACCCCACCCCCAGAGTTTCTGAGTCAGCAGGTCTGGGGTGGGACCTGAGATTTATATTTCTAGCAAGTTCCCAGGTGATGCTGATGCTGCTGGTTTAGGGAACCACACTTTGGGAACTCTAGAGCAGGAAAGTGATCCTTTATCTTATCTCAGTCTGCTGGTGCTCAGAGTTAGGCAGATCCTATAAAATACTAACTTTGCTTTAATTCTTTTTACTGAGCTTGCATATGGTCCCCATCGAGTAGCATAGAAATCCGCTCTTGGCTATGCATGTGTGAGTTAGGGTGCCGTGTGTAGTTTAGCCCCTTAGCCTTATCAGGTAATCACACAGCTGAATGAAAATGGGTGGGCTCATATTTCCGAGTGCCGCCTTATTTGGAAACCAAGAAGGGTACCTGGTACTCTGCATATTTTCCTGATTGAACCAGAATACCAAATTAAACTTCTGAGTTGATGATTTATTTATTATTTCATTGTGAGTTTTTTTTTTTTTAAATCAGCATTTGATAAGTAAATGGCCCAAATCGTACTTTGGCATTCATGGAAGTAACATTAGTCTTGATGAATTATTTGCTTATTCAGTGAATATGTAATTTAATTCTATAGAAATTCCATGGCAATTTAGCACACACTAATGAGTGGATACTGTCTCACAGCTTAACAAACCTGTCATCCTTTTAAAGTAGGGGAAACATTTAAGGAATTAACAATCAACTGGGAAGAAGTCTGTTCAGAAATTTGATGGGCTCAACCAAACTTTTATGAACCTTCTGAAGCACAGATTGACAGGATTTCAAACACCCAGGTCAATACCTAGGGGTAGCTGCTATCTTTCTTTGAAAAGGGTTAGAAAGACCCAAGTGAGCACGCACCCAATGTCTCCAGCTAAGTAGAGGGTTCCAGCTGTTGCTTGACTTCTGGTGATTTACATCTGTCAAATGGAGGGTTTGAATTCTTATCTTATGGGATCATAGTAAAAATTAAATGAAATAATGAATGGATGTAAAAGTTTTGAAATAGGGCTGATTAGCAATAAATTATCGTGATTTTATAATATTATAATGTTACTATTTACCTTAGCAATAATTTCCCTTCCTTTTTATCCCTCCCTCTCTTTCTGTGACCCTTCCTTCCTTCCTTCCTTCCTTCCTTCCTTCCTTCCTTCCTTCCTTCCTTCCTCTCTTCATTTATTAAATGAACACATTTTTCTTTCTCTTCCTCCTCCTTCTTTTTTGCATCTACTGATTTATTATAAAGAATACAACTTGGGAACATCCACATGAAAGAGATGCAAAGGGTAAGGTACGGACTGGTGGTGTGGAGCTTCCACATCCCCTCCAGGCATGCCATCCTTCCAGTAACTGCACGTGTTCACCAACTTGGACGTTTCTCAATGAACATTTCTTTCAGGAGTCTGAGAAGACCCATTTTCGATGGCAGAAGATTCCACCATTCTGAATCACTCCGCCCTTCCCACCCATGTTTCCCTTCTCCCATCTTCTACGCACAATGATTTTCCTTCTGTGTCAAATTTCTCTTCAACCTTCAAGATGTAACTTGAGCATCACCTCCTCTGTGAAGCCCACCGTGATCACTTCTACCTATGGCAGAGTGCAGGGCTGTCGCCTGCACACCCTGCCATCTTGGCACCTACTAGCCTTGTGCTGAAATTGTCTGTATTCATGTCTGTGTTTCCAAATTTTCCAGGAGAGAAAATGACTGTGATTTTTGTACTGGTGATTTTAGTGCCTGATTCTTGCCTCTCGTTAGGAGGTGGCGAATAAGTGTTTTTAATGCTGCCCTTGGTGCACATACCAGCTACCAACCTTATGATTGGAGGAATTAAGGTTGGGACTAGGGTGAGCAAGCAATGTACATAGGGTGCAAAATCTCCCACAGCCAGTCTCAGCCTAAAGCAGGCGCTACCTCCCAGGGCACTTCTGTTGGACACTTGGAGTTATTGAAAATATTCATCTAAGTTCATTGTGCAAGATAGATTTATTGACTTCTTTTAAACTCTTGGACTTCAATTTTGTTTTATTTTATTTTTAAAATATTTAATTTATTTATTCATGAGAGACACAGACAGAGAGGCAGAGACATAGGCAGAGGGAGAAGGAGGCTCCTTATGGGGAGCCTAATGTGGGGCTCAATCCCAGGACTCCAGGATCATGACCTGAGCCAAAAGCAGATGCTCAACCACTGAGCCACCCAGGTGCCCCTTGGAATTCAATTTTAATTCTTTCCTTCACATATTTCCAGGGGCTAGCACTGGTATTATTAGCATCTTGACATATCTGTGCTAACACTGCAGTTTGCTGAGTGCCTGTTATGTGCCAAACTCTGCTAGCTCCTGGGATACAGTGGTGGACACCGTGGATAACCTTCACCTTCAGCCTCATTGTAACTCTTATGGAACTCTTGTAGGGATGAGGACGGGGTGGGGGTACACATATATTATTGTAATTAAATGGCTGTAACACGAGGCTATTGGGAGTTAAGTTCTGTGAGACAGGGGAAGACAGGTGCTATGGGGACTTGGAGATGAAGGACTAGGCCTGGGGAGGATCGAGTAGCTGGGAGGATGGCAGACCCCGGGAAGGAAATGACAGTTGATTATTCACACTAAAGTTGTCGATATTTTGGTGTACTTCACTCCAATTCCCGGTTGCTGGGGTGGTTGGCTGCTAAGGTCAATAGTTGCACCTTTTCTGGAGAATTGCCTTCTGCCAGTAAGAGCCATGCTCTCTGAGATGCTTGGGAGGTTAGGCTCCCTCCTTGCAGGTGGCTACCCCCCGCTTCCCCATGGAGGTTAGGCTCCCTCCCTGCAGGTGGCTACCTCTGGGTGCCTCAGGGCCAGTGGCGGATCTGTGCCTTGTCTCAAGGTGAGGCAGGTCTGAGGTGCCATCCACCATCTAGGGCTCCCCGTGGGATCGGGTGGAGACTGGGTTTCAGCTGACGTCATCGCCTTGCTTTTCCTCTGCCTTTTCCTCTTCCCTTCTCCCTGCAGGTTGGTCAAGAGCATTTCCCCAGGAAACCACTGACGTAGGAGCCCCCATCTTGGACTCTGCTTCCAGGGATTCAGTCTTGAGACAAAAGAACAATAGCAACAACCATAGTACCGCTACTAGGAACTTGATCTTACAAGTTTTGCATGTGATTGCTCATTTAATTCTTATAAAACCCTTGGGGCACCTGAGTGGCTCAGTTAGTTAGGCGTCTGCCTTTGGTTTAGGTCATGATCTCGGGATCTGAGATCGAGCCCTGCAGTGGGCTCCCTACTCCTTGGGGGGAGTCTGCATTTCCCTCTCCCTGAACCTCTCTCCTCAGCTCCAAGAGCTGTGTGCCCTGAGTGTGGGTGCAGGACAGGGGTGCTCCTGGGTTCCGAGTCAGTGACCTTGGGGAATAGTCAGGGTGGGAGTCAGGAAGCCTGATTTTAGGCTCGAGTCTATGCCTAGAGGCAGTGTGATGGCCTCTACCCGGCTCTCAGATTTTTCACCTGCAAAATGGGACCACAGCTGCTTTGTGGTGTTATCACGAGCGTTTTGTGAGAATGGGCATTATTTACCCTTGTGCCTGGCATTCAGCAGGTGGTGAATTCATGTGGTTCCCTCCCTACATGAGGCCAATCTGACAGGAGGTGCAGAGAGGCTGGTCCTCAGTGTCGGTGTGGCAAGAGCATTGGTGAGCGGAGGCATGAGCTTTGGTCTTGAGGCAGAAGCAACTTTCGTGATTAAGCTTCTTTTGTTCTTTGTTTTACTTTTTTCTTCTCAAAATGTCGCTGCCCAGGCCTGATTTGGGGGCTCTATCCTGATGCTCTGTGATCCTTAACATGTGGTTTCTCCTGTAGGGTCCAAGAGACCTGCCTGGGAGCCAAGAGAAGGGGCAGAGAGATGGCTCTCCTGTCTCCGTAAGGACAGTTCCTGGAAGACATCTGCTTCCACTCTTATCTCTTTGAGCAGAGCTTAGAGTATATCCATACTTTTGCCTGAGAGACTAGAAACTGGGATTTTATTATTGGGAGAAGGGGGGAAAGTAGCAGTTCCCATCTCTGTGGATAGTCTGGGGTTTCGGTGGTGGTCCCAGCCAGGAAGTCTTCATGAACACTCACTAGGTGTTGGCCTCGTGTATTCATTATCTTTATTTTCACAATCACCATGAGAGACATGCCCATTGAACAGAGGAGTTGGCTCAAGGGTGGAACTCGGATTTGATCCGAGGCAGGCAAGCCCTAGGGACCACACACATAACCACTCTGCTGTGTTGCAGGGTCCAGAGTAGAGAAACCCGGTTCAAACTCATGGATTTGCTATGTACTAACACATGGCCTTGGCGAGCTACTTTGTTTCCAGAGGTTTCAATGTTCTTATTTGTAAAATGGGACATGGGTACTTGACTGATTGTATGATCAAATGAAATACATAACAGCATGGATAGCTCTGTATCAACTGGAAAGTGCTCCAAAGAAGACTGATTTTTTTTTTTTAGATTTATTTATTTAGGGGCAACTGAGTGGCTCAGTCGGTTAAGCATCTGCCTTTGGCTCAGGTCATGATCCCAGAGTCCTGGGATCCAGCCCTGTGTCAGGCTCCCTGGTCAGGGAGGTGTCTGCTTCTCTGTCTCAAAAAAATAAATAAAATTTATTTTTAAGAGAGAGAGAGTGAGCCTGTGCACAGGGCAGAGGGAAAGAGAGAGAGAATCTCAAGCCGGCTCTGCACTGAGCACAGAGTTTGATGTAGGACTTGATCTCAAGACCCTGAGATCATTCATTACCTGAGCAGAAACCCAAGGGCCAGATGTTCAACCAACAGTGCCACCCAGGCACTGCAAGACCAATGGATGGTTTTTAGTGACCACGGGACTCTGAGTTCCAACAGGAGTGGTAGACAGAGGCACTGGGATTACCTGATGGCCAACTTCCAAAAGAAGGGGCTGTCTGTGTAAAATGTTATTTTGGGGGTGATCCTCAGGTGGCAGGCCATGTTCCCCAGGATTTTAGTCCCCTAGCCCTGTGGGGGAGAACCATGGCTGGTGGATTGCTCTGCCTTTCTGTCTTATGGGGCAAGGAGAGGGAGGCAGGTGGCGCAACAGGCAGATGAGGAGACCGACCCGGGCTGCAGAGGGAGCGTGTGCTGTGGCCCTGGGAAGCGCTGCATCCAGGAGCAGGCTCAGGAGGGCTTGCCCACGCCATCTGGCCCCATGACCGCGGGCCACTTCTAGGAACATCAGAAAAGCCTTTGCTGTTCCTTGCTCGTAATAGATAAAGGGCTCTGGGCAGCCCTTGACAAACGTGGGCGTCGGCACAGCTTCCAAGGGGCTTGGAGTCCAGGGCTCACATGCAGCAGGGGCTCAAGGACTTAATTGCAGTGAGTCAGTGAGCAGCTTTTGGCTTGTGTGGCCAAAGGTTTCTCGACAGCTGCTGCTAAAGTGGTTCTGCGTGGTGCTGTCTCTGTAAACTGGGTCAACGGGTCAATCGGGCTTTTATATGCCAGCCTATATTTACATGTAGGGCCAGATCTGGGGCAGGGAAATATTCAGGCAAAAAACCTCTTTAGACCTTGCTGTGCTGCTGCTGAATATACATGGAGAGGCTGTTCATTATTTATGGATCACACAATTGTGTTTTGCGCAGTGACCTTATATGGTCATACCAATAAGCAAAGGATAAGAGAGGAAAACAAAAATGCATTGATTTTTTTTTCTCCTCCTCAAATGAAGGTAGGTGAGGCGGTTTTCTATTTGGAGAGTCCTAGCTGGCATATTACCCAGACAGCAGGAATTAGAATAGATTTAATCCTCTAATCCATACTAATGGAGACATTAAAAATGCTGTTTATTAAATTATCTTTTTGACATTTTAAATATATCCCATTGCAGCCTGGCAGTGGAAGTGCTGAATAGTGATAATATTTAGCATTTATTCATTGTTTCCTGTACTTGTGCCAGGCAGGCCCTGGTCTGAGTGACACACATGATCTTATTCAGTCCTCACCACAAGAGTGTGAAAAGGCACCTGTGTCAGCTCCCATTTTACAGATGAGAAACTGGAGGAGTAGAGAGGCTCAACATTTTGCTGAAGCTCCTTCAGCTAATTAGCAGGAAAGCTTAAGATTGACCCCAGGTTGTCCTCTGTGAGTCCGTGCACTTGGCCACCACACTATACTGAATGAGGAGATCCCTGCAGCTTGGTGGTGGGAAGTCCCTGTTCGAGCAGAGACAGGAGCTAATCCTGGCCAGGCACCCACGGTGTGCTGAGCACAGAGCAAAGCCCTTTGCTTATGTGATCTCATTTTGCATCCTGAACAATTGCTCATGGGAGGATATACCTCTGAGCATCTCTAGAAACTTCCCTTCAAAGAGAATCTTGAGTTTTTAAAATTCACAATTTGAAATAATACGACAACTTTCCTGACATCTGGCCCAGGGAGTAGCAGTCAGCGAGTTGGCTCATTGATTTGTTTACAATAACATTTATTTTTTGAGCACTTCCTGTGTGCTAGGTGCTAGAGCTTTATCCGAGAACAGGACAGAGAGACTTCTCTCAGGAAGCTCACAGGAACTATTTGTCAGCCTTGGAGATACCAGGATTACAAAGATGATCCCATATCAAGTCCTAATAGTATGGGGAGAGATATAAAAGGCAGTAACTTCAATACAACATAGAAAGTGCCCTGATAGGCTGGAGGAAAGTCTGTGGTAGCCAGGCTCCATGATGGTCCCCAATGGTCCTCACGTCCTTGTATTTTATGCCCTATCTAGTTGGTTCTCTCTCATACCAATAGGACTGACCTGTGTTTATTGCTGTTTCAAGGTGTTTGTTATGCAGCAGTAGACAACTGAAACACTCAAGAATCTAGTCTGGGAAGGGAGGGGATAGTAATCATGAAAGGCTTCCTGGAGGAGGTGATCATTGAGCTGGTCTTGAAGGATGAGGAGTCCATGTGATAGACAAGGGATGTTGGGTGGTAAGGGCTTTCCAAGTAGGGGAACAACATGTTTCAGTTCCTAGATCCTGCTCAATTAGGGATGGAAGACTCAAATGTCTACCAGGCCTTGGCAAGTAATGCACAGGGGGGAAGCAGATCCAGGCCAGACTATAGGCCCCAATTTGCCAGATCTTCCAACGTGTCAAGAGAAGTCAGAAATTGTACTTTAATATAAAGTCTCATTTTTAAAACCAGCCAACCCAAACCTATCAGTGGCCAAATATCCCTCATTTGTAGCCTCTTGTTCAAGAACGCCTTATGAGTCTGGGGGAAACCTGGCTTCTCTTGAGGCCTGATCATAAACCTTTGTCCTTTGCCCCTTGCTTAGCCTGAGTCCAGTGGGACTGGTGCAATGATTAACTGTGTTGATGTTTTTCTAACTGGTGGCCAACAACACCTTAGCTGCACTGAGCTCCAGTGGGAGAAGAGGAAGCCAGTGCTAATCCATGTGCAGAATTCCAGAGCACCTCAGCAAAGCTGTCTGAGCCTAATACTCTTATGGTGAGGTGTTGAGGCAAAATTACAGAACACAAGGTAGCGAAATACCATGCATGGACAGGGAGCCCTGTGTGTGTTTCTGAAGCACAAAGTCGAGAGGTGGGCTCCACAGCTGGCTATTTAGTAGGCTTTTTTGAGATACTGGTATGTAGCCTGGAAGTGTCTACACCCTAGAAAGAAGAGCCAGTGAGTGTATCCAGCCCTTATGGGTCAGGCATGAGGTCGTACAAATGGGAGCTCGTTTCTTACAGCAGCCCAAGGAGATTGGTGCCACCACTGTGCCCATTTTACAGAGGAGTAAACGGAGTCCCAAGGAGTTTTTCTGGTTTGCCCAAGGTCTTGCAGGCAGTAAATGGCAGGGCAGGAATCTCTTCTGGGTCTGTTCAAAGCCCGCTTTACTATTTGCTCTCCTGAATTTTCCTCCCAGGCATCAAAAAAGAGAGGTCTGGAAGTTTTTGTTTGAGAGGACCTTGGTAGTGACAATGTGACTGGAAGGAGGTGGGCCAGGGGGGTGAGCATAGGCTTTTCTTTTTTAGAATGAAGTGCTCACTTGACGGGGTGAACGCTGGGTGTTATTCTGTATGTTGGCAAATTGAACACCAATAAAAAATAAAATTATTATTAAAAAGAGAAAAGAAAACACTCCAGAAAAAAAAAAAAGAATGAGCTCTTCCTTCCTTTCACTACAGCCACAAGTCATCCACTTGGTGACGGTATGGACAGGGAACTAGTGAGGAAAGGAATTTCAAGGACAACCCATATATCTGAGATTGAGTCACCTGGCGTGCCGAGCTTGTGAATTATGATCAGTGACTTGGAACTCTTTCCCTGTTGGATGATGTGCTTTGGGGTGGAAGGTGGTGCAAGCAGAGGCAACACTGTGGGGGTTGGATGCCTGGGAAATGTGCTTTTCCATCCCGATTCTGTCCTGATTCAGCTTCTGATTCACTGTATGACCTTGGATGAGTTGTATGACCTGTCTGAACCTCAGTCTCTTTTTATGTTATATGGGGACAAGAATATTCAACTCGGTGTCACCAGTGCTTAGTATAGAGCCTGGGGTTGTTGGCACTCCACAAACCCATGTTGAGTGAACGAACGAATGAATGAATGAATAAATGATGAGGGAAGACTACAGAGCAGATGGGATCCAAAGTGCTCCTGGAGGGCTTTACTATGTGGAGAAGAGGAACAGGGGTGTTGCAGACGGGGCAGTGAATGGGGAGCAATGTGGTCCTTCTTGGCCAGGTGTAGGGGACAAGGAAAGTTGATGTGGCTTCTACGGGGGAAAGGATGGCCCAGGTGGGGTAGCTCCTCTACTGGCGCTTGCACCTCAGAGTGCTTTGCAAGTGTTAATTCAATCTCCATCCTCTCATGGTGTTAAGTATTATTTATCCGCCTTTAGTAGGTGAGAAGACTTAGGGAGAAGAGGTGACTTGCTCGGGGAAGTGCTCGGCAGGTGCCACCCGCCCCGGCTCCAGATTGCCCACGCATTGCCAGGATGCAGTTCCAGGAGAAAGTGGGAAAATAAAATTAGGTCTCTCTCTGCATTCCCTCCTCCTACACCGTCATGGACTCAGACCCAAAACTAGGACACACAAAAGTGAAAGTTGTCATAAGTTGTATTTTTTGGAATTTCTATAAGGGCCTCCAGGACAATCTCAAATAAACACCTCCCTTCATAGATTTCTGAGACTTGTGGGTGATGTGATTGGTAAAACTGTCCAGTTGAGTGTCTCCCAGATATAATTCAGATGTGAAAGCTGGGCTTCGTAGTTCTCATCTGTAACGTCAGAATCTTTCCTCAGTATGTTGTTGGGAGGATTAAATGAGTGTATATATATATATATATATAATGTACATGCACTAGCCTCAGGGCCAGAGTCACTGGAAGTGCTTGATAAGATGTGGTCTCAATCATGATTTTTGTAGAATTCAGCAGAATGCCCACCCTGATCTTCCACGTAGCTCCCAGACATTTCCACTTAAGTGTCCTCCTGTCACTAGAATGCATTCGTTTGATCACTATTTACTGTCCTTTAGGGACTGCGTGAGGCTCTGGGAATAGAGCAGTGCACGAGGCAGGCAAGGGCTCTGGTTCCACTCTGGCTCACAGTCTCAATGAAGGAGCCACACATTTAGAAAAATGAATCACACCCTGCAACACTCCTACCGAGGTGAGCACTAGGAACGGGGGGTCCGTGATGCTCTGAGAGGGGTTAAGAAAAAGCTTCCTAAGTCTTGGGGAGCAGAGAGGGCTCCTGGGGGAAGTGATGCTCTCTCTGGGATCTGAAGGATGATAGGAGGTTAGCGGGTGAAGGAGAGAGACAAAGAGTTTGCCCCGAGAGGGAACAGCCTGTGCAAAAACACATCAAACTGAAGAGATGAAAAGCATTCACCCAACAACCACTACCAAGCACCTTGTTTGGAATGTCAGGCCTGGGGAGTGGCGGAGGTCTGGGTGAGAAGCTAGCCCTGGAGGGGCAGGATTCAGGAAATGTTCAACAGTAGCCACCCTGGAGTCCAGCTTGACAAGGGACACAGAGAAAGAGCTAGAATGGCTCAGAGGCAGGCTTCTCAGAGGTGGCTTGGGAGCTGGGATGTCTTTTATTTATTTGTCAGCAGAAATTATGGAGTGTCTATAAGGTGCCAGGTGGTAGGCTCTGCCTGTGGGAAAGGAGGGAGCATGAACAGGTCCCTGTCTTGAAGGAGGTCACAGTGGAACAGGGCCCAGGAAGGTTCAGAGAAAGAATGTGATCTAGCTCTCGGGTCTGCCACAGGAGCACGGACGGCGGAGGGCATGTCAGCAGGGGTGAGCTGAGTTCGCCGGGCCTGACACCACGGAATAGTTCAGGCTCTGGGAGGATGTCTAACTAATACCAACGAGTAACGCCTTGCATTGGTTCAGCTCATCACACTTAAGAAAGCGTATGCATTAATTCGTGGGTGAGCCCCCGCAGTTCTGCAAGGAGGTCAAACAGGTATGGTTACCCACATTTTATTTATTTATTTTAATTTTAAAATTTTTAAAGAAAGATTTTATGTATTTATTTGACAGGGAGAGAGAGAGAGAGTGAGCACAAGCAGAGGGAGCTGCAGGCAGAGGGAGAGGGAGAAGCAGGCGGGGCTCGATCCTGGGACCCTGGGATCATGACTTGAGCTGAAGGCAGATGCCTAACCGACTGAACCACCCAGGTGCCCCAGGTCACCCACATTTTAAAGACAATGAATATGAAGCTCAAAAAAAAAGTAAATCGGGTGAGTCATTTGAGTTTTGTGAGATGTAATGCCCATTGTTGATAATACATAATTGGAGGACTTGGGGTTTTGATCCATTCATTTTGAATGAGTATTTTGTGAGTATTTTGCCTGAATCCTCCCAGAATATTTCAGAGTTCATAGTCAAAGATCAGATTTGGGTTCCTACGCCAGATCTTCAACGTGAGATGCCATCGGCAGACCTCTCTCTCCAGCTCACCTGTAGTGGGGTGGTGGTCGCCGATATCCACGGTCACCGTCCGAAGAACAGCAGAGCAGCATCTCTGTAGCAAACGGGTGGCCAAATGCTAGAGCATGCAACCAAAATGTTTTGAGAGTGAAAGGGGGTGTGATTCATCATTACACAGGGACAGCAGGCACGCTCTGGGACTGTCCCCGGCAAACTGGAACGTATGGTCACCCTACCTATGAGTCATCCTTCTCACTAATTGGATTCAGATTCTTCCTTCGGTCTTCACTTTTTTTTTCTGAATCATTTACTTGTTCATTTACTGAACGATCTGTCACCAGGCTCCCGTTCCTCACGCTGGGCTGCCAGGGAGGAAGTACCCTGGCTCCTTCTCAGTAGAAGCCCTTGGTGAACATTGACTCACTCCCCTGGACAAGCGGACACAGAGCAGCCTGAAGCTTTCATTGGCCACCTCCATGTGCGTTAATGAGTAATCAGAGGCTGTGTTCCTGGAGGGCAGAGGCCATGTCTTCTGTGCCTTCCACAGCACGGGGGGCACGTGGTGGTGGGGGTGGTTTAGGACACTGTGTCCATGGACACCACCCGGCAGGGCCTTTCAAAGTGGGAGGAAGCCAGGGACGCCCGGGTGGCTCAGTGGTTGAGAATCTGCCTTTGGCTCAGGGCGTGATCCTGGAGTCCCACATCGGGAGCCTGCTTCTCCCTCTGCCAATGTCTCTGCCTCTTTCTCTCTCTGTGTCTTTCAAGAATAAATAAATAAAATCTTAAAAAAAAAAAAAGTGAGAGGAAGCCAGTCCCCTCCTGAATATAGCCATCGTCAGCTGATGGGTCCCTGGGGGCCCTCCATTCACAAATGCTTTTGCCTTTCTTCTCTTGCTTTGTTTCATGTGCTGTGAAGCATTCATCACGTGGTAATTAATTATCTGTGGATATTGGTTTGGTTTAATGCTTGTCAGACCAGAAGGTAGGGCCTTGTTCTCACTGGCCGGCAGAGGGGGTGGCTCATGGAAGTTTCTACAGTATTTTTGCTTGCTGACTAACCGACTTGAGCTTTGAGGCAAGGATAGCCTCTGATGAGAACCCTGGGGAAGTGAGCTTCCTGGGAGAATAGTGGGGTGCAGGGAGGCCTGGAGAGGGGCTCACAGGTCTGAGCTGAGGGACAGAATGTACTTACTCAAGTGGGATATCCACAGGGACTGTCTGGCTAAGGAGGAGGGATGAGATGTCACTTCCAGAAGTCTTCCCGAGTGCCACGGGTAGGGTGGTGACTCTGTGGCTGTCTGACCCCCCTGCCATCTGCCCTATCCAGAGGTAGTTTTGGCCTGATACACAGCTGAGCAGAGAGATGGAGTAAGGAGTAGGATTTCTTGTCTGGACTGAATGGAGGCCCCCGTTTCCAGGATCCCAAATGTCCCAATGGAAAGTGCCAGGAGCTGCCAATAGATGTATAGAGCTCAACTAAGTTAGCAGGAGAATCTAGGAGGCAGGAGCCATCACTAACCGTCCCTTTACAGATGAAGAAACTGAAACTTTCAACAGATAACCGGGTCACGTGAGATTTCACAGCTAGTAAGCGAAGGATCAGGATATGGCCCTCGCCTGTCTAGAGCATATGCACCACTGAGCCTCACTGAGAAGACCTTGACCTCTTTATGCCGGGACTCCCCTGCCAAGGTCCTGGGATTCCTCATCCAGGTATGTGGTGGGCATGGTGCTTTGTATGGATGGACCATGAGCATCCATACAGGATGAGGATGAGGTTAGGAGCTCAGTCATCCTAACCCTTGCTGGTCCTCAATAAATATATATATTTTTAAAGATTTTATTTATTTATTCATGAGAGACACACAGAGAGAGGCAGAGACACAGGCAGAGGGAGAAGCAGGCTCCCTGCAGAGAGCCTGATGTGGAACTTGATCCCAGGAACTCGGGATCATGACCTGAGCCAAAGGCAGATGCTCAACCACTGAGCCATCCAGGTGCCCTAAATATTTGTTAATTGAATAACAATGAGCAATGATGATGGGGTGCTTACCAGGTGCGTCTAAGAGCACTCCATGTGCTAGCCCATGTATTCCTCACTACCACTCTGTGTCAGTGCAATGATTAGTCTATTTTACAGAAGAAGAAATAGAGATGCAAGGAGGTTAACTACTTGCCGAAGATCATACGGCTGGGAAGTGGAAGTCCTGCCGGAGGATCCCCAATTCTACAATCCTGCGGCTTTGCCTTCTAGGGTTTGATATATTTATTTTGTCGTGCCCCTTTCTGCTGGGTGTGGGGAATTCAGACTGGGGTGGGGGTACCAGCAGATGGCCAAGGAGATCTCAAAACAGTGCGATGATTATACCCCAGGGGTGGGGGTGGAGGCCTGGATGCCCTTTCTGCAATTTGAAAAACACCGGGCTCCCTGGTCCTTGAAAGGATTCAGAAAGTGTTGCTGCTGCTGACTCAGGGAATTAGGCTGGCAGGCACTGGGGACTCCCAAAGCTTGCTTGTGTCTGCACGTATCTATGGGAACGAGCCCTGTAAAATCTTCCAGAAGGACAGGCTTACCGAGACCCCAGCGTAAACAGAAGACTCCAGGGTTATAGAAGACCCAAGTGTAAAGACGTACAAGACTCTCGTCTTGTCCCTTCCCTTTCCTTTCCACGGGTGTTCGCCTCTCCCTCAGCACACCCTAGGCTGCCCTGAGCGCAGGGCCCGTTCCTTACCTTGGCATGCCTCCACCCCTCTGCAAGCACCTGCTCTGGTGCTCGCCACATGGAAGGCGTTGCAAACACGTTAATAACCTAAGAAATGCTGAACGTAACGTGGCTCGTGTATACATTTCCTTGTGGTTTGTGGCCTGGATGTTCTGCTTCCTACTCGTGTGACCTTCACCGTGTATTTGGCCTCTCCTCGTCTCCATTTCCTGCTGTGGTGAGGATTACAGGAGATAACACAGAATTCAGAGCAATGCTTTGCCCGTGCTAAGTGTTCCACTAGTGTTAACTCTTCCCAATTATCATGGACACACAGTTAATAACACCACCGTCCTCAAACCATTTGCTGCATGTGATGGGAGTGCCGGGGTGAGGACATCTGAATTTGAATCCTGACTCCTCCACTGTTTCGTGGATAAGTTACTACACTGTTGTGAGCCTTGATTTTTACGTCTGTAAAGTGGAGACCAAGTTTCTACCCTATAGGGAGCTGGAGATAGGCAAACTAAAGCCCCTAGGGCAGTGCAGACCTGTGGCAGTTACTTGGGGATTGCTGGGGTCTTGAAGGTGTCCACAGTGGTGGCAATTAAGCTGTGAACGCTCCTGGAGCAATTCCAGTGTTGCATGGGACAAGCAGGGAGCAAAGAGGCTTGCAGTTGGTTTTAGGGCCACTGCCTCCCAGGACAGCTCCACTTCCTTGCATTCTTGAGCGGCCTGAAAAGAAACTGTAGAAGAAACTACATTGGGCCATCCCCCTCCTTCTCCCACCCTCTCTCCTCCTGAAGCTTGGCCTGTTGAAGCTTCTTGTCAGCTTCCAGGCTTCTGTGCCATTCGGACATTCTGAGTCCCTAAGGGCAACGCTCTCCGAATGGTGAAGCATTGCCTTTCGTCCACCTACAGTGGAATTTTCAAGCTGCACTTTCAGGCCACTGTTGGCCAGGCTGTCCTTTGAGGATGGGTCTCCATGGCCCCATGGGGGGATTCCTTGCAGCCTTCCCCTTTGCGGACATGCAAACCCAAGAGAAAGGGCGGAGCCCAGGATGCTTTTTTTTTTTTTTTAATTATTCATGAGAGACACATAGAGAGAGGCAGAGACACAGGCAGAGGGAGAAGCAGGCTCCCTGTGGGGACCCCCTCGTGGTACTGGATCCCAGGACCTCAGGATCATGACCTGAGCTGAAGCAGACACTCAACCACTGAGCCACCCAGGTGTCCCCAGACCGCTTCATTTTTATACTTGGGGTGCCCGTGCCTAGTGAAATAAACCCCCAGTTCAGGGGACAGAGAATGTCTTCTCCCTTCGTCCCCCGTGCTCCCCCCAAGCCACCCAAGCTGCAGAGCCCAGCCCTGTCCCATTTGCACACCCAGCCTTGGTGCTTTATGAGGGTGACAGCCCCGTGCAGCCGAGCGGCTGGCTCTCCCTGGGTTTGAATAAAAAACCACAAGCCATAATACACATAAAATCCTAATGTGCCTTCAAAATTACCTCATCTTTTATTTAGAGGTTATTTCGCCCTTGCCCTCCTTTATCGCTCTTTATATGACTGAAGTGGGTGAGCAGCACCAATTGAGGCCATCCTGGCTGCCGAGCGGAGGGGGGCAGCGAGGCCCCAGGAGCCCCTTCATGTCAGCCCTCCCCCTTTCCTAACTTGAGCCTTGGGGAGGCCGCTGCTTCCCTACCACGTCCGTTTTTGTATTGTGCCTCCAAACGTGAATTTTACTGTATCTCTAAGTGATGGGAGGTGCCTTTCTGAGAAGCCGTGCTGAGTGGGTTGCAAATGCCACCCTGGCGAAGGCCGGGGCCCTGATGTTCCCAGGGCCGAGGCTTCAGCTCGGCATTTCCAGCGGAGGTCCTTGCTCTCTGAGCTCAGGATCCTTGACATTTAAAGGCCAAGAAGAGCCATGATTTATTCTTAGGCTCGATGTGGAGAAGGGGGTGGGGAGGACACAGAGATGGCTTTTTGCAGGCTGACATGGTTGCTCGAAGACTGTCGTGTCTGTAGGAATCACCCAGGGGGCTCCCTGAGCCACAGAGTCCTGGGCCCCACCCTCAGGGGTTCCGATTCCGTGGGCCCCGGGGAGGGCCTGGTTCTCTGCACTTGCAACAAACTTCTAGCTGGTGCTCCGACTGCGGGCCAACAGGCCACACTTTGAGAATCCATGGAATTAAGGTGAGGATGCATGAGAGAGAGAGAGAGAGAGAGAGAGACATTGAGGTAGAGAGATACTAGAAACACACACACACACACACGTACACATGCACACAAGCAGCGACTCTACTTTTAGAGGGAAATTTCCTACCAAGGGTGAAGATGGACTGAAATTATAGCAAACTGGATTCTAGATTTTAAAACCGTGAGGCCCTGGAACCTATGGTTAATATTGCTCAATGAGTCTCCCTCTACAGAGACTTCAAAGGGTAGTTATTATCAGACTTTGGAAATGCCTTTAGCCTGGTCCTGCTGGGAAGCAAACTGTGCCCTCCATCTTTCCCAAGCGTTTGAAATTAAAAAGGTCTCCGAGGACAGAACCACCATTGCCCTTCAGTATGGCACAGTGGTTCCAAATGCAGTCTGAGGTCAGACCAAGGGGAGTTAATCTTTGTGATCTTGAGTAAGTCAGAAAACCTCTCTGAGCCTCGATATCTTCAGCTGATGAAGAAGTTAGAATTAGAACCAACCCCTGGGGGTGTTGTAAGGATTCAGTGAAATAATGCATGGAAAATCTCCCAGCTTAGTGCCCTGGACAATGTTAGTCTCAACAAGGTATCACTAGTATCACTGTGAGCATGGTCTCCTCTCTTTTGAGCAATTTTTTAACATTTAAAGTTTGTTTTTTAAAAAAGATTTTATTTATTTATTTGAGAGAGAGCACAAGCAGAGGAGAGGCCTGGCCCTTGCCCTCCTTTATCGCTCTCCCTGGTGAAGCAGACTCCCTCCTGAGCAGGGAGCTCAATGTGGGGCTTGATCCTAGGCCTCTGAGAGCATGACCTAAACAAAAGGCAGATCCTTAACCGACTGAGCCACCCAGGTGCCCCTCTTCTGAGCATCTTTTAGTTCTCCCTTAGATTTGATGAGCAGCTATGGAATATTTACAATATGCTAAGCTTTCTTAGGCTCATTATCTTATGTAATCAACCAAATTTGTTGAAGTAGATTTACCATACTATTTTACTGATGACAAAACAGGTGTTGGGAAAAGTTAAGAAATTCGCCCTGGTTATTTAGCAGTGACGAAGCTTACCGGTGGTTCTCCTGAAATTGCACCCAGCCTGATTGGGTTCTCTTCCCTTTGCAGGCCAGGTGGAGCTGGAATTTGCTCCTGGCTCTGTTTCTGGGGAGCTGTGTGATATTAGGCAATATGCTTGCCCTTTCTGGTCTTCACCATATTGGAAGTGAAAGGACTGAATTATTCATAATGAAGTCAGAAGGTTTACTAGTTAAGGGCCTAACAAGTGTTTCACAAGGATTTTTGTTGGACCTAATCAGATTTCACTCATGTCATTTTAATTCAACAATTTAAAAAATATCTTTCGATCATCTACTATATATCCAGTACTGTTATAATCACTAGAGATGGTACAGTGAATAAAACAGAGGAAAGTCACTTCCCTTCCTGAGTTTACGTCCTACTTGAAGGGTGGTATTGAAGGTGATGGCCATCAAACCTATAAGCAAGTCTTCTAGGAAAAGGAAATAGCAGCAGCACAGGCCCTGAATTGAAGGCAAGCCTAGAATGTTCCAGGAACAGTGAGGAAGCCATCCTGGCTGGAGTAGCATGAACAGGAGGGAGAATGGGGCCTCATGGATCGTGCCACAAACTTTGGCTTTAACTCGCAGGGTGAAGCCATTTGTCTTGGTGTAGGTTTGCCAGATGCATATCCTGAGACAGGGATGTGAGTGTGTCACATAGGAAGTGATCCCAGGAAACACCAGAAGAGGAGTAGAGACTTGAGACAGGAAAGAAAAAGAAACCAATGAAGGAGGAAGCATAGAGCTGGTTACCACTGGAAGAAACTGGAACTCAGCCTGCTGGAGTCTGGGAACCAGTGCAGAAGATGACTTCATGTTATCACAATCTACCATTTCTTTAGCCATCTTTTAGCCACCATTTCTTTTACCATCGATGGTTGAGAGCGATATCCAAGGGCATTCACCATCTGGCACCTTCTGCATACCCAATGGTTGGCTGTGTGAGATTTCCCAGACAGAAAAAGGCTCTGAGGCAGGGAGTTGTAGATAAATGGCCTTTGGCTCATATAGGTGAATGCAGAAGGGACATAGCCAGAGCACCAATGCTTCTGTTGGGGGCTCTGAGCAAAGCAAGGGTGTGATCTGAAATATTTAAATGTGTCACCCTGGGTAGTATGTGTGGAATAGACTGGGAGCAAAAGAAGAAGCCAGAGGAACAGCTGGAAAATTAGTGCAATAATTCATATGTGATGACTCAGATTGGGGTGGTGGTGATAGAGGTAGGACATTGGCTTACATTTTGAATGGACTCTGTAAGCTCATTTGAAACCTACATGATGGGCATGACTATGCTCATCATAGTGCTATGTGGCTTCTTTATTTAATTTCTTTTCATCTTCTTGTGTGCTTGGAGTTGAATTCAACACCTAAAAATATTCAAACAGTATGCAAATTTAGCTCATTTGTGCACTGACTCCAGAAAAGTCTGTTAGTCTTCCTTTTTTGGGAACAAACATCAAATGCTTCTGACAGCAAGACTCAAATGACATGCTAAGATTATAGAAGCTTAAGTGTACAAAGAAAAGTCTTTAACGCAAAAACAGTCAATTTTTGGTTATTCAGGTAATGAGTTTAGGGATCTACTATAATTCAGTAGTTATTTGTAAGTGGGCTTAAAGGAAAGAATACCAAGCAGCAGGTATGTAATAAATGATTGTTGAACTGAGTTGAATCTGCTTATAAGAAAAGCCATACATTTCAATCGTTATCTGTGGGAAAGTTACCAGTGATGTCTGTTGTTGGTTGCCAAAGAATTACTTGCCTTATCCTGCTCTGAGGTAGCTAATGTTTATTCTGTGCCTACTGTGTGCCAGCAACTTTACAAGCAGCATTTAAGTTGATTACTCTGGTCCCTAGCTTCCAAGATGGCCCCAGTGATCCCACCTCCTGGTATCCACTCCCTTGGGTCTGTGTGACAGAGTGATGGCTTATCACTTCTGAGATGAAAAGACGCGGCAGCTAGTTTGGGGATAATTTGTTATACGGCAGAAATAACTAGTACAATTCTTATACTTCTTTGGAGATAGGCATTTTGTTCTCTTTTATGGATGAGGGAAGCTCACAGGGTTAAGTGTAGTGGGACCATATAAGGTATTGCTTCCACTGACATACTTTGAGCATGAAAGGTGTGCTCTTATTAATTACACTGGGACAGCAGGTGTAAATTGGGATAGTCCCTGGCACAGCATGAGGAATGTTCACTTTAACGTAAAGGAGTCTCTCAAACACCAAGTATCAGAGCTGGAACTGGTCTGAGATGGGCCTGTGACCAAAGATTGTACCTTCCACTGCCCTAGGCCTCCTCCCTGGCTGCTTCCTAAGTACATACTCAGGAGTCATTGGAGTCCAGATATGAGCAGTTATATGCACATACAGTGTAGTTGCAATTTGATTTTTAAAAATCCTATGTAGCAGGGCATCTGGGGGGCTCAGTCAGTTAGGCATCTGATTCTTGATTTTGGCTCAGGTCATGATCTTAGGGTTGTGAGATCAAGCCGATATACGGCTCTGTGCTGGATGTGGAGCCTGCTTAAGATTCTCTCTCTCCCCCTTGTCTCCACACCTCAGCTCTTGCTCAAGTGCATGTGCTTTCTCTCTCTCTCTCTCTCAAAAAAAAAAAATCCTATATAGGTACAGAAAAAAGACAGGAAGCAAACAAGGCTCAATGCTCTATTATTTTCTCCTTCTTGTCATTGCATGTATTATTTTTATAATTATAAAGCAATGTATTTTTTAAACAAAAGCCTCTGCAAAATATTGAGTGAAGAACTCTTGATCAAAGCTTTAGATAAGCTAAGAGTGTGCAGACATCACAGGTAGGTATTCTGCTCATAGAATTTGCCAAGATGAGCTCCAAAGTGATGGACAAGCATCCTTGTAAAACATCCATGTTTTCTTTTCTGGTCAGGTCTCTGATGGCAAAGAGAAGCTGAAGGCAGAGAAGTTTCTTGGAGAATCTCAGATAGGCAGCTCCAAACTGCAAACTTCTGCTACTCGAGCCCACAGCACGCACAACTGTGGGAGGGCTTTGAGCAAATTCTCTGTTTCTGTTTCTTCCTCTCTCCCTCCTTCCCTCTCCCTCCCTTTATACTCTTCCTGTCTTCCTTTCTTTTCTCTTCCTCCATCTGTTTTTTTTCTCTTTTTCTTTCTCTTTGTTCATTAAAAAAATAACCACTGGGAATCTACCGTGTATCAGGAAACATGCTAGATGCTAGGGATATCGTGTGTTCCTTCATTCAGAAAATATTGAGTCTATACTGTGTATGTGACATGCACTGTTTGAGGCATTAACTCCACAGTAATGGAAGAAAAGGCAAACATTCTTGCCCCCTTGAAGCTTAAACTACATTGGGAAGAGATGGACAATAAATAACATAGGTAAATAAAACACATAGTATGTTAGACGGTGATAGTCTATGGAGAAAAAGAGGTAGAGAATGAGAATAGGGAATGCTGGCAAATGTAGGGTGTAGGCTTTGGTTTTAAGGGGGCTGGTTGGGGAAGGTCTTGCTGGAGTAGTGGTGGAATTTGAACAAAGATCTGATGAAATGAGAGAGGTAGTCAAGTAAATTACAGAGGGAAGGGAGTGTTGGAGGAAGCAGGCACCGCTGGAGCAAAGGCCCTGAGGTGGAATGTGCCTAATATATTTAAATAATGACAAGGAGGCTGATGTTGCTGGAGAATAGCCAGTGAGGGGGGGCAAGCAATAGGTTAGAGAGCTAATGGGTGGGAAAGGGGCTGTGCAGGTTTCATAGGGTCTCATGGACCAATGTAAGGACTTTGACTTTCACTCTGAATGATTGAGAGCTATGGAAAGCTTTTGAGTAAGGGAGTGGCATGATCTGTTTTGCAGTTTACCAACTTTCCTCTGGCTATTGTGAGCCATGGTGAATAAGTATTCAACCCTTGAACCTTCTTACACTGTTGGTGGGAATGCAAGCTGGTGCAACCACTCTAGAAAACAGTATGGAAGTTCCTCAAAAAGTTGAAAATAGAGCTACCCTATGACCCAGGAATTTCACCCCAAAGATACAAATGTAGTGATGTGAAGGGACACCTGCGCCCCACTGTTTATAGTAGCAATGTCCGCAATAGCCAAACTATAAAAAAGAACCCAAATGTCCATCAACAGATGAATGGATAAAGAAGATGTGGTCTATATATACAAGGGACTACTACTCAGCCACCAAAAAAAAAAAAAAAAAAAAAGAAATGTTGGCATTTGCAACAACATGGATGGAACTATAGGGTATTATGCTAAGTGAAATAAGATGATCAGAGAAAGACAATTATGATTTCACTTATGTGTGGAATTTAAGAAACAAAACAGAGGGTCAGAGGGGAAGAGAGGAAAAAATAGAACAAAATGAAATCAGAGAGGGAGACAAAACATAAGAAGCTCTTAACCATGGGAAACAACTGAGGGTCACTGGAGGGGAAAGGAGTGGGGGGGATGGGGTAACAGGGTGATGCGCATGAAGGAGGACACATGATGGAATGAGCACTGGATGTTATATGAGACTGATAGGTCACTGATCTCTACCTCTGGTACCAATAATATATTATATATTAATTAATTGAATTTAAATAAACATAAATTTAAACAAAGAAAAGAAAAAAGAATTCAGCCCTCAAGGAGCTCATAGTTTAGTGGGAGAGAAAGTCCTGTGTTAACACTCATGGAAATGAAATCAAAGCTGTCCTGGGGATGAGGGCATGAAGGAGAGCATTTGTTCCTGGATTGGGGCAATCTCTGAAAAGGTGCTGGGAAATACTTCATAGAGGTGGTGGCTTCTGGGCTGTGGCTTAAAAGATGAATGAATCATATCCAGCAGGGGACAGAGGAAAGGCACATGGGGGAACCACAAGCAATCTTTAGTAGGGCTGGAACCACAAGTATGAAGTAGTGAGTGAAAGGAGTCTGGAGTGGGTGAGTCAGGAGTGGAGAGAAAGTCAGGAGCCACATCTGGAAAGTCTTGAAAGCTGTAGAAAGCCCCAGAAAAGAAGCAGAGGTGGTCCTCGAGGGAGGTCAACCAGAAGAGCATTGTGACCAGATTCCAACCATGGCTGCAGTGTAGATGCAGTTAATTTGTAGAGATCTTGTCTTTCCAGTTGCTCCATATTTTGCCAGGAAATGGTTTGAGGGGTGTGATTTAGCCGAAGTGTGTGGTAGTATTTTGGTTGCACTCCACCCTCGTGAGCAGCCCTGCTTAGCAATAGAGGGCTCACGAATGTGCCTCTAGATGGGCACCCATCTGTGAGTGGACTCCTCCAGCCCAGCTCTTGCCCCAGAAACTCCAAGATCACGTCCTCATGCCCAGGACTGGGAGAGAAAGGGAAGATGGTCTCTCCCTTCTACCCTGATCCCCCAATGTCTGCCCTCAAGAGTAGGAAATTGGGGCTTCCAGAACATCTGACGAGACGTTCTTGCTGTGTGTGTGGCCTGGCACTAGTCCCAGGCCCTGGGGGTTCAGTTGTGGGCAACAGGCAGTAACAAACAGGTAAGTGAGCCTAATAGTGAGGAGCCCCATGACCCTTGCCATGAACCAGAGGGTGAAGAGGCTGGAGCCGGAGGAGGCTGTTTCAAGCTTTTCAGGGAAGCTTGTAGAGACCCAAGGAAGGGAAAAAGCCGGGTGTGAAGGTGTTGGAGGAAAGGTGTGTGGGCAGGGGGCATGGCTAGGGCAAAGGCGGTGATGTGGATGCATGCTTGCTGGGTGTCAAAGCAGGTCAGGCTGGCAGGAGATGCAGGACTGTGGGGGGAAGGTGAGGGCAGGTATCTGAATCACCTGGGGCCCTGTGGGCCATGGGAGGGACTGGGGACGTGACTGTAGGTGCAGAGGATTTAGAACTGGGAGTGATGTGACTGGTTTACACTGTCTCTGTATGAGGAATAGTGCAGGGAGCAAGCCCAGAGGCAGAGTCCAGGAGGGGGTTGTTGGAGAGCTCTGGGGGCCTTAGATGCCTGCAGGAGGGGTGGAGGGTGTGACAGGTCATGTTGGGGCTCTATTTTGAAGGCAATCCAAAAGGCTATGAGGTAGTGCTGTGTCATCTCACTGGTATTGATGGCGCTCACACCATGATGACACAGAAGAGAGAGTGAGATTCCTGCTCCCAAGTCCCCAGTGAGGCTATATCCTCATGGGGAAAGCCACCCAACCAAACAGACCAAGATGTGATGAGAACTCAGAAGGCCTATCACCAGAAAAGGCCAGGATTGACCTCACAGAGCAAAGGACATTTGGGCTGAGTCTTGAAGGGGGAGCAGGAATTTGCTTCATGGGCAGGAAGCCGGGGAGGAAGGGCATGCTTGGCAGAGGGAACAGCCCATGCAAAGGCACTGCTGCTTAATGAGTTTCTGCTTCCCTGCTGGGTGATCTAAGACTGGCCCTGACTGTCATTCCCAATGATGTTGCCAATATCTGGCTCCAGAAATGCTGGTATTTGGTGGATAAACAACATCATGGTATATTTGGGAAACTCCAAGTTGGCTTATAATCAGGAGCCTAAGATGCCATGTGGGTGTGGCATGGTGTCTCCAACTCTATTTCAGGGGTCGTGGAGGGTAACTGAAGGGATTGTGAGGTTGTATTGGCACAATTATTTACATAAGATTGGGAAAAGTGGATGTGGCAAGAGTCACTGCTCCCCATTCGCTCCTTGGCACCGCCTTTGCTCCAGGAGGCAGGTCTGGGGAATGGAGGGCAGGTGGGGCTGTGTTTGTCTTGCTGATGAGTTCCAACTAGGCCAACAAGGGGCCCTTGAAGGGATTCATGAGGGTGAGTGAGAGGTTTCCAGGGCTTCCTAGGCAATTTATTCCACAGCTTTGAGGAAGATGGAGTGGAGGATGGAAGACAGTAGTCGAAGAAGAGGGTGACTGTCGCAAACATCCATTACAACATTCCTTTGTAAAAACTTCTTTGGGTAACACCCTTGATTCTTGTCTCTACTGGCTCATCCCGGGCCCTCCGTGGGGGAGGCCCTAGAAGACACAGGAAAACTCAGGCAAGTGGAGAACAGAGAATGGATGGGAAGCAGGTCCCAGAACCTGCAGCGGCTTCCCAGCAAGCACCCATTCAAGCTGGCTCTCTTGGCAGCCGGCATAGGAATTGGCCCTGGGCAAGTTCCCCAGGTAAAAGGTGCAATCTGGGCGTGGGCAGGTTTCCTTGTGAAGGCTGGTGCTTCCCCCTAGGCTCACCCTCACCGCTGCTGAGTGATCTGCAGGCTGTAATCTGCCCGTGAAGGCACTCTGGAAATGGAGTGTGAAGCTGCCAGGTAAACAGCCAGTGTGTGTGCCCAGAGCTGAGCCTACTTACGTCTGTCTTCTGAGGAAGCCTCCCTCCCCGCTGGCCTTTGGTCTCCACCCTGCTTCTCTGTCTTGCTCTGCTAGGCTGCCCTGTCCTTCCCTGGGAACCAGGTCAGGGGCCCTGCTGGCAGGTGTCACAGGGCATGAATCAGGTCCCTGCAGGAGGAGGCGGGAGATGTAGGCTGAGGCCAACAAGGAGGGTTAATTGGATGATGTATCTGGTCAATAGCCAATCTATTACACTCCCTAGGGAGAATTAGGAACCTGAATATATGATGGATCATCTCTTTGTGGGAGAAGTTTAGGTAACTGGTAACTACATTTTGGTCAAGAGCAGTTTGGTTGATGAGAATTTGATTTTGTATATCTGGGTGATTTCCGAGTGGTGGGAGCTGGCTGTCATTTGGCTGGTGCCTCACCAAGACACTCTATCCCTTTAGTTGGCCTTTGATTATCAGAGTGTATAGACTTTCCAAGGAAATTTATTTATGCTGAAGCCCAGAGTAAGGTTTCAAATGGTTCATATGGAGACTTGACAACCTGTGAACTTTCTTTTCTAGACTTGTGTCAGTTTGATTCAACAGAGCATGACTAGACCTTGTCGTTATGTGCTGTGGGACAAATCCAGGGATTTGGCAAAGACGGACCCTCAGCCCTGCTCTTGAGAGATTAGCTCATGGTCCCATGCTGGACTTGCGCGTGTACACACACACAGAAATAATGGTGAGATTATTGGAAAGCAAAGGATCAGGAGAAATTCATTCTGTTAGATAAAGGAGGAAATCAAGGAAAGCTTCCCAGAGGAAGTGATATCTTAGATGAGTCTGGAAGGGTAAATGGAAGTGAAGGTTCTCCAACTGTGGTCTATTTGGTGATCTTGGGATTGGCTTCTTGTCATAATGGTTTTGAGTGTAAATGATGAATTCACTTGTATCACTAATAACAGGAAGAAAGCATTTACTAGTATTGCAAGCGGATTTATCCCAGACCTCTCAGTAATTTCCCCTCCTATACTTCTGTTGCTGAGGTACATGATCTTTGCCCTCTGTGAAGTGGTCCACAGCATAAAAAATTTGAAAGCCCTATTAAGTGAGCGAGTTGAAAGAATATGTTGGTCACGGAGTTAGGATGTTGAGTTATGAGCTGTTCTTCTTACTTTTCTCCTTTAAAATACTATGATTGCTCCAGGGAAAGGACAGTTTCTTACTCATCTCTCTATTTTCAAAAGCCAGTCGAGGGCCTGTCACCTTATCTTATAAATGGGGAAAACATTTGTGGTGTCCTTGTGACTTTCTTCCCAGATGGAATCCTGAGCCCACAGCCCGTGTTTCATATGTGGGCTGTTAGATGTGTTCTTCTCTGGCTCTGAAGTCTGATTTCTTCTTGCCAGTTGCAATAATATAAAGATCAGAATTTTCACAGTCTTTCCAGATCAACTTTTATGATTATTTGATTAATTCCCTTGGCGGGACTCTCTGATTTGCTTCGTTTTCCTTGTTTTTCACTGAAATCATCCAGGGTTGTACATGAAGAGGAGCCCACAGGGTCCCTGAGACTAGAGGAACTCTGGGAGTTACCTGGCCAAACCAGTGCTCTTCTGAGACCCTCAGCCTCAGCAGAAAACCTCTCTCATTTAAGGAAGGAAAAAGAACCAGACCCACATCAGTCTCCATCAAAACCCATCGATGACCTAGGAATTGGCCATGATTCTGCTTTAGAATCTCTACCTCTTTGCAAGTTGAGCTTTGCAGAGGGTAGAAGTCTCTAGAAGGGTGGCAGACAAGGAACAGAGGTCTACAGCTTGCCATTGATGGTATCTTTATGAATAAATACGTGTGGGGAGTGGTGGCATTGAGAAGGGAGAAGGACAAGCAGAGGGCAAATGGGCTGCCACAGTTGTGCATACCGTGTAGAATCAACATGAGAGCGTGATATGGGAGGCTCTGTGCTAGGCACTGGGGCTACATCAGTCAGAGGTGACCCCAGCCTCCAGAGTCTCACTGCCTAATGCGGGAGAGAGATGTTAGTACACAAGTACAGCAGATGGCAAGCAGATGGCAAGCACGTTAGGATGTGAAGCCATAGATGTAAGCCACAGTGTTCTGGGACTTTCAAGTTGAGTCTGGAAGCATCCATGGGAGTTGCCCAGGGTGAGCCATTAAGGGAAGATGCAGAGGGGTAAGGGGTGCTCCAGGCAGAGTAATTGAAAGCCAAGGGGCTGGGAGGGAGGAAGAGGACATCCATGAGATTGGGAGGAGGATGACAACAAGGTGCAACTTATGACCAGGTGAAGGCAAATTGTTCAGGATCAAATGTGAGAGTGAGGGCCCCTGCTCTACCTACAGAGGCAGTATTCTGTACTGTGACATTTTGTGTTTTTTTTTTTTTTTGAAGATTTTATTTATTTATTTGAGAGAGAGAAAGCACGAGCAGGAGAGGAGGGGTAGAGGGAGAGGGAGAAGCAGACTCTCCGCTGAGCAGGGAGCCCAACATGGGACTTGATCCCAGGACCCAAGAATCATGGCCCGAGTTAAAGACAGACTTTTAACTGACTGACCCACGTGGGTGCTCCACTACTGTAACCTTTGATGAGGATGGGCAAATACACGACTTTTTGAGGCAGCTATTTTCACTATTGAGAACCCCTGGCCATTATTGAGTTCTGAATATTAACAATGGCTACTGTTTCTAAGGCATTCAACAAATATCAGAGTACTTTCTCACATGTTCATCTTTGGCAGCCCATGAGGACACTGGGCAAGAGGTCATGCCACACACTAGCTACGTAGAAAGCCACTGAACCTTGCTGAGCCTCAGTCTTCCTAGCTGTGAAATGGGGATATTGACACCTACTTCACCTTGTGGATGTGAGGTATAGATAGGATAATTGTGGGGAAGTGCGTTGGAGGTCCTTGACACTTACCACTTCTCATTTGTTTGCACTGTTATCCCTCTGGGGTGAAGGTTTCAGAACCACGCCCCTGACCAGTTGTATTAGGAGATCCATCCCTCCAAAGTCTCCTAGGTGAGCATCTACTAGTGTCCCAGTTGGAGTGTTTTGGGGTGTGGTGAATGAATCCTTGCTTCTGTTTGTCAGATAGGAGGCACTGTTTTTAAGATGTACCCAAAGCTGAAACTGGAGGTGAGTGCCTCAGGCCAGCAATACATGTTTCTGCACGATTCTGAGTTCAAGTGTTTCATATTAGCCCCTCTATCTACCCTAATGACTCATGTTCACCAGCTTTAATTGGCCTCCCTAGTTGCTTTTATGTTTTAAATCTCTTCCTCTGATCCCCGAAGTCTGCCTGCTTCTGTTGCTGCCCTAATTGCATACACATTTTATTCACTAAATGATAACCTTAGCGATTTGTACCTTGATTTTAAAGCCACATCCCTTGTTGGAACCTTTTTTACATATGACCTCAGGTGACCCACCTCCTCCCTCTGACTGCTTTTTAATTTTTTTATCTTGTCTATGAAATGTCTACTAAGCAATGTGCTGTGTGAAGAACATTCAAAGAGGGCTAAGACACAGTCTTGTGAGCACAGAGAGACCATGAGGATGCACCCTGGGAAGTGTTAGGTTGGGAATGCAGAGGGTATAAGAGGGTACCATCCCAGGATGTTAGGTTTGGGAGAGGATGAGGGACTCTCACAGACAGAGGGACTGTCCCATACAGGATAAAAGAGGCAGGAAGGAGGCTGGTGTCCTAGGGCTACCATAAAAAAGTATCACAAAATGGATGGCTTAAAACACCAGAAATTTATTTTCTTGTATTTTTGGAGATAAGAAATTTGAAATTAAAATGTTGCCAGGGCCAGGCTTTCTCTGAAAGCTCTAGGGGAGAAACTGAATCTGTTCAACGGCATTCTCCTAGCTTCTAGCTTCTCCCGCAATCTTTGGCATCTCTTGGCTGGAGGTGCATCACTTTGATCTTTTCTTCTGTCATTACATGGCATTCTCCCTGTATGTCTGTCTCAGTGTCTCTCCTCTTCTTATAAGGACACCAGTCATGTTGGATTAGAGCCCATCACAACTCTATGCCAGGATGGCTTCATTTTAACTTGATTGCATCTGCAAAGACCCTGTTTCCAAACAATGTCATTCACAGGTCCTGGGGGTTAGAATTTCAACCTATCATTGAGATACAATTTGGTCATAAGAGAAGACTTACAGATAGTTATTTTCTAGAATCTTAACTTCTCGACTGGTCTTTGGGAATCAACATACATGGAGGTAGGTGTGAAGTGACAATGACAGGGAGAACCCTTCTGAGGCACACCCCACACTTTCCAGGACACTTTTTTTTCTCTATTTCTGGAGAGGTTCCAGGCTGGTGTTCGGAGAAGGCCAAGATGCTTTCAGCCTCACTTCCCATCTCCTCTCTTCTGCTCCTGGAAGTGAACTTTTGAGCAATTAGAGATGTCTGGTCTAATCTGAATGGTGCTCCTCATTACAAATCTATCAGGCTGATGTGTTGATGTTATCTGGGAGAGGCTGTAGCAACTGTAGGATAAGCAAGGCAGAAGAGAGAAATGGGGTTCATCTTGATCAAAACAAGTGTAATCAGGGCAGCCCGGGTGGCTCAGAGGTTTAGTGCCGCCTTTGGCCCAGGTTGTGACCCTGGAGACCCCGGATCAAGTCCCATGTCTTGCTCCCTGCATGGAGCCTGCTTCTCCCTCTGCCTGTGTCTCTGCCTCTCTCTCTCGTGCTCTGTGTCTCTCATGAAGAAATAAATAAAATCTTTAAAAAAAAAGTTAAAAAAAAACCAAGTGTAATCGAAAGATATTACTGAGGCTTGAGGCTTGATGGCACCACTCTAATATATTTCCCTTGAAATCCTTTGAAAGACAGAAGCTTAAAAGAATAAACAAGATGAGATTCATGAGATAGCATTTCAGAATGGAGCTTAGGTACAGCTAAGCTGAGCTAAGGAGTAACAGAAGGAGAAAGTGCATGTCAAAAAAGGAAGGAAGGAAGGAAGGAAGGAAGGAAGGAAGGAAGGAAGGAAAGGAGAAGAAAGAAAGAAAGGAACTAAGGAAGGAAGGAGAAAGGAAGGAAAGAAAGAAAACCCTAAAATGCCTCTGCCCTGTGAATCTTGTGGGCGGCAAACTTCCTTCACAAAGTGCATGTTTGTGTTTTGAGGGACTGAGAGTCCAGAGACAAGTTTAAACACACATAAGTTCAATTTAAAAGTAAATAAGATAACACTGGAGGAAATTAATGATGCAATGTCCCTTTTTATGTAACACATTTTCTTTGGAATTCAAAATATATCTACTTAAAAATGACACAGCAATTTAGGGCACCTGGGTGGCTCAGTTGGTTAGGGTCCAACTCTATTTCAGCTCAGGTCATGATGTCAGGGTCATGAGATTGAGCCCTGCATCTGGCTCTGTGCTCAGCACTGAGTCTGCTTGAGATTCTCTTTTCCCCTCTCCCTCTGCCTCTCTCCTTGCTCATGCTCTCCATCTCTCTGTCATAAATAAATAAATAAAATCTTTAAAAAAAGACACCGCAACTGCCAGCTAGTTAACTAGATGGGGTAGGTGGAAGTGGGTTCAGAGGGAATCACTCAGCTGCATGGTATTTATTTTGGGGCGAGGGAGAGATGATACCCAGCAAAGTTCCTAGAAGTATCAGGCATGAGAATAAACACTAATTTATTCAATAAATATTTATTGAGCCACTATATGTGCTGGCATTATGTGACAGGATGTATACTCTCACCTGTTAAATGAAGAGACTCATATGTACTTTCAGGGTTGCGATTTTTGTTATTCAGGCTAATACTTAGTAATAAGTGCCAGATATTGAGTTGTGTCGAGTGTCAGGGCTGAAGGAGCTCATCGCATCCACCCAGTAAGTATACGAGGGAACTACTAACATCTCCCTCACTCTACAGATCAGAAAACTGAGGCACAGCGAGGTTAGTGATATGCCCCGAGCCACATAGTTAAGAAATAATGGAGGCTAAGATTTGACCCAAGTCTGTTTCAAATCCCAGGTTCCTAGTGTGACATAGTGATGTTGTAAGGAATCAAGGGCCACATAATCACTCTGCTTGATCCTTTCAAAAAAAAAAAAAAAAAGGTGTGAGAAGTGAAAGAGTAATAGGATTGGGGAAAAAAGCACCGGGGGCCTAAAGATGAGTCAGACAGTACCTCTGGGATGGCAGAGAAAGAAAGTTGCCAGTGCTGAACTGTAAAATGCCAGAGATTCATTGACAGAAGAAACCAGCTCATGTTAATCAGTATGGTTTCGTCCTTCTACTTGATGATAATACAACCACGAAGTTCTAGGTAGTTCTTATTTGTTCATGGTCCGCCATAACTCAAGAATGCATCCAGTGGAATTGTGGAGAGAACAGATGGGCACTTGGAGAAGAGAAGGGCCTCCAGTGCCAAGTCCAGTGCCTGGCTTCAGACATCCTTTGGATGGTGATTGCTGACTTCTTCCAGCAACAAATATTTATTAAGCGCCTACTACGTGTAGCACTGTAGCCTGCCTTAGGACACATACCTTCTCCAACAAACTCATTGGGGCAGACTTTGCATGTGCCAGAGAGACCTAGAGTTTTCCAGATCAGCAGGATGGCTGATGGGTCTGCCTTGGTGGAAGTGATGCCTTAGCATACCCTCTTGTTGCTCCAAAGCTCTAGAGCCTCATTCTCCAATCAGACTTATCAATAACACATCTGATCCTTTGATCTTAATCTGAGTCTGCTGTGTCTTACTTTCCATTGGTTCTGAATTTAGGAGGGGAATCATTTCCCTACCCCTCTCTAAGTAAATAATCATGACAATAAATATCAATAGGGGCTCTAAGAAGGTTGATATTATTTCAACAAACATCTACTATGTGCTCCCTCCATCTAGGAGCTATGCTAGCCTGAGGATATACCTGGGAATAAGACACAGCCCCTGCCCTCAGGGGCTCACAGGCCACTGACAGGTTGCAGGAAAAAGAACTAGTCTTTCTGGGAGAATGTGCTAAGACAAGTGATTAAGAAAGAGATAATCGCAGAACAGTATTTGGGCCCAGACGTGAGCACTAGTCAGGCTGGAAGGGTTGGGGTGAGAGGTTTTGTAGACTCACTTCTGGAGAGAATAGAGCCTGATCCAAGACTTGAGGAGTTAATTATGCCAAGAAAGAGGGGGAGGGTGTTCCCAGAGGATGTTCTAGCATGGACAAAATTGGTTAAACGTAAAATTTGTAGCAAGAGTGGTAAAAATGAAGTTGGAAAGGAGGATGAGGCTCAGATTTTGAAGGGCCTTGTATATCATAAGAAGGAGTTTGGAGTTCTTTTTTTTTTTAATAGCAGGTGAGAGGTAGGTGATGAAGAATTGAAAATTTTAAACCTACATGGTTTGTTTTCCCAGTGTGAATGAGGTATTCGGGTAAGGCCATGGAGCCAGCATGGAGGCAGAGAAACCAAGGTAGGTGCAGACTGAGCGAGTTAATGTGCATCAAATGCTTACAATGGTGCTTGGCACAGTCTCATTGCCATATAAGTATTTGCTATTGTTGTAATCAGTCAGGATGGTCTAAGTCAGGGGTCAGCAAATTTTTCTATTCAGAGCTAGATTGTACATGTTAGGCTTTTTATTAGGCCTGTTTGCAAATCACTCACCTCTGCTGTAGCATGAAGGAGACCATAGACAACACACAAATGATTGATCATGGCTGTATTTCAATAAACTTTATTTAAAAAAAAACACAGCCTGGGGGCACGTGGGTGCTGAGTTGGTCAAGTGTCTGACTCTTGATATCAGCTTAGGTCATGATCTCGGGATCATAAGATCAAGCACCACTTTGGGCTCCTAGCTCAGTGCAGAGTCCACTTGAGGATTCTCCTTCTCTTCCTCTGCCCCTCCCCTCCTCATGCTCTCTCTCTCTCTCTCTCTCGAAAAAATAAAAAATAAAAAAAATCCACAGTCTATATATTTTGCCTATGCTTGGATCTAGGTTATGCTGCAGTTACAATCCCCAAACTTTAGTGATTTATAAGAGTTTAATCTTATTCTCTAATTATCCATCAGAATGGGTTAGGTGAGGCTGCGTTAACAAACAGCTCCAAAATCTGAGTTATTTACAAAACAAGGATTTCGTTCTTGCTCACACTCCATGTCTTATTTGAGTGAGTTAGGAGCTCCACTCTATGCATCCTCACACTGAGACCCAGGCTGATAAAGCAGCCAGATGTTTCTGTTCTCTGAGGGCGAGGTAGGGAGAACTTTTAAAGGTCCTATAGCAGCAATGAAGTGATCATTCCTAGAAGTGCACACAGCCCATTCACTTTAGCTCATTGGCAGGCTCTATGCAGATGGACCCACCTAATCACAGGGGACCCAGAAAGTACAATCTCCACATGCAATCCTACCTCCTGCTCAGAAAGCAGGGAGCTGAAAACATCTGGCCGCATTGCTGATGGTTTCTACATTATTATCATTTACTTCTCAGCTTCCAAGTCAACATGTTATAGCTCTGGCCACATGGGGAAAAGATATCTTCTCAGTATAATTCCAAATTCTCGAGGAAAAGAATCTATTGGCTCAGCCTGAGTCAGAGGCCCATTGGTGGTCTCATTCACTGAGGCAGAGACAGGGTGTTATATTGTACAAATATGGTTGGTGGGAGCCCATTTGTTTGAATGAGGGGTGGTGGAGAAATTTAAAGAAGTTATTTTAAGTGGGGCAAGTTGTTGTAATATATATGTATGTGTAATATATATACATTAAAGTAGGTTCCATGACCAGCATGGAGCTCAAAGTGGGGCTTGAACTCACGACTCTGAGATCAAGACCTGAGCCAAGATCAAGAGTTGGATGCTCAACTGATTGAACAATTGAGCCACCCAGGCACCCAAATTATTGTAATATTCATATATCTTAGTAAAGTAGCAGAGAGCATTTTAACTTTCTGAGCAGGCCAGGTGTGAGAAGACAGTGCCATATATAAGTGAAAGCAGGGGAGAGCTTGCACATGGAAATGAAGGCACAAATTCTGGTTCTGTGGCTTATCAGGTATATGACTGGTGTAAGATAGCTCAAAAACTCTTGGTGCCTTAGTTTCCTTATCTGTGAAACACATGCCTTTGTAAAATAGTAGACAAAGGAAATACAGTTTTCTGAGGAAAATGACAGGTGATGTTTTGGAGATCCAGTGAAACAATGGATATGAAAATGCTTTGTAAATCATACTCTGGTCTTCTGAATTGCACAGCGTTGGCCACATTGGTTACAATTCCTGAGTCCTAGTCTCCTTGTCTTTAACATGAAGATTAAAAGATCTATTTCTTAGGGTGGGAAGTATTTGAAGAAAGGAAAACTGGACACTGTGGCATTGGGTCTGACAATACACCGAGTTGATGATGATTCCTGTTCCTACTGTCTGTACAGTGGGATCTGAATTCATGTGCCTCATTGGCCTCCAGAGTTGATTAGGCTGATCTGGCTCATTGAGTATATTTCTTTTGCCTTCTTTCTTGCTGCCATTGACACTCATGGCTAGTGAACACGTGCTCTTCTAGGAGCTGTGGCATGAATAAGGCTGACCGTCCAAGCAGGTGGTGTGCTATGAAATGCTGTGTGAGAAGCACAGTACCCCAAACTGCCTCCTTCCATGGGTCAGTCTAGGATTCTCATCCTTTGTTCATGAATCATGTACCCATTGAGGCATTGTTTCCAGGGGAACCATATGAAAGCAAACACTGAACTCATCAGTAGGTGGAGGAGAGGTGATTTTTGACTGCTTGCTCCGAGTTGGATCTCAAGGAATGGAATACAAGGGCCGATGAAGCTGTGCATTGGAGATTGAAATTACCTGAGTTAAAAAAAATATATGTTGGTGCTAGGAATCTGCCTGCAGAAATTCTGATTTAATTTGTTTGTAGTGTGGCCTAGTTTGGGGGGATATTTAAAAACTCCTCAGACGATTCTCACACGCAGCTGCTGATTGAGAGCATAAGGAATTGTTAGATAGGGTAGATCTGTGTGGGAAACTGTGATAGGACCTTGAGCAGACAAGACGGGGCAGATGAGGTGCCAGATGTTTTGAAAGAGGGAGTATGAGAGGAAAGGAGAGGGAGAAGATGCGGAGGCCAGGTTTATACCAAGCTTAATCTAAGCACAAAAGCTGTTGTGCAATTTGGCAGGGAGAAAGGATAGAAGGGGAGAGGGTGAGGTTTATTCTCCTAGCACTTCCGTGATGGTTAATTTTATGTGCCACTTGGTTGGGCTGTAGAACCCAGATATTTAGCCAAATGTTAGTCTCCGTGTTTCTGGTGAGGGTATTTTTCTATGTGATTAACATTGAAATCAGTAGACTTTAAGTAAAGCAGATTGTCCTCCCTAATGTGGGTGGACTTTGTCAAATCAGTCGAAGACCTAGATAGAAGAAGACTGACCTTCCCGAAGGAAGAAGGAATTCTGACAACAGATTGCCTTTGGACTTGATCTGCAAGTCTTCCCTGGATTCCCAGTCCATTGACCTGCTCTGCACACTTTGGACTTGCCACTTCCCAACAAGCGCATGAGCCAAAATTTTAAAATCTCTCTCTCAACCTCTCTCTATCCTTATACAAAAAACACGATTGGTTTTGTTTCTCTGAAGAGCCCTGACTGATACAACCCCAAGGAAGTGGTATTATTAGTTTATTCCATTTTACAGGTGAGAGAGCAGGTTTAGGAACACGTCAGCTTCAGGGCAGGTGGGGGAGACAGGCTACAAGGCCAGACGGCTGCCTCTAGCGTCTGTTGGTTCTGCCTCTTAGATTCTTTTGAAGCTGGGGTCAGTGTAGTGGACAGTCACGAAACGCTAGATTGTTCTGCAGAAATTACTTCTTCCCTGTGAATCTGTTTCTTTATCGCCCAAATGAGGGGTACCCTCAGTAGACCCTTTCAACCTTTCCTAGCTTGTAACAAACGCTAGAAACTGGTGCTTGTCCACTGGTAGTTGCAGCGATGCCCCTGGGCAGTGATAGGAGCATACGTGTCAGCTTTGCCATGTCCTTTGTTGCCTCTTTGCTCCATCTCATTGCCCCCTTTTCCTGGGCTGACCCTTTGGCTCACTGAGACTGCCTTGGTTTCTCAACTCCTTTTCATCCCTTCTTTGATGGAGCTCTTCCCGCTGCCACTGTCTGACACGTTAGCAATATTAGAGGCTCAGAATGATTGCTCCTAGCCAAACGTTTGCTTGGTTTTGAATATATTCTCATCTTGCCATACTGGTTGCTGGCACTCTTGTTAAGCTTCTCTGTGTATGTGTGCGTGTGAGTGTGTGCATTTGAGCATTTGAGGGTGTGTGTGTGTGCTCTTTCCTTTTTTTTTTTAAGATTTTATTTATTTATTCATGAGAGGTACACAGAGAGAGAGAGAGAGAGAGGCAGAGACACAGGCAGAGGGAGAAGCAGGCTCTATGCAGGGAGCCCGACGTGGGACTCGATCCTGGGTCTCCAGGATCACGGCCTGGGCCAAAGGCGGTGCTAAACCACTGGGCCACCAGGGCTGCCCCTCCTTTTTTTTTTTTTTAATATTTTATTCATTTATTTGAGAGAGAGAGAGAGAGAGAGAGAGAGAGAAAACCAGAGTGGGAATGGGAAGGGGCAGAAAGGAGAGGGAGACTCCCCACTGAACAGGGAGTCTGATGAGGGGCTTGATCCCAGGACCCCGAGATCATGACCTGAGCTTAAGGTCTATGCTTCACCGACTGAGCCCCCCGCCCAGGTCACCCTGTGTGCTCCTTTATAAACCACCCAAATTTTTAATCCTACACCTCTCTGAGGAGACCAGCTCTAGCGAAATACTTGTAGTGTTTTACCCAAAGCTATGGTGTATCGGTCTATTGTCAGCAGTTTTCTCTCGCCACTTGCTATCTGCCTGAACTCTGGTAGATCAAAGTCCAGTTCTGGCAATAAAGGGTTTGGGAGCATGCCTCTGCTTGAGGAGGGCACCAGAGATCCAGGTCCACACCCTCTTCCTTATCTCTCATTGTTCTTGTTTCCCTTCTCACCTGATACTTGTTCAGTTTATCGGGCATCTTTTATTTTCAATCAGCTTTATTGTGGTATAATTAACACATGATAAGTGGACATAGTTAAAGTGTACAACGTTAAAGTTTTACACATGTATGTATCTGTGAAACCAGCACCGCAAATCAAGTTAATGAACGTAACCATCACCCCCGAAAGCATCCTGTGCCCCCTTGTAATCTCTCCTCTCCTTGCCCCCTTCCCCACTAAATGTCAGTTTGAATTTTCTAGAATTTTACATAAATGCAATCAGATAGTGTGTACGCTCATTTTGGAGGGTGATTCCGGCTCTTTCTTGTTAACGTAACTATTTTGAAATTCATCCATGTTAATACAGGTCTATTCATGATTATTGATGAGCACTATTCCACTGGAATAGTGGAGGGACCACAATTTGTTCATCTATTCAGTGTGGATGGATACATGGCTACTCTTAGTTTTTGGGTTTTAGTAAGTCCTTTTATGTAAAAGTCCTTGTATGGACATATGTTTTCATTTTTCTTCAAGATCCAGAAGAAGGGCACCTGGATCATGTGGTAGGTGTATATTTAATTTTTAAAGAAACTTCCAAATTGTTTCCCTAAGCGATTGGACCATATTTCATCCCCACTGGTGGTGTGCAAGGAGTCTCATGGCTCCGCATCCTCACCTCCACTTGGTGTGGGTGTTCAGATCTTAGGCAGTCCTCTGGGGGTGTGGCGAGATGGACAAATGAGCCATGCTTTGTGCTTCCCCCGTAGTATGTATAGCCAGGTGAAATAAAACTAAAAGACATACCAGAACTGATGTTGAAGAAGCAAAATCCATTCAAAATACACCAGGAGAAGAGGTTATGGCAGACGGGGGAGCAGGGGTGGAGCTGGTGGTGAGGGTGGGTTTGTGGCTATGATGGGCCCAGGAAATGTATCACTCTGGGTGATAACGTGCCAACCGAGAGTGACCCTGAAAGTCTGGCAAGTAGTCTTTTTATAATTTTGCTATTGTCCCATTTTAAATAATATAACTGGGACGATGGCCTGTAGGGTAAAGCCTTAAAATGTGGTCTCTCTTAATAACTCTTTGATATCTCCACTTATCAAAAAGTTCCTGAAGGGGTCTGGACTGACTTTGAAGGAGGGAAATGATGAGCTTGCCTAATTTCCCCAAATTTGGGGAAGGACTAAATTCTCACGCTCGTACTCTTTCAGAACCTCCTCGTAAGTGGCATTGCCTCCTCATCCTATAACCTCCTCCCTGCATGATTCCCTGCAAGTCTGATTTGGGGCACAGTGGGTCTTTCAAGTGGGTCTTCCCTGAGAGTGGGAACCCTGTCTGTGTTCCCCGTCTGTACCCCCAGCAATAAGCACAGTGCCTGTGTTGGTTGCTGCCCAAAGATATTTTTAGAGCCACACCTGCTGCCAAGGGAAGCCTGCTTTGGATGCTGAAGTCTTCTCTGCTGATGCTTTGCTTGCTGGCTCCAGCGGAGATTAGGATGAAGGGAAGAAAGCTAAGCATCCTGGATCTCCCGTGGTGTGCCGGGCATTGTGATAGAATCACCGCATAGGTCGTCCTGTGTACTCTGCATCGTGATGCCACAAACAGAGCACTTGTGGTTCCCATCCGCTACGACTGAGGAAATGGAAGCTCGGAGCGCTCAGGACCCTTGCCCAGTGCCACAGCAGAACGGAGATCTGGACTCGTACTTTCCCCGGGACTTTAAAGCCTCCATACATAAGCCAGATGTGCTGAGATCATTGACTTAAAAGATACTTAGCTACCCTGCATTAGGCACTCCCCGCGTGGCAGGCCCTGGGGAACGATGAGTGATTCGGGGAAAAAAGCTGCAAGGGAGGTCGGGGGAGGTTTGGGGAAGGACAGCAGGATGAGGAGAGAGGCCAGAACTGGCTTTGAAGCGAGTTATCCACCAGGCTAAGGAACATGTGTTGAATCTGTGGGTGGCAGGAACACAAACAGAAGGGTTGTGTTCGAGTAAAGAACAGGATTGGACTTCGAGCATCCAGCAGCAATGGGCAGAAGATAGAGGCAGGGGAAGGGCAGGAGGTAGGAGCGGCGGTTCCAACGCCACCCAAGACAGAATAAAGATGGTGAGGAGGAGGCGACTGTAGGACTGAGCCCTTGGGCGCAGACCTTGTGTGACATGAGCTCCGTGCGCTCACTCATGGAACATTCAGGATGACTTTACCAAGTAAGTGCTGCTATTACCCTCATTTTCCAGGCGAGGAAACTGAGGCACAGAGAGATTAACAGCCATCACTGTCATGATGGGACATACCTAGAAGAGATGCATCCTCTCGCTCGGGCTCTTACAGCCAGTGGATGGCATTGGAACCTACATATCCTGGATCCAAGGCTGGCACTCCTTTTTTTTTTTTTTTAAGATTTGTTTACTTATTTGAGAGAGAGAGAGAGAGAAAGAGGAGGGTCAGAGGGAGAGGAAAAAGAATCCTCAGGCAGATTCCCCACTGAGCACGGAGCCCAATGTGGGGCTCGATCCCAGGATCCCAAGATCATGACTTGAGCTGAAATCAAGAGTTGGATGCTTAACTGACTGAGCCACCCAGGTGTCCCTGAAACTGGCACTCTTTTTTTTAAAAAAAATATTTTATTTATTTATTCATGAGAGACACACAGAGAGAGAGGCACAGACACAGAGGCAGAGGGAGAAGCAGGCTCCATGCAGGGAGCCCGACGTGGGACTTGATCCCAAGTCTCCAGGATCACGCCCTGAGCTGAAGACAGATGTTTGACCACTGAACCACCCAGGTGTCCCAAAGCTGGCACTCTTAACCTCTGGGCTGCATGCTTTTGTTCTCTCACCAGATCACATCAGATCACAGCCCTCCAGGGAGTGGAAAAAAAATCTTTGTGTTGGTAAAGACTACCCCCTGCCCCTCCACACCCCATCCAGATGTTTAAGACCTTCCTGTGCCGTCTGGTTAAACACCTCTAGTGACGAGGGCCTCCTGCCCTGCCTTATCCTGTTTGTCCAATGCACTGCTTTTGGTGCCTTCTCTGAGCCTCGGCTGGCCCCGAGATCGCACCTGAGGGTATAAACTGCGGCTGCCGGGACAACCTGGGACAAAGTCCGGTGGGGAGTCCGTGTGTGTTCTTTGCCCGCAAATCATCACGAGGTGGCCGAGCCCATGCTAATTGGCCGCATTTGAACTATAACAACATTCAAACCCAGCAAGACAATTAAAGCTGAAAATGATCAGCTGGGATTAAAAGGATTCAAAGGGTAATTGGTTCATAACAAGCTACACCGCTCCACGTAGCAGGAAGGGTTGACGGGACTGGAATTAATTATATTGGAATACTTGTTTATTTTTATAGAGTCTTTTAAAATCATTGGATTTGGCCACGTTGTGCCTTTCCCGAATACCCTGGGCTTTGAGTAACTGCCGGGGATTTATCTGCCAAGTGCAGTTACTGCTGTTCTTGGAAACTACGAAGGCACGAAAACACACTCGCCATTTATCAGCAAGATCAATCCTTTTATTGCCTCTGTAATAATGATGCCTACATTTGTATAGCGCTTGTAACGTTTTCAAAATGCTCTTACATACGTTATCTCACTCTGTCTTCCCAACGACCCAGGGAGATGGTTCGGGGCTGGAATTCCCACTTGGAGGTGATAAAACTAAGGCAGAGGGAAGTGAACCACACAGCAGACTAACAGGACAGCTCCGGCTGGAGCCCAGGCTGCTGCCTCTCCTCTGTGCTGTTTGTCCTCCAGGACTGAAAAAGATGCATCTTGTGTGCGAGGTGGGCAAGGCCTACCCTGCTGTCAAGAAGAGAGAAAGTCATTGTGGAGGTTCAAGCGGAAGTTGAAACTCATTAATGAATTAGCCGTTTAAACGGAGAAACGGTGAAAGAGGGCATTGATTGGATAGGAGGGGTGCTTTTGGCAGTGGGGCTGCTACCATTAAGGCCTAAGCGAGGAACTTAGGTTTGGAGTTAGCGGCCTTGGGTTTGCGCTCTGCTTCTTCCCTTGCACGGGGTCTGTATCTTGTCCTCTGCAATATCAGTTTTCTCTTCTGTACAATGGGTCTAGTGAGGACCTTCACCAGTGTTATGGTTAAGGTCGAATGACAAATAGCATGTGCCAGAGCCAGGCAAACACAAGCTACTTTTGTCGCTGGCATTTTTCTGTCTGACGCCCCTATTTTAACTGACTATGACATAATAATGGTCCTTTATGCAGCCTGTTTCCCAAAGACTTCACTCCCTTTATCTTAAAGTGTGTGTATCTCTTAAAGATTTTATTTGAGAGAGAGAGCATGAGCAGCAGTGAGAGACAGAGAGAGAAGCAGACTCCCCATTGAGCAGGGAGCCCGACTTGGGGCTTGATCCCGGGACCCTGGGATCACGACAAGAGCTGAAGGCAGATGCTTCACTGACTGAGCCACCCAGGTGCTTCTGAAAGTGTGTTTTAAATATGTTTTCCAATTATAATAGAATGAGTTACTAGCATTTTTTAATTTAAGGAAAACTCTTCTGGACAAGCACGAGGTGAACCAACTACCTTAAACCAAACAACACCTAAAAGATGTGCCTTCTATTTCTGGTGCTTGTACTATTCCCAACTTTTGGTGACAACCCTGACCAAGTTGGCCAGCCCTAATGTTTGTTCTGGGGCTGGAGTTTTCCAGAACTCATGAATGTAAAGCCACAGGATATAGAAAGTCCACTTCCAGATTTTACAGTCCAGTAAAAGGCTGTTTTTGTGCAGTGTGCTGTGGATTAACCCCTAGCAGACAGAAAGTGGTGTTCTAGGCATTGTGCAGTGCATGCAAAAATAAATGGGAGTTAGCTTGTCTCCCAGGAGGTGCTTAGAATCTAGTTGGGGAAAGAAGAGGGACACACATGAAGTGCTTAGAATATTTGACTCTCTTGGAGCTCTGGCCTTGTGTCAGGAACCAGGCTTGGCCTGCAATAAATCTTACCTCTTTTCACCCGATGAGATAAATACTGTTGCTCTTACCCTCATCTTATAACATAGGAAACTGAAGTTTAGAAAGTTTTAGGGCCTTTCCAGAGAAACTCCATCCATCTCTGAAGACCATCCTCATACCATCCAAGTAGTGATGCTGTCGAACTTAATCAGTGGGCACCCCAGCCAGTCCCAAATCTTGGGTTCATGGTCCAAAATATCATTAACCAAAGTGCAACTGAATAGATGGCTTGCAAAACAATTCACCTTAAGGAAAGGCCATGAAATGACAAGGGATGAATGACAGTGACTTCTGGGGTGTGACTGGCCTGGACCCAATACTTACAGCCTGAAACTTGATGAGCTGCCTTGGAATTAGTCTTGACATCTCAGTAAAGGAGGGAAAATGTTCTTACATTAAACAAGATAACCTTTGGAAAGCACCTGGCACCAAGAGACCAACAGGTGGCTCCTTTATTCTCCTTCCCATTTAGTAGCTGCTCACTGGCAGCCCCTGGTCTTGAGTCCTCTGCTCTGTCCCAACCATACTCACCCCATGGTGCTTTATCCACCCTTTCTTTGTAGATTTTATCCTCAAGGTGTCCTGCTCACCTGCTTTGAAGCTTGCCGGCTGGCTCCTGGCTTCCCTCTTCCGATCCCTGGTATGTTCTTGGTCCAGGAAAGATTCCATATGCCCACTTTCTTGCACGGTCACTGACAGAGTCCAGGACCCAACCTTGACAGTGGCCCTTAGAACATAGAAGTGTGTTTACGTTTCACAAATGTGTTTGAATTCCCCAGACCTGGTGTCAGAGAAACTGGAACTTCAGCATAACCTCCAGCAGCCCAGACTGTCCCCATGGGGTGCCATTGTTGTCAGGAGGTTTGTCCTTCAGCCCAGCTGAGACTCAGGAGGACCCAGCTAAAGAAATCAGGCCTGGCATTGATGGATTCAGAACCACCTGTGAATATGCTGAGCTTGTTTCCAAATGTTTTATTGTCACAAATAAAGCTCCATGCACATGCTTGTGTGTGCAAGGAAGTGTCTCTGGGGGTACATCTTGGAGAGGCGTTGTCAGGTAATAGATGGGCACACCTTCAGGTTGACCTAGTGCTGCAGAATGGCTCCCGGACTGGTTGCAAAAATGCACACTCCCTCAGAATCTTTGAGAATTTCTTTGTAACCCACCTGCTCTTGCTATTGTCTGACTTTACATTTTTACAAACCTGATGATGTGAAAGGACATATCCTTGTTGGTTGAATTTGTATTTCCCAGACTACTAGCGAAGGTGAACATCTTTACATGTGCTAATCAACCAGTTGTGTTTCCATCTACTTTCCTGATTTTTTTCTCATTTTTAAAAAAAATCAGGTTGTGTACTGTTTTCCTGCTGGTTGCCAAGGAGTCCTTCCTGGCTTGTAAACTGCTGACTTCTCACTGTGTAGTCACGTTGTGCTCCTGTATCTCTTCCTCGTAGGAGGATGCTAAGCCCATCATGGGGGCCCTGATGTCATGACCTCATCTAAACCTAATCATCTCCCAAAAGCTCCACCTCCAAGTACCATCACACTGGAGCCCAGGGCTTCGACAGCTGTATTAGGGTGGAGACACAAACGTTAGTCTATAGCAAAGAAATGTATAAGGAGGTTCTGTGTGCCTGACACCCAGTTTCCCCCCAAGGTAACCTCTTGTCTAGCTATCGTACAGCATCACAACCAGGAAGGTGACATTGGTTCAATTACAGAGTTTATTCAGATTTCACGAGCTATCCATGCCCGTGTGTGTGCAGTTGTATCACAGATTTGATTAACCACTACCACAGTCCAGACGCAGAGCTGCCTCATTGTCACTCACGCCTGCCTAATATCCATTTCTAGCCTGGGATTTTTCATTTTGGAGCATCCTAAAGACAGTGCTGGCTAAACCCATTTTATTTCTCTGGAGGACTTGAAAAGAGTGAATTAAAATCCACCAAGTTTGATCTGTATGCAGTCTAGGAGACAGTGAGTACACACTCCTGACTGTAGTGCACCTGGCTTGGAGCACCGCTCCTCACTAGCTGGGCAACCTTGACTCACCTCTTGGGGCCCGGTGGATACAAGGGGGTGACACTGGTGGCGAGGAGAGGCCGCATTGCTGTACGGTGGCCAAGAAGTGCCTGGTGAGTGATAGTTACTATAATCGAGGTTTTCTCCTTTGGCATCAACCTCATTACCCCGATTGTCTTCCACATGAATGGAAGTCCCGGCTGTTCGGGCCCCCTCTTGCCAGGCCAGCTGACAAGCATCTTATCGAGGAGGCTCTTTATTTCCTTTCGGGCTTCCTCCTCCACTTTGCTCCCCTGTGGGAGCAGTAGCTGTGGCAGAGGCCTCCTGAGCTCATTAGCTGGGGTCTCCCACCTTCCTCCCCCTCGTGTTTCACACGTGCCCGTTTCATGTGCAGCTTGCCAGGGAAGCCGCTGGCCTCTGCTGTGTGGCTGGGCCAGCCCCGCCTGTGCCAGTGCTGACGTGCTGGGTGCCCTTTTAAGAGGAGCACCATGGTGTTGTGGTCCCGGATCCAAGCAGGGAGGGCTGAGCTGGAAGAGCCAAGAGCATCCTTCCTGGGGGAGCAGCTATTCCGGGAAGCAAACGCTCCGGGCATCTCATTAGCATAATCTCAGGAATTAACGGCTTGATTGATGATCCACGTTTCCCCACAGTTTTCTATAAATGATAATGTATTAAAACGAGATGGAGGAAAGAAAACATGACACGACATATATTATTTAGGTGTTTGCAGAGAGGCTGACACACAAACACACACGATTTATCAACAGTCATTTTTTGCACGGTGTTCTGAGCCCCAAGCCTCCAAGATGTGGAATTAATTTCATAGCAGGTGATTCTAGGCTATTTCGCATGGGCCATCTGTCGCTTCTTCATCTACCTTTCTGCTGTTACAATAATTAATCATTTCAGGGACTGCCTTGGCCCCAGAAAGTCCATTCCGACTGAGAGCTCTACATGAGTGGATAACACACGAGTATTTGTTTCGAAGCAGTGTGTTTTCATGAAGCAAGTGTGTTCAAATGTTTTTCTTACTCATTTTTATCATCCACACCAGTGACTCAACAGAGAATGTTAGATTGTTGTTGCTAAAACTGCTCATATTCTTCCTTTGAAGTTGAAGAAACCAAGTTCAGAGAGGTTATTTGAATAGTCCAGGGTCACACGGGGCATCTGAGAGATCTGGGACCAGAACCCAGGCCTGTCAGCTTTTCATGACTTGGTCCTTCTGGTTCTTGGTCTGGAGTGGTTCTTCCATGGAAAGGAATATCACCAGAAATAATAAGAAAGCCCTTGAAACCCAAGAAGTAGATCAATGTGGGACATTTGAGGCACAATCAAATTAAGTGCTACAAGGCAATGATTTATTCATCCCAGAAATCAAATATCATCATGCTATAAGATAAAATTCATATTAGAAAAAAAATCAGCTCTTTGAAGGAATATGAGTCATTGGTCTATTGTGCTTGATGTAACAGTGGAAGAGATAAAATACCAGGCCATTTAATTGTCCAAGATACGTTCGCCTACGGTGTTTGTTGTTTATTAATGACACAAATAGTTATTGACTGATTATTTATGCCAGGCACTGGGCTAGGTGCTGGAAACACATTGATGAGATCCTAACACTCATGGAACTGATATTTTAGGGGAGGAACATACAATGAGGAATTAAATAAACACAAATTGGGATGGTGCTCCAAAAGAGGTAAGTGGGGGCAGGAACAGAGAGAAACTGGTGGCATCCTTCCTTGCGTGTGAGGGTGCCTCTAGCTGGGCTGGTCATAGGAGGTCTCTGGGAGAAAACCACATTTGTTATTGGACCGGGAAGGATGGGATCCGTACCCATGGCAGTGGGAGTGAGAGGGTTTCAGGTAGCAGGGGCTGCATCACAAGGGCCCTGGCGGGAAAAGATCAGCATGGCAGAGATGGAGTCAGGGATGGGAAGGTTGCTAATGAAGAGGTTCAGAGAGCTAAGTGGGAGGCAGGTTGTTCAAGTCTGCATTTGGCTCAAGGCAAGCCACTGGTGGGGTTATAGCAGGGGAATGCCAGAGTCTGTTGTGCACTTTATTATCCCCATTTTACAGATGAGGAAACTGAGGTGCAGATAGATAGTGTAACCTGCTGAAGGCCACCCAGCTTTCTGACTCCAGAGTCCAGGCTCTAAGCCAGAGGTTGGCAAACTATGTCCTATGGGTCAAATCCAGCCTATTGTCTGTTTCTTGTAAATAAATTCTCACTAGGACACGGCCATGTCCATTTGCTTACATTTTGTCAGTGGCTGCTTTCCCACTACAAAGACAGAGTCAAGCAGTCATAACAGACCCCATATGACCTACAGAGCTTAACATATGCAGTCTCTGGCCCTTTACAGGGAATGTTTGCCAATCCCTCCACTAGCCTGTAGCCTCTATGGGGAGGGATCATGTCTGCCTTGCTACTGGGATTTCCCCAACATCACCGGTGCCTGGGATGAGCCAGGGTCCAATAAACATCTGCTGAATGAATGGGGAATTGGGGGTGGGTGCACAGAGCCAAGAAATCAAAGGGCCAGAGATTGAGTGGATAGACTCAGCAGGAGAGAAGAAGCACTGGTAGGTGAGCGCAGGTTCTGCTTGGTTACAGTGGGTAGACCAGCTTGGCTGGAAGGGAGGATCAGGGCGGCAGGCTGGAGAGACCCCCTGGGGGTCGATTGAGAAGAGCCTTGAATGCCACCATCATTAACTGCTGAGACCTTTAAGTGGCTGAGTTAGCAGTCGCAGAGGCTCTGGAAAAGACCTGCTTTTCCAAGACGAAGATTATAATTGGTTATTGATGTCCTATTTGTATGCTAATGCTGCTCAATAAAGTAGCTAAACCATAATTAACGCTCCAGCTTCCTCTAAAAAAAGCCCACGGAAAGGTCAATGGATTTCATATAATAAATTATTAAATAATGGGAAACACAGGAAGTTAGGCTTCTTGGCTCTAATCTTTTTAGGTTTTATTAACCATCATTTATTAAAAGCCCTGACAATGTTTACATGTTGCTACTGCCAGCTCCAGAAATTTTTGGAGTTGGAGTCAGTGTTGAGTGGAAAAATATATTGTTTGCCAGACTTCATCTGTTTGGAAATCAAGACAGCATTACCTCTGTGATCTGACTTCTCATTGCTTTGTGTCAATGTGAAGTCAAATAGTGCGGCAGGGCATTGGCAGACCTTCTGCTGTATGGAAACCATGATGAATAACTCTGTAATGCCAGTTAGATTTATCTGCTAATCACAAAAATACACCGGAACCCTTTGTGGGCAAAATTCTTACTCCTTTCCTGCAAATTCTGACAGAGGGAAGATCTCACTCATAAAGAATGAGCCGGGCAGAAAAGAAGCTGATGAGCTCGGGCTCTGGGGTCAGACTGTCTGGGTTTGAACCCCTGCTTCACCTCTTGGTATCTATGGATCTTGGATTTAGCTCTTCTATGCCTCATTATACCTATGAACTACAATATAGGGGGATGAGGGATATTTAGAGCACAGAGATGTGGTGACTAAGAAAATGTTCTGGACAGTGCCTGGCATGGAGTAGATGTTCAATGAGCATTAGACATTATCACTAATATATATATATATATATATATATGTATATATATATATACACACATACCTATATATATATATACCTATATATACACATTTTTTTTGAGAGTGCATGTTCATGAATGGGGGTGGGGCAGGGCAGAGGGAGAGGGAGAGAGAATCTCAAGCAGACTCTGCACTGAGCATAGAGCCCAACATGGGGCTCGATCTCACAATCCTGAGATCATGACTTGAGCCAAAATCAAGAATCAGATGTTTAAGTGACTGAGCCACTCAGGCACCCCTGGCATTATTATAACTGTAAGGTTTAAAATGCTCAGGGCCAATGACCCGTAATGAGACTAAATGGATTGGTAGGTTTATTAGGTTTAAATTTCCCTCCATTCATCCATCAGTTTGTTGGTAGTTTACCTACCAACACTGTATCATGTTTTGAGAAAATGCTAAAAGAATATAAGCCGAGGTCATCCTGGTTGTCAAGGAATTTACAATTCTTGGTGAGGAATCAATTCAAGGGCAACCCAGAGTACTACTAATCAAACTCACTTGTTCATTTATTGGGCAGCTACTGTATTTCAGGGACTAGGTTGTGTACTGGTGACATAGGGATGAATTGGAAAAACATTTTGATTCACAGTCTAGTGAGGCCTAGACAGGAATTTCAATACAGCGTGTTAGAATCAATATTATAAATATTTCCCCAAGAAGGATATGAATACATTTGGATTTTAGGCCTTCCTCTAAATCATGAGATTTTTGTCAAATTTCTGGCCTTAATTTCCCCATGTCATATTTGAGCCTGAGACATAAAAGTTGTGTGCTACACCCAAAGACTCACTCCCTAAGAGTGCAGAGTACTTTATACAGAATCATCACTCAACAATCAAATGATTGATGATCAGCTTCCAAAAAATACATAGCAATGATGAAAATCATATAGGTTTGTTAGAATCACACATAATCCTAGTATCTTAACATAGTAACTCTAACTCTGTATGAACTTTCCTTTTGATCTTTTTTCCCATCATGTTTTCAAGCACAGTTTTAGCTGTAATTCCAATTAAAGGACACACATAGTGATTTTTTTTTAGGACCAGAGAATCACATATTAAACATAATCTCAGTTCAGAACACACTCTAATTTTTCGAGTCCATAGAATTGTGTCCTAGTGTTCTCTGTTTGAATTCAGCCCTACATAAGTGTTTTGACATTGCTGCTTGGTTTTAACAAATCTGGGTATCATGGTTGTTGCTATTGAATGTAGGAGTTGGCTGGCTTTGCATCTGTCAAACACCGTGCATTCTGACTTATTTCCAACTATGTGAATTTTCCAACAGTAGAGGAATAGAGGGAGTAGGCAAAGTCCATGTTGGCAAGGTCTCAGATGTCACTGAGCCCTTCTTTTGGCGTTGGCCATGAAAAGAATGTCAGAGGAGCATTGCTCTGATAGTCATGGCTGGCTGACTCAACTCATGTCTTGACCACTTTAGATGCCACCTATGTGTACTTGGTGGCAGAGGTGATACTATAGCCACAAAGTGAGAATTATCATTTACAAAATTAATAGACCATTTTTAAGAGTAGATTTAGGTCTCTAGAACAGGTGAGCAGAAAGAGTGTTCCTTATGCCTCCCCAATCCCACCCACAGTTTCCTCTATTGTTATCATCTTGTATTAATTTGGTATATTTAAAGAACCAATATTGATAACATTATTATTAGCTGAAGTCCCAGAGAGTACATTAAAGTTCACTCTTTGTGGTGTACATTCTATAATTTGGACAAATGCATAATGAATGACATATGCTAGCTTTACAGAATTATACAGAATAGTTTTACTGTCTTAAAAATCCTCTGGGCTCCTTCTAATTCCCCCTTCCGTCAATCCTTTAGGTCCATGGCCAACCCCAGTCATTTACTGTCTTCATACCTTTGCCTTTTCCAGAATGTCATATACCTGGAACCACACAGTATGGAGCCTCCTCAGATTGTCTTTCTTTGCCTGGAAAAATGCATTTAAGATTCCTCCATATGTTTTCACGGTTTGATAGTTCATTTGTTTTTATCACCGAGTAATATTCCACTGTATAGATAAATCACAGTTTGTTTATCCGATTGTGTATAAAAGGACATCTTGGTTGCTTCCATGTGTTAGCAATGATGAATAAAGCTGCTATACATATGTGTGTAGATTTTTGTGTGACCTAAGTTTTCAACTCATTTGGGTAAATATCAAGGAACACAACAATTGCTGGATTGTGTGTTAAAATTTTTGCTTTTTTATTTTTTGACTAAAAACAGTCTATGTATAAGAGTTCTCTACAAAGTTATATAAGAACAATTTTTAAAATAAATTTACTTTTTATGGTGTTCAATTTACCAACATACAGAATAACACGCAGTGCTCATCCTGTCAAGTGCCTCCCCCCCCAGTGCCCATCACCCATTCACCCCCACCCCCCACCCTCCTCCCCTTCCACCACCCCTAGTTCGTTTCCCAGAGTTAGGAGTCTTTATGTTCTGTCTCCCTTTCTGATATTTCCCACACATTTCTTCTCCCTTCCCCTATATTCCCTTTCACTATTATTTATATTCCCCAAATGAATGAGAACATAAACTGTTTGTCCTTCTCCGATTGACTTACTTCACTCAGCATAATACCCTCCAGTTCCATCCACGTTGAAGCAAATGGTGGGTATTTGTCGTTTCTAATGGCTGAGGAATATTCCATTGTATACATAGACCACATCTTCTTTATCCATTCATCTTTCGTTGGACACCGAGGCTCCTTCCACAGTTTGGCTATCGTGGACATTGCTGCTATAAACATCGGGGTGCAGGTGTCCCGGCATCATTGCATCTGTATCTTTGGGGTAAATCCCCAACAGTGCAATTGCTGGGTCGTAGGGCAGGTCTATTTTTCACTCTTTGAGGAACCTCCACACAGTTTTCCAGAGTGGCTGCACCAGTTCACATTCCCACCAACAGTGTAAGAGGGTTCCCTTTTCTCCGCATCCTCTCCAACATTTGTGGTTTCCTGCCTTGTTAATTTTCCCCATTCTCACTGGTGTGAGGTGGTATCTCATTGTGGTTTTGATTTGTATTTCCCTGATGGCCAGTGATGTGGAGCATTTTCTCATGTGCATGTTGGCCATGTCTATGTCTTCCTCTGTGAGATTTCTGTTCATGTCTTTTGCCCATTTCATGATTGGATTGTTTGTTTCTTTGGTGTTGAGTTTAAGAAGTTCTTTATAGATCTTGGAAACTAGCCCTTGATCTGATACGTCATTTGCAAATATCTAAATGTGAGACAAGATTCCATCAAAATCCTAGAGGAGAACATAGGCAACACCCTTTTTGAACTCGGCCACAGTAACTTCTTGCAAGATACATCCACGAAGGCAAAAGAAACAAAAGCAAAAATGAACTATTGGGACTTCATCAAGATAAGAACAATTAAACTTGAAACATTTCAGTGTGTGGGGAGGAGGGTCTGGTGGTAAATGTATGAGTTCCTACTTTCTTGCAACATTAAGTAAGGGGATGGTCTGGCAAGTACACTCCACAAAAACTTTCCAGATCTAAATACTTAAGTAATACTGTTTTAAACTCTATTACATTAATAAACTTTGGCCTTTCTGCCATCCAAGAAGCTACTTGAGCTACAACACTTTCTCTGTAGGTAAGGAGCACCCTTTATTGCCATATGTGAAAAATGAATAAAAATTCATATAAAATAGGGGTGCCTGGGTGGCACAGTCTGTTAAGCATCCTACTCTTGGTTTTGACTCAGGTGGTGATCTAGGGGTTGTGAGTTCAAGCGCTGTGTCAGGCTCTGTGCTCAGCATGGAGTCGCTTAAGACTCTATCTGCCCTGTTCTCTCCTTCTGCCCTCCCCCCTCAAATAAATAAATCTAAAAAAAAAAAATCCATATAAAATAAATATAATAGAAGTTAGGTTAAGTGTGACCCATATCTCATTTTACCTCATTTGATTATCTTTAGAGAGAAATCAGTGTGATGAACATTAACGTTTTCATGACTTGGTTTTAACAAATACTGAGGTTTTGCTACTGCTGTTTTATCCTTCAGTTTTTTGCTTTATTATTTTAAAATAAATTTTGCACATCATATTTACAATATTTGCAATGGCTGTCTACTATTGTATATTACACTTAGTGAATTATGTTCCTAAAATGTTTCCACTTTTGGATAGTAAATAATACCACAGTGGATATCTCAGACATTAAAGCTTGTTGGTATTTAATAAAGGCTAATATATGAAACTTTTCCTCCCACAGATCTGGTACAATGAGAGACAAGTGTTAGATCGGATGGATGGAGAATCAGGTATTGGCCATATGGGTTTCCTCATATTTCCTCCCCTGAATCAACTTCACATCTTTTCTTGCTCAGCATAGAACAAAACAAGTCTCCTGAAGGCATCATGGAGAAAGGGAGTCCAACGTATGTCTGAAGGCTCTTGTTGGGCTTCATGTCCAAATGTACCCATTTCTGGGTCCTTCTATCTCAGTTGGGGCAGCATGAAAGAGGGAGGATTCTGATTCTTCTAGGGTATGAAATTTCCCCCTATAAAAAAACCCCAAGGACTGGGAGATAAATGGCCCCCCCCCTTACAAAAGATTTTGGATTAATCTCCAGACGAGGATTCCTGAATCAAAGAGCAAATGCAATTTTATGGCATGGTGCCAAATTGCTTTCCAAAAGAGCCGTACCTTTGTATGTTCCTACAAACCATGAATGAAGCCGCCCAAATTTTAAATTGGCCAAATTGCTTAAATACTTTTAGCATTATTGTATTCCAATAATAAGATTGCTGAACAGACATCGTTGACTGTTCCCTGGTAGAGCTTGCCAAAACCCAACTAATCAAATTGGGTGTTAGCACCCTTATACAGACAGTGGGGGCTGTCTGAACTGAATCAGGCACCAGTTGGAAAGCATGAAATTACTGACTTTGTTTAAATCTAACTGCAATTTATCTGAAAGAACAGCACTGAAAGGTGACATTTGTCTTAGTGAGTTTCCCATTCATTTCTGGAGCAGGAGTTCATCAGTCATGCAGCTCAAGTGCATGATACACACAGATGAATATTTATTATAGATGATGGAGTATCCTTCTGGCAACATAATACACTTCTTTCACTTGAAAAGGGAATTCAAACAGATCCATGATGGACTGCTTGTGTGACTGTGGGGGCCTTTCACCTACCTTCCTGGGAAATCTGTGGAGAATCCGCCATTTTGGTTAAGGGAGAATCCACTTGGTTAGTGTCAATGGGTAAAATGATTTTTTTTAAAAAAAGATTTTATTTATTTGAGAGAAAGAGAGTGAACAAGAGAGAGAGAAGGGACAGGGGGAGGTACAGAGGGAGTAGCAGACTTTCCACTGAATAGGGAGCCGGACAACATGGGGCTCCTTCCCTGGACTCCAGGATCATGACCTGAGTCTAAGGCAGATGCTTAACTGACTGAGCCACCCAGGAGCCCCTGAAAATGGTTTGAAAACATCATGACTAGTTAAATTTAGTTAACTACATTTGGAAATTAAAGAAATGTTGGAAAATAGTTGCTACTTCAAAAATAATTCATTACTGGTTGATGAAAAACCCAGTTATATATTTGAATTCAACCAATAGTTTTAGAGCATATTGGTTGTTTGAATGTAACTGAATTGTTTGACTCTTTGTAAGTTTGTATGTGAACAGACAGATTTGGCCTGATTCACAGAGTTTCTCTGCATTCAAAAAGGATCTTAAAATAAAGCATGCATTTCCAACATTGATCTGACACTGGAGGTTAAGTGCTTCTTTCTTAGGAAATGCAAGATCAAAGACAATGAAATGACAGGAAAAATATACTCAGAGCATCATTTTTTCTTTCTAATTTAGAAGCCACTCCTCTTCCCAGGAGAGTTGAGCAGAAAAATCACTAGAAAAATAGCTTCCTTGTGCCCATTGAGCTACCTTTTGTTTTCTTTTGATGACCGATGGGAATCTTGTTCATTAAAATTGTATGGATGCCTTCTTCTTTCCTCCCACTGTTTATTTACACATGAAAAATAGATGATTTCAAGAATTCAAACATCATGCCTTCCAAAGCTGCTGAAAACATCCATGAACAGTCATCTGTGTTTGCAGAACGATTGGGACTTGCCTAAAATAGACAACGGTGTATTCAAGTGGGTATATTTGTGGAGGTGTGGACAAGGCTGGAGATCTGAGGAAATGAGGAAAAGCAGCATTGCAACAAACCTTCCTTGTCTTGTTTTAACAAAGAAGAATCACTCTCTCTCCCCAGTCTCCAGACACATGCCTTTCCCATTATGTGCTAGATGGAAGTTACAGGAGGTACAGTGAATATGGGGAGACTGAAACCAAAAGTATGGCCATTGAGGAAGATTAAACTCAACTTGACCTCGAAGGCTGATGGAAAAATGATGATTAGAAAGAGGATATGCATATCTAAATTGCATTTTATCTCTATTACAGTCTAACGACATTACTAACATTGCTGTTTGATAATTCGTCAATGTGAAAATGTGTCCACTTATCTCTGGCTATAAAAACAATCATTGATTCAGCCCCTCAACGTGGGTCTTGCCAAATTTTCATGGGCAGATGGTCAGACCATTGAATCGGGGTTGGATCCAAATTACCTCCGTCTTTCCTCTATCTCTCCATTTCTCCTTTTCTCTTTCTTAACAAGCATTATTGTGTTCCTGCTACATGTTTAACATGGTCTGGTGTTTGGCTGTACAGACTACTAATTGGTGATTATGGCCAAGTCACTGAAAATCTTGGAACTTTGGTTTTTCCTCCTTAAAAGGGGAATGGATTATGCCCTGAGTAGCTCACAGAGTTGTTGAGAATCACAAAATACAAAGCATTTGTAGGCAGTAACGGGCTATAGAAACATGAAAATCCAGGTTGCAATTAGGCTACATTATTCATTTATGTGTTCATGGAACACTCACTATGTACTAGGCAATGAGATGAGTTTAAGGTATGTGAAAATTAATACAATGTACTCCCTGTGCTTTCTACTTTTTCAGTCCAGTGGGGGAGATGGATGTATAAAGAATGTAGATAGTGGAACTGGTGTTGGGAAGTACATTGCATATTGACAAAGGAGCATGTATCAAGGTATAGAGGTGGGGATGGTGAACGGCAGCAAAGAGTCGTCTTTTGCCTGGTGAACATTGCTGTTTGTTTGTCTAGACTCCACCCCTGCATCGCTGTATTCCTTGTGACCTGGGCCAACCCAGGTGGGGCCTGTCTAAATGATCCTGATGGATGCTGTTGCTGTTACAGAATCATTATGTGGTTGCTGATGAGGGAGAGAGGTGAATCAGAGAAGCTGATGAATAGTGTAGGCCTGAGATCGACTTGAGAAAATGCCATTCTCTTGCATTCATCCCTTTTGCTGGTGATTTGGTGTACTTCTGATGAGTGAGGTGACCTAATAGGCTCTGTTCAGAGCATGGACTTACCTGGGCCCTGGGAAAAAGGAGCACCGGCAACAGCTTCTCAGATTGCACAGTTAGAGCTCTCCTTGGCCCCAGGACACAGACCTTGTATTAGAACAAACAGAATGGAGTTGAACAGATTGGCTTCCACACACACTGTATGATCTAGAGCAAGTTACATAATTCTATAAGCCTCGATTTATTATTTGAAAAATGAGAGTAATAATAACCGCAGCCCTGTCATGTGGCTGCTGGGTTACAGTAGTGCTTAACACAGGGTTTCATACATAATAAGCTCTTAGTCAATGCTTCTGTTGCAGGGATTCCTTGTTTCCTAATTTTGAGAGACTTAGCAGGGGGAGAGGAAGAAAAATGGTGTCATCTTTTCCATGGGTACGTACCACTTGCTTCTTTTAAAGGCAGGTTTCTTTCTTTCTTTCTTTCTTTCTTTCTTTCTTTCTTTCTTTCTTTCTTTCTTTCTTTCTTTCTTTCTTTCTTCTTTCTTTCTTTCTTTCTTTCTTTCTTTCTTTCTTTCTTTCTTTCTTCTTTCTCTTTCTTTTATTTCTTTTTTTTTCCTTTCCTTCTTTCTTTCACAAGACAGCAGTCAAAAGGTAGATGTTTCAGCTGTTAAGCCAGCTGCTACAAATGAAATTTTCCTGCAGGTGCTTCTGTATGGTTTGCCCAGTGGGTGTTTCCAGGGTGTACTTCCTAGCCTGTGTGGTCTGTAAGGTCCTCTTTCCAGCTGAACAGCCTGTGCTGTGTTGTAAGCAGCCCCGAATCTTAGTGGTTTATAACAACAGATGTTGGTTTCTTACTTATGCTGCCCATCCACTGGGGGTTGGCAGGGGATGCTTGGATCGTCTTGGTCCCTCAGGTATCCAGCTGAGAGATGCTCCATGAAATTGGTTCCATGAATCTCAAGGCAATAAAAGGGAATGTGATAGATCTTGCATTGGTTCTTAAAGCTTTTCCTGGAAGTGACATAGATTACTCTCACTCACACTTCACCAGACAGAGATGGGAAGGGTGATCCCGCCCTGAACTGGAAGGGGTGGAGAACTAGAAATATTTGGTGAACAGCACTGATGATTCTCAGGGCCTCCAATGGCCCTTTCTCTTTCTTCCTTGATCATGGAAACCTGACTTTATTGGGATTGCAGTGTGTTGAGGGGACAAATCACTGTTGCTCTAATGAAGTCATGGTGATTCCATTCATCTTTGCCAAGGTTGGTCTAGACTACAGGTGAGCATGTGATCAGCTGTGACCAGTATCCTGCTTGTGGAAGTTCTGGAAAAAGTCTCCCCCTGATAAAGGGAGAAAATGGCACAAAGAAAGATTTTTTTTAAAAATTGTTGTTGGGCAGCCCGGGTGGCTCAGCGGTTTAGTGCTGCCTTCAGCCCAGGGCCTGATCGAGTCCCACGTAGGGCTCCCTGCATGGAGCCTGCTTCTCCCTCTGCCTGTGTCTCTGCCTCTTTCTCTCTCTGTGTCTCTCATGAACAAATAAATAAAAACCTTAAAAAAATAAATTGTTGTAGTCCCCTTTCTCCCTCACCTCCCATGAGATACTGTACCTGTTACTGTTACTGTGTGAGACAAACTATTATATTATTTAATCCTCTCTATGTCAAAATTCTGTATTTTTGGCCAACATGTCTGAATCTCATTTTAATGAGTAGGCTTTATCAGTGTTTCCTAAACTTGCCTAATCATAAGAGGCATTTATTAAAAGGAGATTCCCAGGCCTCTCCCTAGAAGATTCCTAGTAAGTAGGTTAAGGGTGGTACCCAGGAACCTGCATTTTAACAAGTGCCCTGAGGTGATTCTCGTGATTAAAGTTTGAAAGACACTATGCTAGATAAATGTAAAAATCTTCCCTCATATTTTTTAAGCAGGAGGCTGACTGTTGTTTATGAATATATATTTGCATGTGTGGTTTGCTTATTTTTAAAGACCCATGGCAGCAGTATGGAAGGTGTTCTAGAGGAGTTGGAGAGTGAGAGCAGAAAGAACTGAAGTCCAGGGGAGAGGACATAAAGCCTCAGGCCAGGTCAGGAGAACCAGGCAGGTGAAGAGAAATTCCATACATCATTTGGACTTGGTGACTCACCAGATTTGAAAAATAAGTAAAGAACTCAGGAGGACCCCTGGATCTCTGGGATGTGTGTCTGGGCAGCATGGTGCCCTGACCAAGGTGGCAGATGCAGATGAAGGGGCAAGTTTGAGGAAGAAGAATAGAGGGTTTGCGTGTGCTCCATATGATGTATCAGAGCCTGAGCAGTGGTAATGCCAGGGGTAGAGGAAGCAAATAATTTGGGCAATAAGCATGCCATCCATCCAAATCTCCTGATTCTGGCCAGGCTACTGGCTCTAATGTCTCTTTTTTAGTCAAAATATTTCCACTTCTTTGTGTAGTCATTTTGTCTCCTCAGCAGAGTCAAGAATCAAGGCAATGAAGAGACCGATTTATCCATCCATCCATTCATCCATCCATCCATTCATTCATCCAAGTCTGGTGTCTAATCTATACCAAAAACCAAAGATCAGTTGATAAAACAGATAGATATGGTTCTAGCCTTCATGGAGCTTAGATCAATGGGGAAGTCAGACAAAAAAGAGAAGAATAAATGAAATTCTGAACTATGAGTTCTGTGAAGGAACCAAACTTTGTTCAGAAAGGAGAGAGTGTGGTGGGATGAGCACAAAGTTTGGGGAAAAGAGACACAGGCTTGGGCTCTCACTGTCCAGCCTGGCAGCTTCTGACATATTGTAGCCTCAGTTTCCTCATCTGTAAAATGGGATTCCCTTCATATCTCACATCTCTTGTATGATTTTAGCTAAGTGATGCTGTGGTAACAGACTACACCCACATCTCAGTGGCTCACAAGAACCCATGGATTTCTTGTTCACTTTTTATGCTGGTTGCAGGTCAGCTACACCTCTAAGCCATGTCCCCTTCTCTCTGAAAGGGGCAGCTGGTATGTGGGACATTGATATTTTTGTGGCAGAAAGGAAGAGTATTGTTGGAACCACATGCCCCTTATTGCTCCTGCTTGGGCATGGTACAGAGTATCACCCATATTCTACTGTCCCAAAAAAATTCTCATGGCTCAGTCTGAGATCATTGAGGGGTGAAGTTCTCTTCCACCAGGAGGAAGTGGGAGAAACATGGTAGGAAATAGCAACTCAGTTTTAAAAAACATTTTGCTGAAATATAATAAACTTACAAAAGGTGTACCTATTAAGGTAGCAAGTATTTTGAAAACATAATACAAACAACAGATGTGGAAATCAGTTTAGGTAGATAGGTTCTTGTCCAACATCAAGTTCAAATGCAAGCATTAAGGAGTAATCCCCTGTGTTCATTGTAGCATTCATTCTTCACAACAGTGAAGACTTGGAAACAACCTAAGTGTCTACCAATGGATGAATGGACAAAGAAAAGGCAACACACACACACACACACAGACACACACACACAGGAATATTCTCTTATTCAGGCATAAAAAATAAGGAAATTCTGCCATTTTCAACCACATGGATGGGCTGGAAGGTATTATGCTAAGTGAAATAAGTTAGAGAAAGACAAATATGTGAAATCTAAGCAAGCTAAACTCCTAGAAACAGAGTAGAATGATGGTTGCCAGGGGTGAGCAGTGGGAGAAGATGTTGGTCAAGAGACCAAACTCCCAACTTCAAGATGAGTAGGTTCTGGGGATCTAATGTCCAGCATAATGACTCTAATGATCAATACTGTATTATATACTTGAAAGGTGTTAAGAGAGTAGATCTTAAATGAAATCACACAAATAAAAAGTGGTAATTATGTGAGGGGATGGAGCTGTTAACTAACCATATTGTGGTCATCATTTTGCACTGCAAACTTTTATCAAATCATCACAACATTGTATACCTTCAACTTACATATCTTACATGTCAAAAATATCTTAATAAAGCTGGAGAAAAACAGAAAGAAAAGAGAAAATTCTGACTTTCTGCAGTTGCATTTGAGAAACCACCCCGAGTTATGAATTCATTCAGGGAGTGATATGTGAGCCACCTGTGTGATGGTGTGATGAGAGTGGTGACGGTGACTGAGGATGAAGAATAAAAAGCATATAAGCATCCCCATTTTTACTGATGGGGACACCAGAATCCATACACATTATATAGTTTGCTCCAGGTCTCACAGTTGGAATCTGATTCAGGTTGGCTGATGCAAGAGTCTGTTCCTAACCACCAGGTGCTGTAGTGGCTTTGGGGTGGTGTAAGGCGGTCAGGTGTTCAGCTCTCCGTGCAGAGGCTCTGGTGAGAAGCGGGAGAAGCTTCTCTGAGACCCACACTCTGACAGGAGAGGGGGGATATCCCAGTGTTCCCCAAGACTCTGCTACATTACTTCCTGGAGCTACCATTCCAAAGATTGGATAAGTAATCACTGAAGATGACAAGGAAACCTCTCCATCGCTAATGACCTTGATGTGGTTTGCCAGGGCATAAGTTCATGTTGCTGAAACCAGTCTCCCTTATCAAAGTGGGAGGCACCCATAGCCTGGGCCCTTTTGAGTTAGAACTTGTGGGAACAGAGCTGCTTTTCCTCTTTGAGAAAAGAGGGTAAGAATGGCCTGTCCTCTCAGTACCCAGGCTGGTAGTTGAGAGCCTGGAATATTCTATGTGGATTCAACTCCTGTAAGATTTCACTTACTCATTTTTGACTCCTGGGTGAATTTTCTTCCCCTTCCAAAGCCAGATTGAGATACCAAGAGGCCAAGGTATATTTACTTGTCCTGGGCATGTCATTTGCATATGTCACTAGGGTTGACTTGTCTATGATTAAGTGACTGCTGAAAGAACAACTTGTCGAATGTGTTATCGTTTCCTTTGTTTTTCTTCCTCACTTCACTGTGGACCCAGTGGCCTTTTCTAGAAAAGCTGAGAGGCGCAGACCTACTGAGGGAATGTCAGAATGGCATGAGGAAGGGCAAGAATCACAGGCATTCTTAAAGGTCTAGTTTGAGAACAGTGATTGAGATGTCAAGAAAACTCTGGCATGATGATATTTGCCACTCACGGAGTATTTTACTGTATCAGGTATTGTGTGAAGAACTTAAGATGATGACATAGCTTTCATTAAATCTTCACCAGAACCTTACAAGGTGGACCCTACTGTTCCCATTTTACAGTCGAAGGGACCGAGGATTAGGGTTCATCTAATAACACAAGTTCACTCACTAATAACTGGCAGGGCTGAATTCAAATTCAGGTTGATCTGGCTTTAGAGCCTGTCCTAATTGTTCTCTTTCCCATGTCGCTACGTTGTCCATAACCATTCACTGCTGGCCCCTGTGAGAGGATTGCACACACCCCTCCTCCTCACACCACATGGCAATGTCCCCTCTAGAAGTGAGGGAGTTACCTCCCAGTCACCTTGTCTGACTTTGGGTTTGGCCATATGACTTGGTTTGGTCAGTAGATTTTAAGTAGATGTGACACGTGCCACATTATGAATCGTTATGATTTTCTGTCAGTTTTCTTGCTTTTCCCATCAGAGTAGCACACTCCACACAGAGGTTATTCTTCAGTTTGGATTCCAGCCTGGGAAGATATGTGGAGCAGAGTGTTTCAGTCTGTTCAGGTTGGTATAAGAGAAATACTATAGACTGGGTGGCTTATAAACAACAGAAATCTATTCTTATAGTTCTGGGGGCTGGGAAGCCAAGATCAAGGCACTGGAAGATTCATTGTCAGGTGAAAGCCTGCTTCCTGGTACATAGGTGACCATCTGTTTGCTGTGTCCTCCGGGTGGAAGGGATGAGTGAGTTCTCTGGAGTCTCTTTTATAAGGGAACTAATTCCATTCATGAGGGCTCTGCTTTCATGACCTAATCACCTCCCAAAGTTCCCACCCTAAATACCCTCACATTGGTCATTAGATTTCAATATATTAATCCTAGGAAACACAAATATTTAATCCACAGCACGGAGCCACCACTACTGACCTGTAGCCATCATCATGCAACATGACCTGGAAATAAGTTTTTGTTGCTATTCTAAGCTACCAAGGCTTTGGTGCTTTTTCTGTTCACACCTAAATTTGATCAATACATCCAAGGATATTCTGAGACACATGAATCAAGATAGTAATAATCCCAGGGAATTGGTCCTGGATTTGATTCTCATCTGTGCCACTTTGAATGGGTTGCTAATAATATCTTTGGGAATCAATGTTAAGTAATTAGTTATAAAAACACTTGTTAAACCATAAAGTTTCATAATCATATTCAGTACCCTAGTAAGCACTGTTCTTCAAGGTGTGGAACTTTGTTCCATTTTACTTTACAAAGTTCACAAAGGCAAGTACATGTCTATTTTGTTCAAAAGTGTGTAGTACATGTCACAAAGAAGATGTTCAATAACTATGTAATGAATGAATAATGTAGGGGGTCTTATACAATGAGAAAGTGTTCTGTGAACACATACAATTTTGACCTGCTGAGCTGAATCAGCTAATTACTTGTGGAACTTCTCAGAGCCTTCAGTGCATTACATTGAATTGTGACTCCTAAGGGGGAGGTGGGGCTAGTAGGCAGCATTTCACAAAAATATTTTTGGCCACGAAACCCTTTTTTTCCTGGGAACATCTGATAGGGTGTGATGCTTTATTTCCCTCCTTAGCCTGTGGACCAGGACTCAGGGTCATTGCCTGTAAGCTGACCAAAATTAGCAGTGGCCCTGTAATTGGCTGGTTTCATTTTTGATCATTTCCGTCTGAGAAAAGCTTCTGTACTGGCGGAATTATCGTAACACTAATTTGTACCTGGATTTCCTAATCTGTGCAAGCGGGATGTCTTTCCTGCCTGTCTCATATTTTGGAGGAAGAAAAACAAAGGAGACTGGGAACTGGACTGAGCAGCTTGAGAACAGAGTCTGTGGCTTATTTCCCAGGACCCCAGAACCTATGAGCTATCACATGATGGAACTCAGCATATTTCTGCTGAGGATATGAATAAAGTCATCGTACCAACCCAGGGCAAGCGGTAGGATCAAGAGGGAGTTGGGCCTGCACAAGGGAAAACCAGCCAGAGGTGACCTGGTGACATCCTCCAATAAGTTAGCCAATTTTTACCTAGGTCTACCATAGCAAGAGTTTGACTGTGGGCAGTGAGACTTCTCCATTTGGAGAATAGCAAATCTGTGTAGTAAGAAATCAAAGCAATGTGGCAGATGCCACTGCTTTGTCAACTTAATCTATTCCTAATTCTTCTTCCCTGCTTACAGAGCCCTGATTTTGTTCACCTTCCTCTGAAGCTGTATCTTTCAGAGGGAAAGAATTAGTCTCAGCAGTCTCAGCAGAAATGTGAAACATTTCTGACCCATAGGATATGAGGGGAAATTTGAATGGTTGAGAAAAGTTTTCCAATCTTAAAAAGAGACACCAGAGAGGGGATGTTTCCCTATTTTTCACATTTCCCCTTTGCCGACCCTGCTGAGTTCATGATAATGCCTGAAACTGTGGCCACCATCTTGTAATCATGTTAGAGGTTTTTTGTTTCTTTGTTTTTTCAAGACTTTATTTATTTATTCCTGAGAAACTCATAGAGAGAGGCAGAGACATAGGCAGAAGGAGAAGCAGGCTCCTTGTAGGGAGCCTGTTATAGGACTTGATCCCAGGATCCTGGGATTACGACCTGAACCAAAGGCAGACACTCAACCACTGTGCCACCCGGGTGCCTCGATCATGGTAGAGGTATTGCCAATATATATGGCTGAGTGGGACTGAAAAGTGCTTAAAGCGTTTCTTGAAGGTTTTTTTTTTTTTAACTTTTTTATTGGAGTTCAATTTGCCAACATCTAGTATAATACCCCGTGCTCATCCCTCCAAGTGCCCCCCTCAGTGCCCATCACCCAGTCACTCCAACCCCCTGCCCACTTCCCCTTCCACTACCCCTTATTCATTTCCCAGAGTTAGGTGTCTCTTATGTTTTGTCACCCTCACTGATATTTTCACTCATTTTCTCTCCTTTCTCTTGAAGGGTTTCTTGAAGGGTTCCCTGACATTTTGAACTGTGTAGTCCTGGGGTCTCTGTACCCAATTTTATTATTTTATGATACAATGGGTGTGTTCATTGTTCAACCATGTTGGGTTGACTATTCCTTGCAGTTTGAAGCTCCCTCACAGATACAAGATGATACAACAATGAGTAACCCATGGAGCCTATCTATCCTCCATGACCTCACAGCCTGGCTTCAAAGGCCACAAGGCAAAAATTAACGCCAGTGTGGTTCGATTCTTGCCATAATACAGGTATAAATGAGGTTCTTCAGGATGGCACAGGGGAATGAGTTTGGTCTGCCATGGAAGATTGTGGAAAGCTTCAGAGAGGAGGTGGCTTTAAGCAGAGGCTTTAGTCAGATGGGTCTTGAAATCTGGGTGGAGGGAATGGTACATTCAAAGGCAGGGAGATCTGAGAGCATTATTTGGTTACAGCTTGTTTGTTTTGGTGCTATTGGATTGGAAAGGGAGCAGATGAGACTGTGATCACGAAGGACCTGGTGACACACGTGAAGAGGCACTGTGGTCGAGGCCTGGGCACATTAGGACTCAGAAACAGGGAGCTTGAGTCTCAGGCATTCATTCAGTAGGAGATATTTATTAATGTCTGTTGTGTGCCAGGCTGGGCCTGAGTTGGGAGCTGCGGCTGCAGTACTGAGTGCCCGACTGTAACGTCCTGGGGGTCTAATGTCATTGCGGTCACCACTGAATCTCCAGAGGCTAGACTGCAGATTGACATCCAGGGGACTCCCATCATTGTTTCCCAAATGAACAAAGCAAATAGAATCCCTTACCTGTGGGGACTCTGCTGACCAGGGAGAAAATAGGCATTTAACAAAAAAATGAAATGGATCATTGAACATAATTTGATGAGTATAATTATATGATCATATTTCAGTGCTTGAACCCAAATTCCACAGGGACCTAACAGAGTCAACAAAGGCCATCCTGAGAAAGGGGACAGTAAGCATGTTTTGATCTCAGTCTCTCTGGGTCTCAGTTTCCTTATTTGTAAGCTGAAAATAATAATTCTTATTCCCAAGGGTTTTTGAGAGGTTAGAAATAATGTATTTAGAGTTTCTAGTACATAGAAAACTCAATATTCTTAAAATACAATTCAGATAAGTCCTCAGGAAAAATCATTCATGGGAGAATATACTGCATCTTGGAATTCTCTTCCACTTCATGCTAGATTCAAATGTAAAGCCACATGGAAGGAACACGTGGTGATTCCTCAAAATTCATTTTCTGACAATGCTGGGAAAATAGGATATTATTACATTTCTTTTTTTAATAATAAATTTATTTTTTATTGGTGTTCAATTTGCCAACATACAGAATAACACCCAGTGCTCATCCCGTCAAGTGCTCCCCTCAATGCCCGTCACCCATTCACCCCCACCCCCCCGCCCTCCTCCCCTTCCACCACCCCTAGTTCGTTTCCCAGAGTTAGGAGTCTTCCATGTTCTGTCTCCCTTTCTGATATTTCCTACCCATTTCTTCTCCCTTCCCCTCTATTCCCTTTCACTATTATTTATATTCCCCAAATGAATGAGACCATATAATGTTTGTCCTTCTCCGACTGACTTATTTCACTCAGCATAATACCCTCCAGTTCCATCCACGTCGAAGCAAATGGTGGGTATTTGTCGTTTCTAATGGCTGAGGAATATTCCATTATTACATTTCATAATGAAAAAAATTTTGTGAATTTGACTAATATCAGAATTGTTCCCTCCTTAGCTCCTGGCAAAAAAGAGCCACCAACTAAATGTTTATGTTGCACACAGTCAAAAGTGGATTAATGGATTAAAACAACCATTTTTTTTTTAAGACAATGATTTAAGAGGGAATGAAGAAAACTCAGTTTCAGAGGAGCAAATGCAGACACAGGTAGGGAAGGCTGGTTGCTTGTGTTGCTTCTTTTTCCATTAAAGTGACTAGTTAGGGGGTTCCTGGGTGGCTTAGTCAGTTAAGTGTCCGACTCTTGGTCATGATCTTGGGGAACAGGGATTGAGCTCCATGTCGGGCTCTGCGCTCAGTGTAGAGTCTGCTGGAGATTATCTTCCTCTCCCTCTGCTCCTATCCCTGCTCTCTCTCAAATAAATAAATAAAATCTTAAAAAAAATATAAGGTGACCGGTTTTCATCATACCTGGAATTCTGGAAGCTTCTCCAGGGCCCAAGCTGGGGGACCTGCAGTGTGGTGAGGCTTTCATATACTAAGACTTTTGGGTAAATGGTCTCTCCTAGACTCAGTCCAAGGCTTCTTCCCTGCCTTCTGAATCCTGATCCACAAGTATCTGTGCCTGAGTGAGTCTCCTGAGTAGAATGGAAGTGCTCCTTTAACGGATGAGCATTCGGAAAGCACTGGCTTGGAGTTGCTTGTGCCAAATGCTTGCTACCTTGAAGGCTGAGGGTGAATTGAGTTGAAAGGGGGAGACAATGAACAACTTTTTAATGTCACATGTCACTGTGCTGGATGCCTTACATGCCATAAACTTTGCAATCTATGCAGAAATCCTTCAATATAGGCATGGTACCCATGTACAGATGAGAAGACAGAGCGTCAGAGAAGGTAAGAAGACTCATGGTGATAAATTGAAAGGCTACAGAGCTGGGATTTTTTTTAACTTGCTACTTTTTCACCCTAGAAATCTGAGTAAATGGAAGAACTGTGGGCATCTTTCCCACAACTTATTCTGAAAATAAGTCTAAAAGATGTAGACTTGCTTGTATTATTTCTATGAACTCAATAGACTACATGCTCTGTGAGGGTGAATGGTGTCGGCTGTGCTGCCTCCAGCTCAACTCCCACCACTTACAGGGAGCCTCACACAGGGAGCTCTCAACTGCAAGTGTTGATGAATGAATAAATGAGCTTCTCAGCTTTCGGTTTCAAGAGGTCACTTATTCCAAAAAAGCTCTCCAGAAGGGAGGTCTGGAGAAATGGAGAATTACAAGGACTTGGGAAGGCTTCTAGAGCAAATATCCTGATCCACTGCATGAATCTTCCAATGACTCATTTTGGGCCCTCATTTCACAGAGAACATAGAACAGGAAGTGACAGATATTGCAGACATCTGGGCCATAAGTAATCATGCAGATTTTGTGGAAAGTATTTGACTGAATTGTGATCAGCTTCTTCAGCAAATTGATAAGTTGATCTTTCAGTGAAGGTACTGAGTCACCGAGGAAGGGGTGGATTAAGAAGATACCTCCCAGGACTGAATAGGAGGGAAGACCCAGCCATGGGCTCACCTGGCCTGTCTGGTGGGTGAACCACAGGCTGGGTGCTCAAATGCTGAGGTCTCTAATTGGGTCTCTTTGGTCAAAGGGCTACAGAACTAGGGGATTCTGAAAAATGGGATGGCCTATACCATCCAAGCAAAAACCCACCACTGGTCATTCATCAATGAGGGGAAGTGCCATAGCAGCTGACGAGGGGCCTTTTTCCAATACTAAACTGACTTAATTGTGATTATTAGTCACAGCAGCAGCTGTCATTTCCTGAGTACCTATAATGTGAGGACAGGAATAGCATCCATGTCATTGAGTTACTGAAAATTGAAAGCATGTAAATTGCTTAGTACAGCCAGATCTGCTATAATGCGACACATGTGCTCCTAAAAATCACTGTGCTATGCAAAATTGCCCAATAAAACCACAGGGCTTAGGGAAAAAATGGGGTTAGGGGAAAAACACTCACAAACATCACCAGAGGCATATATACCTGTATATATGATAGCGACCCAATAAATGGGTAGCACCTTCTTACATACTAAGTGGTTAAGAGCAGCATAAATACTACAATAAATACGGCCCTTTATCATCGGAGAAACCTGAAGTTCATTTGTGTATGTGGGTGTCAGAAGGACTAGAGCTTGTGAGAAATTGTGAAGCAGTGAGGGGAGTGAACGTGAATTGTGAATCAGATGAAAAGTTGTTACACCAGATGTGCATGGGTGTGGCTCAGAACACACACCCTGTGTTTCCACCTGAGGTGGCTGGTAGATATTTGAAGTGTGTTTTGAGTATTCCTACCTAGCATGGTTCAGCTGGCTGCATCTATGGTTTCTCGCAGAGGAAATCCCACACAAGCAAACATGAAATCTGCATTATGCTCACATCGTTCCCCAATATATTGGGTGTGCTGGAACAAATTAGTATTTTCAAAATAATCATCATAGCAGAGCTGACTATCCAGGATTCATGGCAAATGTGCAATAAATGATGGTTGTAATTGTTCTGGAGAGTGACTCTCATCCATGCATTAACCTCAGTAAGGTAAGTGGAAGTAATCCCATTTTACAGATGAGTAACTGAGACTCATAGAGGTTAACTCTCTTACTCAAGGGACAGAGCTAGGAAGGGGCACAGGCTCTGGCCACCTCTCTATAGGTCTCACCATGATATGAGTCTCCTTTTACACTCTAATCTAGGATACTGCGCTAGAGGCAGGGGAAGCCCCAGGATAAGTATATGCTTCTAGATCATTGTCTTTGACAGCTTCAGGTATTTTTGCACATAACACAAATTCACATGACTTTTAAAGATGAGACAAATATCTGAGACATTTCTAGTCTGGGCTGTTACCTCAGGGGATATATTTATTCCCCTCTGTGTTTTGGGATGATAGAGTGGAAAATGTTAAAAAGCTCTTCCATGTCCCATGCTACTTGCCTATGGGGAGAAAAATCCCTATATTTAGCCAAAAGCTGCCTCTCTGAAATCTCCAGTGCTATGTCCTTATGTGTTCTTAACTGAGCCTTCTCTTTTCCAGCCTGAACATGGCAGTGAGTAGCTTACAGTTTGACAGTGTCCCCTCTAAGTCCGGGGGTCCAGAGCCGAGCACAGCACTCCAGATATTCCTTAGCAAACCTAGACACAGAAGATCCTCTGGGGGTCTTGGCTAACAGCAGGATTGACTTTTATAGCTGATGCCTCGCTTTGCTGGCTCATAAGGCCAACTAAATCCCTAGACCATTCTCACATGAATTCTTGACACCTGCTCTCACTTCCCCATTCTGAGCTAAAAAAATGTAGGATTTACTTTTATGTCCATTAAAATATCTTTTTGTTGGTCTTATCCCATAAAACTTCATTTTCAACCAACTTTTGTTCTGGATGACTTCTAGCTTATTCAAAAGTAGAGAGACTAATAGCATAATGAGCCTGTGTGAAACCATCACCACTATTCACTTTACCAGTTACAACTCATGGACAACCCTGTTTTGTGAAGACTCCCATTCACAAACGACATTGCATCTCTGTCTCCCCAGTTGTTTTATTTATTTTTATTTTTTAAAAATATTTTATTTATTTATGAGAGAGAGAGAGGCAGAGACACAGGCAGAGGGAGAAGCAGGCTCCATGCAGGGAGCCCGACATGGGACCCTATCCTGGGTCTTCAGGATCACGCCCTGGGCGGAAGGCGGCACTAAACCGCTCAGCAACCCGGGCTGTCCACCCCAGTTGTTTTAAAGCCAGTGCTAGATATCATGCCAGTTCACCTGTATTCCAGTATGTGTCTCTAAAAGATAAAGACTTTCATTTTTATTTTTTTTAAGGTTTTTTTTTTTTTAATGATAGTCACAGAGAGAGAGAGAGAGAGAGAGAGAGAGAGAGAGGCAGAGACATAGGCAGAGGGAGAAGCAGGCTCCATGCACTGGGAGCCTGACGTGGGATTCGATCCTGGATCTCCAGGATCGCGCCCTGGGCCAAAGGCAGGCGCCAAACCGCTGCGCCACCCAGGGATTCCAGATAAAGACTTTTAAAAATTTACTTGCAAGATCATTATTACGCCAAAACAAATTAACAGTACTCCCTTGATATTATCAAATATCCAGCCAGTATCCAAATTATCACAATTGCTTTGCTCAAGTTAGGATTTCATGTGGATATGTTTTCAAGTCTCTTTTAGTTAATAAGTTTCCTCTTTATTTCTCCCCTTCTGCCTTGAATTTTTGTTGTTTGTTGAGAAAACAGGCTGCTTATTGTTGAGTTTCTTAAATTATGTATTTTTATATTGCAACTCAGTGGTGTCATTTAACACGTTACTTTGTCTCCTGATTTTCCTATAACTTGGGCATAGAATCCAATGATATGGTAAGATTTGGTTTTGATTGTTTTATTTGATTTTAATTTTTAAATATTTATTTTTAAATTTATTTGAGAGAGAGAGAGAGCAGAGGGGAGGGGCAGAGGGAGAGGGAGAGGGCGGAGAGAGTCTTTTTTTTAAAAATAAATTTATTTTTTATTGGGGTTCAATTTGTCAACATACAGAATAACACTCAGTGCTCATCCCGTCAAGTGCCCACCTCAGTGCAGGGGGGAGAGAGTCTTAAGCAGACTCTGCACTGAGCATGGAGCCTGATGCAGGGCTTGATCTCATGACCCTGAGATCATGGCCTGAGCTGAAACCAGGAGTTAGAGAGTTAGCTGAGGGTGCCATCCAGGCTCCCCTGGTTTTCATTATTTTAAATGTGTTTTTCATTGTGATAAAATAGATATAAAATTTACCATTCTAATCTTAAAATATACAGCTCACTAGCCCTAAATCCATCTGCAATGTTGTGCAATCATCACTACCATCCATCTCTTGAATGTCTTCATCATTCCAAACAGAAACTCTACATCCATTAAACAATAACTCCCCTTTTCCCTGTACCCCATTCCCTACCTGGTAACTTTTGGATTTTTTGTTGCTTTAAATTTGCCTATTCTTGGCATATAAGTGGACTTCATGTAAGTGGAATGTATAGTACTTGTCCTTTTGTGTCTGGCTCATTTCATTTAGCATAATGTTTTTAAGGTTTATCCACATTGTAACAGGAACCAGAACTTCATTGTATGGATATACCATATTGTGTTTATCCATTCACTTCTTGATAGACATTTGGGTTTTGCTTTCAATTTTTTGGCAAGAATACTCCATCAATAGTATACGATAAAGAAACACATAATATCTGTACATCTCTCATTAAGATGAGTTCAAAATACGAGTTTTCTGTGAATTCTGTATTCCCCTTCATTCTCATACATCTTTCACCCCTGCTTACTATTCTGTATCTCGCCTGCTCAGCAAATGCTCCTCCTGCCTTAGAGAAGTTATGGCTTTCTCGTGAGAACCTGCTCCCTCTGCAGTGCTCCTGAAGGTGCCACAGCTCCTATGAAGGGGTGGATTCACAGTAGTGGACTGGCTTCCTTCTAGTCCCCACCACCATGTTAAACTTTTGTGCTCCTTCCTCCTATCACCCTGCCTTCCCCTTGGAGGCTCATCCCATGCTGGGGTCCCGTCCTCACCATTTGCTGGAGACATTGGTACTGACTCAGAGTCTTTTCCTTCACCTCGTGTTTTTCATCATCACAACTGACCTCATTGCCCTTGGGAACCCTGCATTGCTGCTTCTTCATTCCCTGACCTTGTCAACTCCAGTGACCTTCCCCTCAGCTCTACCTCAGCCAACCGCCCAACCCCAGAGTCACACCTTGTCTATTGCCAACACTGATGGCTCCATCTCTGGAACTTCCAGTTCAGCATGTTCCACTTTGATTCTGGCCTCTGGATGTCTTGCCCCTTCATGCTTTCCCCTCCATCTTCACCTGGTCAATCAGCAGCTCCCAGCTTCACTGCTTCCCTACCCAGCCTTGACCACTTGGTGGATCATCAGAAGGATCCTCTTACCACAATGCCTTTGCTTCCTCTGTGTCTGCCAACCATTCAACCAAATGCCAAATCTGGTCAGTCCTACAGCCTTTCCTCCTGTACCATGGCTTCTGGACACTGTTGGAGCAAGTCACACCACTGTGCCGATTGGTGCCACTACAATTTCAGAGCATTGTCACTGAGCTGGGCCTCAGTGTCACCTGACATTTCTCCTCTTGGCTCTTGACCAGATGTCTGTCTTACTCTGTCCTGTAACTCTTCTTTAGTTCCCTAGTCTTCCTCACCCATATTGTTACTTTGGGTAACCTCTATGGGATTTCATTCTACTTTTTCTACCCTCTGTACAATTAAAACTTTATCTTAATCTGTACCCACCTTTACCTCCTTATTTTATGTTCTAGGGACTATATGACCCTTGCCATGTATGAAACTGTAGCACTCCTAGCCTCTGGGACTAAACAGAGTGACCAGATGATATGAGCAGGTAGGCTTTGGAGAAGAGAGGGCAGGAAAGAGAAAGGAAGGAATGGGAGAAAGGGAAAGGCAGGAGGAAGGTCCGAGAAGAGATGACAGAAGAAAAGTGAAAGAGGTACTTAGCCTTTCCTTCAAATGTTCTGAAGGTTTGTTTTGGTTTACCACTGGGTGCTCTCTCAATGGCCTTATCTTTCTGTGCTTCCTTTTGAGCGTTGGGGCAGGTTGCCTCACTCAGCTGTCTCATAGGGAAGTTATGAAGATCATGTTTACAAAAGGCTCTGTCCCACACATGACTGCATGGAGACCCTGGCCCATGAATCCTGGTGGGGAGGATAGACTTTTGACTCCCAGGGTACTGGGGTCTGGCATTCACATCGTGAATTCATGTGACATTGGAGATGTAGAATCATCCATCTTGAAGCTCTTGATACTTTTGGGTTGTGACAAAGACACAGAAGTTTCCTCCACAGAGTGGAGGATGAGACAGAGGCCTGTTAATACATTTGGTCGCTTTCCTGCCATCATTACAAAGCATCAGCAAGAAATATCTGCTATATGTGCTTTTTGTCCAAATATTCTATTGTTCATTGACATGGTCACTTATTTGCATTTATGGATCTTGATGTTTTCATTCATGTGTCAGTGACAGAGAGCACTGGAATCTGAGATACTATGTGTTCTGGTTGTACCTGAGTCCTTAGAGCTGAGAGAAATATCGTCTATCACCATACTCACTTTCATCCTCACTATACACAGGACTGTCCTCTCTTCACATCTGTCAACAGCAAGGAATCCACTATGTGAGGAGAGAGACTATGTCACTACTGGGCAATAGTTCTCATTGTTAGAAAGTTCTTCTGAGATTATCTGGTTGTGTGATATTGGGCAAGCCACTTCCCTTATCTGGGCTGCAGATTCCCATATGAAAACAAGGTAGTTAAATGAATTGATCTGACCTCCTAATTCTAGACTTCTGTGCACTTTGAGTCCATGCCAGTTTTGTCTCCGGTTTCTGAAACATCCCAAATCTTCTTGATTTTCATCCTCAGTTGTTAATTACATTTTCTTGTCCTCTTTCTCCTCCTCCCAGCTTCTAAATATTCCTTAGCACTTGGTGTGATTCTCATGCTGTATTGAACTTTGCCGTTTTCTCCAAGCCAATGTGATTTTCTACATTCCCACAATACCACTCCTAAGTGAAGGACTTTCTAAGGCAGGTCTCTAGCCAGCCCTGATGTCTCCTCTGGACACCTGTGCTCGGATATCTCATAGTCCTTCCACCTCACAGTGCTGAATCTAAATGCTTGGTCTTCCCCCACCTGATTTTCTTTTTCTTTTTTTTTTTTAAGATTTTATTTATTTATTCATGACACACACACACACACACACACACAGAGAGAGAGAGAGAGAGAGAGAGAGAGGCAGAGACACAGGCAGAGGGAGAAGCAGGCTCCATGCAGGGAGCCTGACGTGGTACTCATCCCGGGCCTCCTGGATCACACCTCGGGTTGAAGGCGGCACTATACTGCTGGGTCACAGGGGCTGCCCCCCCACCCCCCCCGCCACTTGATTTTTATCTAGCCTTTGAAGTCTTAGGTTTACCTCCAGGCAGAAGACTGAATTTTACTTGAGTTTTCCTTAATCCCTCACACCCATTTATGGTCTATGTCTCCAGCATGTTCATTTTCCTCCATCTCTACTGTCTTCAACATGGCACCAGCACTTTAGCTCTTGTCTGGGTTTCTGCTGCGAAAGCCTCCTGGATTCTCCTCCTATCCTCTCTTCCTGGCCATTCTCTAAACCACACCAGGATGAAACTGGAATCATGTTCCTCTTCTGCTGAAAATGTTTTAAGGTCTTATCCTTGTGGCTAGAATAAAATTCAAAGCCGTGACTGAATACCAAAATGTCCTACTTGCTCTGACCCTACCTTACTCCCTGAGCTCATCTGAGGCCACAGTCCCTGTGCTTAGGCCATACTAGTTTTCTCTGATCCTCCAACATGCCAGTCCCTGCCTCATTTCATGGCCTTCACACAATGTTTCCTTACAGGGGAATTCTCTCCCCTGTAATCTTGCCTTAGCTGCAGCCTCATCTTTTCAGTTTTAGCTGAAATCACTTTGCAAAAGAGGCCTTAGATGGTTGCCTGATCTGTCTACTTATTAACCATAAGACTTTGGAGAAGTGGTTTCCCTGCCCAAGGCTTCTACTTATTGAATTTATAAGGTGAAAATGATGATATTTGTTTGGTGGTGCTGCGAGGATTAAATGCATTTGCTTATCCATTCTTTCACTCAGATCTTGAATTCATAATATAAATAACCAAACTTTGTTGAACAATTTCTAGGCCCTGTGTGTGGGTGGAGGATACAGAGATGAGACATGTCTGTGGGGTGCTGGCCCGTGCTTGGCACATAGCAGATTGCTCAACAAAGATTTATTTCTAATGGGCACCACCTCTCTTTTACTAAAGCCAGCCTTTCCCAACACTTTCTACCTGCTTCTGGGGAGTTCACATTTCTGGTTTCCCAAATAGCTCCAATCATAGCAATAGTAGCTATTTATAGAGTGCCTAGCATGTATCAAGTCCTCCACACACATCACTAAGATCCTGATGATAACCCCCCTAAGGGAGGCATTACCATTGTCCCCATCTTGCTGCTGAAGATGGAGCTCTTAGAGCATAGGATCTGTCTATGAGTCCTTGTATCTAATGACAGGCAGGGTGGGGGGCTCAGCCTTGAGCCATCAGATTTCAAAACCTCTGTACATCCCATGAGGCTGTGTTGCCTCCCCAGATGCTTCACTGACTGTTCTCATCACAAGGATCTTCTGGAATTAAGGAAAACAAGTGTTCACCATGGACAGGGTTCAATGAGAACAACAGTACAACCTGAACATGACCTCCTCACTCTACTTCCCATAAGCTCATGTTGTCACCTCATAGTCATTTCCCACAGGAACAGTCTTTGTGACCCAAACAACTTCCCGGTCTTGAGGTTGTTGACTGACAGCATGGAGGAGATTATGGCCATGTGACATGTGGCTGGCCACACCACCCCGTGGCTCAGTTCCCTCATCTAGAAATTGGGGCTCTGAGTCCTTGCCTCATGACTGTTTCTCAAGGATGTTGTGAGGATGGAGTTTGCAATGTGTTTTGTTTTGTTCTGGATCCTTATGTCACATAGACAGAACTCTCTGGCTTCCACCCCAAGCCACAGTGATATTGTCCTATTGTGGTTAAAAGTGAGTGGGACCAAATTATCTCGGTTCTTCCCAAGTCTGGGCTTCTGTGATTCATGCATCTAATCACGGATTGTCTTTATCAGTTTTCTGTGGATGTCTGGAGAGCAAAATAAAGAGGTCATCATACTTGCATTCCTAGAGTTCTTTGAGGAACAACAGTGGCAGTTTTAGTTGCTTACAATGTTCCATGCATCATGTTTGATACTTAACAAGAATCAGCTCATTTGAGATTTATAACAATTCAGATTGTATAGACAAGGGGATGGAGGCCCCAGAAAGATCAGATCACAACTAGTAAGTCATGGTCCTGGAATTTTAACATAGGTGGTCTAGTGGCCTCACCTGGGGCTTCAGATTCTATGCTGTGTAGGGCATGCATGTACTGGGGGGAGGGTAACACAGAGAAGAGGATAAACGGACAATGGTAGGGCTCATTCAAGTGAGACAAAGGAATCAGGGAAGGCTTCATAGGGGGAGGTAATGGTTTGGGAATTGAGATGAAAGAGGTGAGTTGAGGGAGGTCGCATGAGTTACTGTGTATCACACTGAGACAAATGACATTAAGCAGAGGACTAACAAAATCAGTGATTTTTTTTCCTTTAAGGAGAACATATATCATGTCTTTTGATAATCTTAGAAGGCCCAATTAAAGAGAAAGAGGGGTCACCACAACATGCATTCTCCTTCTCAGAGAAGATGAGATGGATTCCCTTAATCAAACATGGTCAGATTAGAATTTTTCAGTGCAGGCCTCCCCATGGAGAATGGTGGATCAGAACTGGGGAGACCACTCAGGAGGCTTGTGTGGTACTGACCTTAGGGGCCCACGGCTCTTACATAGTGGGGCAGGGTTGTCACCCCTACCCTCATCACACTAACAATATCCAGAGTTTGTAAAGCCACTGCACTGGGTGATTTGCATGCATGATCCCATGTTAAACCCTCTTCTGCCACAGCTCCTTGATGAGCCATCCCTATCACCCCCACTTTACAGAAGAGGAAGCAGTCCTGGAGAGCTTCAGCTTTAGTGCATGGTGAGAAGCAGATTGGAGTAATTCATCCCAGAATAGATGTGATTTCACAAGGCATTGCTGATTAGTGGCCAGATGGGTGACTTCAGTGAGGAGTCCCTTTGAACCAGAGTGGCCAGCCTCATGACCGACATGGTACACTGCTTAAAGGAATCAATAGTGAGGCCATGATAATTCTGCTTATGTACTAAGTTTCGTAGGGATGATGTAACAAATCACCATAAACCAAGTGGCTCAAAACAACAGAAATGTATTCTCATACTCTGGAGCCCAGAAGTCTGAAATCAAGGTGCTGGGAGGGCCCTGATTCCTCAAGGGGCTCCAGGGGAGCTTGTCTCATCCAATTTCTGGTGGTTCCTGTCATTCCTTGGCTTGTGGTTACATCACTGCAATCTCTACCTTCAGCCTCACGCAGTCTTTTTCTCTGTGTGCACCTGTCTCCTTCTATGTGTCTTTCATAATGACACTTGTCATTAGATATCTACAAAAATCCTTTATCCAATTAAGGTCATATTCACTGGTTCTGGGGATTAGGACATGGACATTCCTTTTGGAGGGCCACCATGTAGCCCATTACTTGTACCTACCTTTCCGTCCTTCACAAATTGCTTCCTTATGCATATGCTTGTTTGAATCCAGCCTCACTGCAGCCCGTAGAGCAGCTAAGGGTGTTATTGGTGCCCCCATTTGGCAGTTAAGGGAAGTGCTGTGAAACTTGGGCTGGGCAGCTAGTTATCTGCCATCTGCTGACCTAAACCAGAGCCCCAAGATCCAGTCCCTGGCTGGGGGCCTCATCTTTGGGCTGTGAACGTATGAGGGACACAGACATAAACATGTGAGCTCACAGACCTTTGGGGAATGACAGACAGCACTTAATTACGGTTTAAGAGTTTGGAAATGGGTGACTCATGGGCCACTCGGGAATTGCAGGTGGGAGTCCTTCGTCCTCTGCTGTATTTTAGAACAATTTTTTAAATAATTAATAAAACTGAAAAATCAGAAGAAAAATCTGGATTTCCCAGTCCCTTTGCAAAAATCAGAGTATCTGGCTCATGTAGACAGCCATTCCACCGAGAAAAGGGTGGGAGCCAAGTTGTCGTTGGCCCTTAGATAGGGTATGTTTTATTTGCCAATAGCTTAGTGACCAGTTGCCCCCAATCATAGTGCCGTAAAACAACCATCTTATTATGCTCACAGATTGTGTGGGTCAGGAATTGAAATAGGACACAGAAGGATGGCTTGTTTTCCCGATATCTGGGGTCTGAGCTGGGAAGACTGTCTGGAGCTAACTCCAACAGTTGGGGGCTGGTGGAGCTGTGGTCGGGGAGCTCACTTCCAACATGGCTTTTTACTCTGTGTTGTACCCTTGCAGGTAGGGCTCAGCTGGAACCATTGGCCCAGCATCTCCACTCAGCTTCTCCAAGTGGCTGAGCTTCCAATCTTCTCACCTGGTGGCTGGGTTCTCAGGAGAGCATTCTGGGAGGAGAGATTCATTTTAGGGCCTGGCCCCCGGAGTCCCATCGTTTCTGCTGTATCAGTGGAAGGAGTCAAAGAATTGGAGGTCTTTCTCCCCGAAAATCACCAGAGTGGGTGCTAGTTTTTCTTTTCATCTGATCCTTAGATGCAGACAGTTGAGTCAATTAAACTCCTCAGTTAATTGCATGCTGCCATCCTCACACCATGGGGCCCTGCAAAGCCCTGCTCATTTATGCTTGCATCTATTTATCTTTTTATTTATTTTCCCCTCTGATGCCCATCCTCCCCTCCTCATAGGCAACATTCTCATGTAGTTGACATTTATCTTTCTGTTTGTAGGTGTTCTGGTGTGATATATAGTGCTTTGTGTGCACACAGTTTAATTTACATAAATGGTGTTATTTTAGAGATCTTATTTTGTATCTTGCTTTTGGATTCAGCCTGGGGTTTTCAGATCTAGAGCACTGGTGTGTGTGTGTGTGTGTGTGTGTGTGTGTGTGTGTGACAGCTTCTGACTACTATTAGCTAAATATGTTGGGGTGAGTGTCCACTGTGTGGTACCATTCCTGTCTCCAATGATGGCCACACAGAAGCTTCCATTCTCTGCCATCTGCTGTGATAATCAAAGCAAGCCATGTTCCCCTGATGGACCCGTGGGAGGAATCCTTTGGGGAAACACAACCAGGAGCAGGAGGGCTGGGTCTTATGGTTGCACGTGTATCTGATTCCACCTTCCAGAACAGCTGCAGTATTTCACTGCCACTAACTAGTCAGGTGTGGATGTTCCTAAACCCTCTGAGTCCCACCAACTCGTGTTTTCCAGCTTCAGTATCATCCATTTCATTTTACTTTTTCCTGATTACTAATGTGTCTGAGCATCTCTTCATATGCCTACTGGTCAGTTGCATATCCTCTTTAGTAAGTTAACTTGCTTAGTCTTTGCTCCACTTTCTACTGTGGTTCCTAACTTTTTTTGGCTTTGCAGGGACAAGTGCCCTCGGTTTGTACTGTTTCCACCCAGACACTTCACACATTGATGTTACTTATTGTCCCCTGGAGGTAAGTGGGTCAGCATCCCCTGGTGGGAGAGTTCTGGAAGGGAGCATGCATTGCAGCTGAAACCACCTAGCAGAGGCTTGGAATAAAAAGGAGGTTAGGGCAGGCTTTCTTGTTAGTTTCCATCACTGGCTTTAATAAATCAGCACAAACTTGGTGGCTTAAAACAATAGAAATTTATTCTCTTACAGTTCTGGAGGCCAGAAGTTGGAAATCAGTTGCACTGAGCTGAAATCAATGTGTTGTGAGGGCTGAGCTCTTCTGGAGGCTCCAGGGGTGGATCCTTCTTGCCTCTTCCAGCTTCTGGTTGTGGCCAGCAGGTGGTTTTTGTGTGTTTGTTTTTGTTTTTAAATTTTTTTTTATTTATTTATGATAGTTACAGAGAGAGAGAGAGAGGCAGAGACACAGGCAGAGGGAGAAGCAGGCTCCATGCGCTGGGAGCCCGATGTGGGATTCGATCTCGGGTCTCCAGGATCACGCCCTGGGCCAAAGGCAGGCGCCAAACCGCTGCGCCACCCAGGGATCCCTGTTTTTGTTTTTACTTGTGGCTGCATCGCTCCCATCTCTGCCTCTCTGGTCACATGGCCTCCTCCCCTCTCTGGACCTCTTTTCCCTGCTTCTCTCTCTCTCTCTCTTTTTTTTTTTTTTTAAAGATTATTTATTTATTCATGAGAGACACAGAGAGAGAGAGGCAGAGACACAGGCAGAGAGAGAAGCAGGCTCCATGCAGGGAGCCCGACATGGGACTTGATCCCGGGTCTCCAGGATCACGTTCTGGGCTGAAGGCGACACTAAACCGCTGAGCCACCCGAGCTGCCCTCCGTGCTTCTCTCTTATAAGATTACTTGTCAAGGGATTCGGGATCCACACAGATAATCCATGATAACCTCTTCATCTCCAAATCCCTAATTTTATCACATCTGCAAGTATTTTACCATATAAGGAAATATTCACAAATTCCAGGGATTAGGAGTGGATATTTTGGAGGGACACCATTCAGCCCACTGTAGATTATGCTTAATTTAAGCCAGGAGAACAAAAGTGGAGGAAAACACATTTCCATAAAAGTGACAGAGACACAAGGCAACATGATATGGGATAGGGTGAGGCGATGCTGAGGAGTTGGGAAAGGCTACGGCCAAGGATATGAGTAGGGGAGAGAGGGGGTTTGTGCTGGAAAGAGGAGGGACGAGAGATGAAGAATCTCAGCAAATGATCTGAGCAGGTAGAGACAGAAGAGCAGGTTCTTATGAAGTGGATTTAGGAAAAGTGGTATTTTTATTTTGGTGGCTTTTGTTTTCCTATATCACCCTAATGCACATGCCCAAGTATGCAGCCTTTCAAACAATGTTGTAAGAGCAAAACCCAGCTAATGCTTCTTTGAAATAAATCCGAGAGTCTGTACAAGCTGTTGAGAGTGTTTGAAGGGCTTCAAATTTCCATCTTTAAGGCTTGTAGTTGAGCAGAGCCTATTTTTAAAAATTTGACCTGAGGATTTTAAAGTTTCTTTAAATGTTTGGTATTGGCCAAATAAACAGGATTTTGTTTTCATTTGACAATTTTTTGGAGCTGTTGCATGCTGGGCACCGTCCTAGGGTATAGGAATGTGAGAATGAACAAGACAAAGTCCCCATGCTCTTGGGTCCAGTCAGGGGTGATTGGCGCTACAGAGACGGTGAAGCCATGCAGTTGGGATAAGTGTTGGGGAGTGCAGGGGGATTGTACTTTATGAAAGATGCTCAAGGAGGCGTGGTTGTGAAGAAGCCAAGCTAAACTTTCACCATCCAGTTGTATGACCTCGGGTGAGTGACTTAACCACCCTATGTTAATCTTCTTCCCTCTGAAAAATAGATGGTGGTGGTTTTGAAAAGTGGCTGCAAGTTCTTGGAGAGGTCTGTGTCCCATGTCCTTGAATTTGGATGGCGTTGTGAATCCTTGAGCAACACAGTACAGCGGAAGTGACCCTGTGACTTCTGAGGTGGGGTTGTAAGAGGTCACATAGCTTCTGCCTCACTTGTTGGAATATCTGTTCACAGGGCTCTAAGATGTGTATAAAAAGGCAACTACCATGAGGAGGACACTGTGTAGAGGCCTCTGGTCAATAACCTCTGAGCTGTTCTTGCCCAGGAGCCAGACATGTGAATGAAGAAGGCTGCAGGTAGGAGCACCGGGGTGGCTCAGTGGTTGAGCCTTTGGCTCAGGTTGTGATCCCGGGGTCCTGGGATTGAGTCCCACATCAGGCTCCCTGCAGGGATCCGTCTTCTCCCTCTGCCTATGTCTCTGCCTCTCTGTCTGTGTCTCTCATGAATAAATAAATAAAATCTTAAAAAAAATAAGCTTGCAGATGATTGTAGCTCCAGTCCTTCCAATTGCCCCTAGCCATTCAATTCTTCCCAAATGAAGCTCCAGACATCACAAGCAGAGAAGAGCCTTCCCACACTGTGCCCCATGTGTGTCCTGACCCATAGATTTTGTTTGCATCATAAAACAGTTGTTGTCTTGTCCCTACATTTGGGGTTATTTGTTACACAGCATATGTAAGGGGCAATAGTTATCTACATCCCTGGGCTGTTGTGTGGCTTAAATGAGTTAATAGAGGTAAATTTAAAGGAGGTTCTTAAATTCATGAATCCAACCTTTGTCTGATTAAAACTGGCAATCACTGAGGAGATTGTTTCTCTTTAAACAATGATTTGTAAGGTTTCCAAAATTTTAATTTTGGTATTTTCCTTGTCCTATATATTTGCTCCATTAAAAAAAAATTAGGTCCCTACCTTCCTCTTCGGGAGTATTGTAGATAATTGGTGTTGTGCCTACCTCAGCATGGGATACTTTTAACATGGCCTCTTTGGTCTTTGTAACCATGGGCAGTCCAGTGTGTCACATCCAGCAAGTGTCTCATTACTCTAGACCCTTAGATAATTAAATAGTCAGCATGGATCAATCAATAGATTATTTCTAGCTCTCAGAAATTAACATTTCTTTTCCACAAGTGTTGTCTTTGGAAAATAGTATTAAAAGACATTGGAGTTTGTCCTTGACTTTGGACACTTACCAGCAACCACCCCATTTCCCTATAAAAAGTTATAGAAAAATTCTCAAAAGAGTTGTCTGGACTTATTGTCAGCATTTCCTCTCTTCCCACTTCTTCTCAATGGCTTCTTAGCAGGCCTTGGCCACCAGACTCCACTAAGTCCAACTTCTATCAAGATCACCAGTGGCCTCCCTGTTGCTAAATCTAGTCATTGGTTCAGCATCCTTAGCCTTAGCCTCAGCCTCACTTTGCCACCCATGCATCACCTGCACAATTGATTGTCCTCTCCTTGAGGAAACACTCCCACACTTGGTGGCAAGAGCCTCCCTCTCCTGTGGGCCTCCTCCACTTTGCTGGCTATTCCCAGTCTTGCTCAGTAAGTCCTCCTAGCCTCACCTTCTAAGATCCTTAAATGTTGGAGGGCCCCAGCAAAACTCTCTGCCTTTGTTCTTTTCCCTATTTCCAAAAGACTGCACATTTTACAAAATCATCTGTAAGCCAGTGATTCCGAAGTATTATCTGAAACCCAGATCTCCCCAACAGACCTCGGACTTTTGCCCAGTTGGTATATGGAACATAATGTGATCAACACTGAACTCCTAGTCTTTCCCAAGACCAAGACTGTGTCTACCCCCATCTCCCTTTATTAGTAAATGACTATTCACTTAATGATCAGTGAGTGATCAATGAAGCAATCTAGAGGTATCCTTGATGTCTCTCCTCTCCACACAGGAGCCATTAGCAAATGCTGATGATTCTACCTTTAAAATACAGGAAGATTATGACACTTCTCGTACCTTTGCTGTCTGCACCAGGTCTGAACTACCTTCCTCTCTCATCTCATCCACTGTGGTGGTCTCCTAACTCTTCCCGTTTCCATTTGTGTTCCTTGGTGGTCTATTCTGTGGGTAATAGTTTAAAAATACACATCAGAATATCGTACTCAGCTCAAAAGCTTCCAGTAGCTTCTCATCACATTCAGAGCAAAATCCAAATTTCTTACAGTGGCTCACAAGGTTGATGAGCACCCTGACTCCCTGCTGCACCTCTGAGCTCATCACTCAGGTTCTTTCCCGCTCTTACTGCTCTAGCACATGCTGCTCTGGCCATTCCTTAGGCAGTGCAGACACTGTTTTCTCCACCTGGAATGCTCTTCCCTCCCATTTCTGTGTGGTTCGTTTATTTCTAATGATATTCATATCTCCGCTTCAAAGTCCCTCTGTCAGGGAAGCCTCCATGAATACTCACCTGAGACAGAAAGAATTTTCTGTCATGCTCAGTCTCCTTTTCCTGCTCTATCTATCTATCTATCTATCTATCTATCTATCTATCATCTATCTATCTATCATCTATCATCTATTTATCTATCATCTATCTATCTATCATCTATTATCTATCATCTATCTATCTATCTATCTATCTATCTATCTATCTATCTATCATCTATCTATCCATTCATCCATCTACTTGTCTATTCAAGTATCATCTATCTATCATTTCAGAGTAGTTTTAGATTTATGGTAAAATTAAGAGGAAGACACAGAGATTTCCCACCCTCTCACATTATCAACCCTCCTCTCCCCACTGTGTACATTTATTACAATTGATGAACCCTCACTGACACATCATTATCACCCAAAGTCCAAGTTTACATTAGGGTTCACTCTTCATGTACTATATTCTTTGAGTTTTCACAAATGTATGAGGACATGTATCCACCATCATAGTAGCATATGGAGTAGTTTCACGATCCTAAAAATCCTCACAGCTCTGCCTATTCATTGGTCTCTGACCCCTAACCCTGAAAGCCTCTATCTTTTTATGGTCTACATAGTTTTGCCTTACCCAGGATGTCATGTATTTGGAATTATACAGTATGTAGCCTTTCAGACTGGCTTTTTTTACTTAGTAATATGCATTTACATTTCCTCTACCTTTTTCCATGGCTTTGGTTTTATTCGTGGAGGTTAACAGAATCTGATGTATACATTTATTAGTTATTTCCAGACATTGTATTATAAACCCCCTGAGAGAGGGATTGCTTTATTTTTGAACAACTCTATTGTCTGCAGCTGGAACAGTGACTGGAATGTAGCAGGCATGCAAAAGCAATCTGTTGAGTGAGTAAATAAGTTAATCAATGAAACGATTCTTCTTTGCAATGGTCTGTACAGAGTGTTCTTTTAGATAATGTATATGAAAGACACCTGTCAACTGCAAAAAGCTTTATAAATGCTAATAGTTATTATCGCTGCCTATTGGGAAGAGCCCTTGTCACCATGTCAAAGGATGATGGAATCTCAGATTTGAAAGCAATCTGAGAGGTGACCTATGTAACTCTCTATGCTGGCCCTGCAGATCCTGAAACATCTCCAAATATTTTACCACCACTAAGAAGCCCATCTTCCACCCCTTTTAATGGCTCAGTTTCTTTATTCTCATATTTTGAATTGAAACATCCACCTTGTCACTTCTATTTTTTGATCCTAACTGTGCATTAGGGGCCACAGAGTACTAGATGAATCACTGTCTTCATGACAGCCCTTTAAATTTTGAAGATAATTGGCCTGGTCCCTTTTGGATTCAGTTCCCCAAGGAAAATAATTCCTCCCATCAATTGCTTCAGCTGTGACATGATTTTGAGATCCTGTCCCCTCTCCTAAATGCAGCTGAGTCTTCTTGTTACTAGTTTCCCTCATGTAAGCACTGCTCAAAATTAAACAGGGCACTTTGGTCCCCACCTGATTGTTTCAGGACTCAGGTCTCTCTCTGCCTCCTTGTTAAGGTCATGTATGCTTGATAAATATCAGGATTTGTTTAGTTTTAGAGCTTCTGTTTCTCATGGTTGACAATGCACTTGAACTCCAATCCTCCTTTTCTTTCTCCTCCTCCTCTCTCCCTTCTCTTCTTCCTTTTCTTCCTCCTCTCTCTCTTTCTCCTTCTTCCTCTTCCTCAATGAAAACTGCTAAGTCCTCTCATCTATATCTCCCTCAGCCTAAAATTAAAAAATATATTGGAAGGACTTCACATTGATTCCTCAACATATAAGTTTGTCCCCCCCTTCCTACGTTAACAAATAATGTTATTTTGTCAATCGTTCCACATATTGCTTTGTTTCCTAGTTTTGAGTTGCCTGTCTGGACAAGCATGCTTTTTTTAGGAAAGCTGATGGCTAATCTAAAGCCCTGGCCAGGCCAGTAGATGATGACCACATGGATTCGTTGATGGCTCTCTGAAGGTACATTCTTCAACCTTCTGTGGAGCCACCACTGCAACATTTTTCGAGATTGCAATTCTTCTTATTGCTATCAGACTATCACCAGAGACCTCAAAATCTTTGTTTCTTATGCTTAGAATGTTTCTGATTTGAAACCCTATTAGAAGAGGGAAATCCATGCATTTGCCAACCCTTACTGTTGACTTCTAGTTCACCGTGGCTCCTTGAAGCTCCCAGGGAGGCCATCTAGTCTTGGCACTCAGAAAGGGAGTCTCAAACACACAGCCTGGCTCACCCACCTTAATAACCATAGTAGCTAAAATAGTACTTCCCAAGTGCCAGATAATGTTCTAAGTGCTTTGTGCATTGTTAGCTCATAGATCCCTTACAATAACTCCAGGAAGTAGTTGGTATTATTATCCCCAGTTTATGACTGAGCAAACTAAAAGACAGGAACATGAAGAAATTTGATGAAGGTCACTTAGCTAACAAAGACTAGAGCTGAGTATGCTACTTCCAGAGCTCAATATCCTTTCCATTTTGGTTGTTGCTCATGCCACCCTCAGTTCATATCTTTATCGTGGCCTCCAGTTTACCTTCCACCCCTCTAATATGTGTAATATGGCAGAATGATTGTGAGCATGGACTTAGGAATTCAGGTTCTACTACTGCCAGCTGCATGACCTTGGGCAAGTCATTTAATACCTCCATGTCTTGTTTTCTATATTTTTATTAAACTGGTAATTGAAGTAGCCATTCTGTTGGATTGTGATAAGGATTAAGTTGGGTCACCTATAGTGCCCAACACACTCTCAGTGCACCCCACAGTAGATATTACTGATATAGTATTATCTTTGTTGTTATTAGCTAATTGTGCAATGGGTCTATTTAAAGCTCTGAGGCTCCACTGGAGGGACTTGAATTTATCACTCTGTCCAGTGGCTCCACCAAACCTCTGGGAGCTATTCTTCCAACCTGCCTCAAAGGTGTCCAGCCCTTGTGCTTTGCCATCCATCCTGGCCTCATGAATTAGATCTGGATGGCCTGATGCTTGCCATCTGTATTTCTAAGTGTCAGCAATTGATTTAAAAATATTTATTTACTTATTTTAGAGAGAAAGAGATGTGTGAGGGAGAGACAAGGAAGAGGGGGGAGAGAAGGAATCTCAAGCAGACTCCTGGCTGAGCACAGATCCTGATGCAGGGCTTCATCCCAGGACACTGAGATCATCACCTGAGCCAAAATCAAAGGCCAGATGCTCAAAAAAGATAAGATTTGAAGCGGTACATGTACCTGAAGTTTATAGCAGCATTGGCAACAATAGCCAAACTTTGGAGAGAGACCAAAAGTCCATCAACAGATAAATAGAAAAAGAAGTGGTATATATATATATATATATATATATATATATATATATATATATATATGCATGGAATATTACTAAGCCATCAAAAAATGAAATCTTGCCATTTGCAGTGATGTGGATGGAGCTAGACTGTATTGTGCTAAGTGAAATAAGTCAGAGAAAGACAAATACTATATGATATTATGTGGCATTTAAGAAACAAAACAGAAGAACATAGGGGAAGTGAAAAAGAGAGAGAGGGAACCAAACCATAAAAGACTATTATCTATAGAAAACAAACTGAGGGTTGGTGGAGGGAAGTGGGTAGGGGATGGGCTAAATGAGTGATAGGTACTAAGGAGGGCACTTGTGAGGAGCACTGGATGTTATATGTAAGTGGTGAATCACTAAATTCTACACCTAAAACCAATTTTACCATATATGTTAGCTAAATAGAATTTAAATAAAACTTGAAATTAAAAAAATAATAATGTTCTCTTCTTCTTCAAAGACTAATCTGGTTGAATCATTTTATCTAGCTGCTTAGCAAACACCCTCTAAATCTTAGCACTTTAATGCAAGAAAAGCTTGTTTTTTTTTCTATCCTGTAACTATTCAGTGTGAGGATTCAGTGGGCAGCTCTCCATGTGGTCCTGCTGAAGCCCCTCTCTGTAGACACATTCTTTTTGATGGCTGAGTAATATTCGGTTGTATACATATACCACATATTTTTCCATTCATCAGTCGATGGACATTTGTTGACAGTGCTACTATGAACTTTGGGTGCATGTACCCTTTCAAATCTTTATATTTGTATTCTTTGGGCAAATACCTAGTAGAGCATTTGCCAGATTGTAGGGTACTTTTATTTTTAACCTTTTGAGGAAATGCCACACTGTTTTCCAGAGTGGCTGCACCAACTTGCATTCCCACCAACAGTGTAAAAGGGTTCTCCTTTCCCCACATCCTTGCCAACACCTGTTTCCTGTGTTGCTAATTTTAGCCATTCTGACAAGTGTGAGTTGGTATCTTACCATGGTTTTGGTTGGTATTTCCCTGATGATCAGTGCTGTTAAGCAGCTTTCCATGGGTCTGTTGGCCATGTGTATGTCTTTGGAAAAATGTTTGTTCATATCTTTTGCCTATTTTTTAACTGGATATTTGTTTTTCTGGTGTTGAGGGTTTGGTAAGGTAAGTTCTTTATAGATTTTGGATACTAGCCTCTTATCAGATATGTCATTTCCAAATATCTTCTTTCATTCTGTAGGTATTCTTTTAGGTTTGTCAATTGTTTCCTTTGCTGTGTAGAGGCTTTTATCTTGATGAAGTCCCAATAGCTCATTTTTGCTTTTGTTTCCTTTGCCTCTGGAGAGCTGTCTAGTAATAAGTTTTTATAGCAGAGGTGAAAGAGGTTGCTCTCTGTCTTCGAAAAGGAGAACATCTGAGTTTGTTTTCCTCATTATTGTACCCAGAAATGGGCCCTCAACTCCATGGTCAACAATATTTGGCAAAGGAGGAGAGACTATCCACTGGAAAAAGGACAGTCTCTTCTATAAATGGTGCTGGGAAAATTGGACAGCCATGTGCAGACGAATTAAACTGGACCATTCTCTTACACCATACACAAAGATAAACTAAAAATGGATGAAAGATCTAAATGTGAGACAAGAATCCACCAAAATCCTAAAGGAGAACATAGGCAACACCCTTTTTGAACTTGGCCACAGCAACTTCTTGCAAGATACATCTATGAAGTCACAGTAAACAGAAGGAAAATGAACTATTGGGACTTAAGATAAAAAGCTTCTGCACAGCAAAAGAAACAGTCAACAAAACTCAAAGACAACTTACAGAATGAGAGAAGATATTTATAAATGACATATCAGATAAAGGGCTAGTATCCAAGATCTATAGAGAACTTATTAAACTCAACAGCAAAGAAACAAACAATCCAATCATGAAATGGGCAAAAGACATGAACAGAAATTTCACTAAAGAAGACATACACATGGCCAACAAGCACATGAGAAAATGCTCCGCATCACTGGCCATCAGGGAAATACAAATCAAAACCACAATGAGATACCACCTCATACCAGTGAGAATGGGGAAAATTAACAAGACAGGAAACCACAAATGTTGGAGAGGATGCGGAGAAAAGGGAACCCTCTTACACTGTTGGTGGGACTGTGAACTGGTGCAGCCACTCTGGAAAACCGTGTGGAGGTTCCTCAAAGAGTTAAAAATAGACTTGCCCTACGACCCAGCAATTGCACTGCTGGGGATTTACTCCAAAGATACAGATGCAGTGAAACGCCAGGACACCTACACCCCAGTGTTTATAGTAGCAATGCCCACAATAGCCAAACTGGAAGGAGCCTCGGTGTCCATCGAAAGATGAATGGATAAAGAAGATGTGGCCTATATATACCATGGAATATTACTCAGCCATTAGAAATGATGAATACCCACCATTTGCTTTGACGTGGATGGAACTGGAGGGTATTATGCTGAGTGAAGTAAGTCAATTGGAGAAGGACAATCATTATATGGTTTCATTCATTTGGGGAATATAAAAAATAGTGAAAAGGATTATAGGGGAAAGGAGAGAAAATGAGTGGGAAAAATTAGAGAGGGTGCCAAACATGAGAGACTCCTAACTCTGGGAAACGAACAAGGGTTGGTGGAAGGAGAGGTGGGCGGGGGGATGGGGTGACTGGATGACGGGCACCGTATGTTGGCAAATTGAACTCCAATAAAAAATAAAATATATAAGAAAAAATTATATATATGTATATGTGTATATATATGTGTGTATATATATATATATATACATATATATATATATAATTTTTTAGCCTGTTTAGCTGATAGATAATTATTTGATGAAAATGTCTAGCTTCTGTAAGTTGAGGTCGGGTTGTGGCCAAGAAGAAGGAAAAAAAAGTGAAATGGACAGAATAAATGAACATTCTCAGGAGAGGACAAAAGGTGAATATTATCTAAGGAAGATCATTTTGCATTGTCTCTCTGAAGGGCATTTAATGAGCAAAATGTGGACAATGGATGGATTAAAAAAGGGAAGCAATATCTAAGCACAGTGCAAGGAAAGCTCGAGATATTAATTAGTGGAAACTTTCAGAAGTGCAAAAGCTACAAAAACACCTCTCAGAGTCTTGCCTCTGAAGAGGGAAGGGGCTGGTGTGCCACAGGAGAACGAGCACAGGGTTTAGGGACTCCTGTTTTAGACCCCGTGTGCCTTTGACTATCCCTTAAATCCTCAAAGTCACCTGATCACCCTGGGCCACTAGTCTCTTTTCTCTCCCATAAGTGTAAGGCCTGCCTCATAGGACTGCAGCCTGAAACTTGCCTGAGCACTCAGAGCTGTGAAATACCAGGGCCAGACCTCCCATGTGGCTCCTCCTGCTCCAGGTACTTTAATCTTGAGTCTTTACTTTTGCCATCACGATAGGTTCCCTAGATTTGGGTCAACTTCTGAAGGATTTCCACAGCCAGTCTGAGGAATTTAGACATGACCTGGAGGTACAGAGGAACTTCAAAGACAATGAAAGCCACTAGTGCCTTGAAAATGTGGGTTTGTTAATCGCAGTACCTGGGGAACTTTCTGGATTTAGGGCTATCTTTGCTTTCATGGTGTTAGGATTCAGAGAGCTTCTGGATTTCTGTACTCATTCCCCAAAGGCTCACCTCATGTCCCCCTTAAACTTTCCTTTGGGGATATGCTGACTGTCCCTCTACCTCCTCTGGATACAAAGAGCATGGCTCTTATTTCCTGCATCTGTGATCTGGTTTTGCACTGAGCCATAAGTGTTCATTGCCATCAAGGATGCCTGCACCCCAAGGACATGGTAGGGACTCCCCCATGGCTTTCTAAGGTCCACTGATCAGGTGTTGACTGTACCTCAACACAGTGACTGAAATCTTTGGCCAGACTAATGACTGAAATCTTTAGGTGAAATTCAAGCCCATTGTCTCAATGGGTCTTACTGCCAAGACAAAAAACCCCACAAGTTTATGAAGGCCCCATTGATTCTTTATGACCTTCATAGTTATTTAGAATCCACAGAGGATGACTTCTCTCTGAATAGAAGAATCTCAAGCAGAAAAGAGGTAACCTTTATCTCATGAAGAAGCTTCTGAGTGTTCCATTAGCCTAGGCCTTAGAAGACTCACTGCTGAATCAATAGAAGAAGGGTTTTTTCTTTGTTTAAGCTCTTGAAAAATACTGTGAATTTAAAACACAAACAATTGTAAAGGTCAAAGATATAGAAGCTTCTTGTTAAATCTCAGTCCCTTTGTAGGTGTGCCTATAAATGCTGAAGCTAAGAGCTTGGTTTTGGAGGGGACTGGACTCCAAGATGGGGTTACAGAAGCTCAGGTGTCTTGACCGCTGTAACCATCTCAGAGATATGTGGGATTTTAATGGATGGAAGGTACACTTGCTACTGATGACTATTTGATAAGCAAAGGAAAGGGTAGGTCAGCCTCTGGTGAAAGGATGATTTTTCTCTTTGAAGCCATTGCATGGAGGTTAAGAGATGGGAGATGGGTGCCATTGCATTGGTGGGTGCCAAACATTTACATTAAAAGATGCACCTATTTTTACTCTTGGTGTCATTTAATGGCCTTACAATCCATTTGTCTCAGAGTTGTAACATAAATCTCCACCTGTACAGTCCTAGTTCCTTTCATCTCTTATTGTTGGTAGCTAACTTGTATTGCATGCTCACTATTTGCCTGGATTGGCAGAGAAATATCCAGACATTATCTCAGTTCTTCTCTAGGGCAGATACTTAACAAAAATCCCATTTCACAGATAAATAAGCTGAAACTCAAGAGACGTTGAACCATATTTCAAGGTCACTCAGCTGGTCAGCAGCAGCCAGGAGCTTGGGTATTGTGAGCTACTCTGCTCTCCACAACACCTGGTTTTTAGAATGGTGTCTGACAGACACAGATAGCTCTTCCAAAATATTTGTCAAGTGAAGGACGGAATCTGACTTCAGGCCTTTATCATTATGCTCCACTGCCTGAGTGGTAGGTTCCTTCTAGGGACTTATATGTCAGAGAAGGAAGGTGATTCTCCTTTAACAACACTCAGTAGTGGGACTCAACTTAGCCACATTTCTGGGTTGTTCTGACTGGCTGAGGCATGCCCCTAGTCTAGGGAGTGACTTTTAAACCAGGGTATCTGGAAGGAGTGGGGACAGGAGGTGGGTAGAATCAGTTGGTAGGCAGGACCCAGGATTCTCCTTTGGAGCCTGTCAGTAAAGAACTATGGGTGTCTAGATGTCACATTCCCTCTTGAAGCCTGGTTTGAATGATCTGAAACATGATTTTTTAAAAAATAGCTACTATTTATTAGCAGCCAAGAATCTGGGGTGGAGGGGGCAGTTCTCTCCAGGAAACCCAGCCATCATTTCCTCCTCTGAGCATTGCTCAGACACCACAGCACAAGGTGCCTCACACATATATGGCCATTTCTCAAAAGCACATAGATGGAAAGTTAGGTCTGTAAGAAACTGCACATGGATGTTTATAGTAGCTTTATTCATGATTGTCCAAACTAGAAATAACCAAGATGTGCTTCAGTAAGTAGGTGAATAGAATATTATCTATGTTAATATTATAGATAATAGAATGGAATATCACTCAGTGCTAAAAATAAATGCACTATCAAGACATGAAGAGACATATAGGCAGCTTAAGTGCATAATACGAAGAGAGAAGCCGATCTGAAAAGACTACATGCTGTATGATTCCAAGGATACGTCATTCTTGAATAAGCAAAACTATGGAAACAGTAAATGATTGGGGGTTACCAGGAGCTGGGGAGAGGGAGGGATGGATAGGTGAGGCACAGAGGATTTTTAGTGCAGTGAAAGTACTCTATATGATACTACAATGATGGATACACATCATTATACATTTGTCTAAACCCAAAGAATGTACAACACCAAAAATGAACCCTGATGTGAACTACAGAGTCTGGGTGATAATGATGTGTCCACGTAGGTTCATTGATCGTAACGGGTGTACCAGTCTGGTGTGGGACATTGATAATAGGGGAATCTGTGCATATGTGGGGACAAGGGGGATGTGGGAAATTTCTGTACCTTCCTCTCAATTTTGCTATAAACCTTAAAGTTTTGTTAAAAAAAGTCCCTAAAAGAAAGAAAGGAAAAACAACACATGGGCAGTATGATGACAAAAGCACACAATCATTTACACTTTACAGGATTTAGGAAAATTTTTGCTATGATGTACCAGTAAATTGGTGATAGGAATAAGAATAAAATTATGAGGAAGTTATGTTGAAAAGGTTCTCATACCTGGAAATGTGGCAGATCACTGAAGGAGATGGTCCTGGAGCTTACCCACAGCTTTCCCATCCCGAGGGGCTCCCAAGGGCTGCAAGGCTCTGTCTGTAATTATGGTAGCTGTCAGGTGACCTGACTATGGCCCCTGTTTGACTTTGTCCACTCACCTCCTTTTCTTAGGGGAAAAGAGGCAGGATTTGTGAACATCAGCAGTGTCTCAGGCAGACCTTTCATCTCTGTTCCAAATCTTTGCTTCTGTGGTTTTCTCTACTTAAGTAGACCTCTTTGCCTTCTCAATGTTAAATCAGACCCACCCTTTCCTGTCCTGGGTCTGGCTCAGGTTCTTCTCCTTGAGGCCTTGCATAGTCTCTGTCTCACCTAGCCGCCCCACTGTGAGGTCCTCCAGTTCTTGCTGCCAGTAGCACCCACTCTGCCCTGGAACTAGAGAACTCAGTACCTCTTAGGAGTCCTTGGATCCTTGCCTCCCTTGTGCAGAAAGGGCAACTGAGATGACATGCCCAAATGTGGCCAGTTACCAGACAGAGCCAAGACGCAATAAGGTCTCTGGGAACCATGAATGTGTGTATCAGTTCTTGTGAAACAGGAAATACATAGATACTACTCTCCTACCACTTTCCAACACTTATCCCTTTTCTGAATCAGAATGGGATCTGAGACATCTTAGTAGCATAGATACTTGAAGATTAAAAAGTAGCAGAACAAAATGCTATGGTACCTTGCCCTTCATGTTAGCAGAAGGATCTTTCTCTCTTTCCCTCTCTTTTTCCTTCCATTCTCTAAACCAGGGTCTGAACCTCAGTACTATTGGCATTTTGGGCCAGATAAGTCTTTGTTGTGGGTGGCATAGCATGCATCACAGGATGTTTAGGAGAATTCTTCTGGCTCTACCTATTAGATGCTAATAGCACCCACATTCTCCAAGCTGTAACAGTAAGAGATGTCTCCAGATTTCGCCACATGTTTCCTGGAGAGTAGGGTCACTCCCGTTTGGGAACCACTGCTCTAAACTTGAATCAAGTACCTGCTAAGTGCCTCTCCTTTTCATTTTGTAAACCCACAAGGGGCCTCCACTCTGTGTAGAACAGCACTCTAATGGCTGTGAAACTGCTGGGCTTCACTCCCTCCCAACTCTCTCACTTCCTTTTGTTCCTCTTATAAGAAATCATGATTTTGGGGGCAGCTGCTTACAGGAAACCATAAAGTCATTCTCTGTTCTCTCACCCTGGCTGTGAAGATAACACAATCAGGTCACAGAGGCAGGGTTTTGGGAACTTCAAAGCTGAGCCGGAGGGAGTGGAGGGACAGGACCTGGGAGCTGAGGTCTTATCTGTGGCTTGAATGTTCTCACCCTTATCAATCCAGGAGGAGGAGTCCTAGGGGATAGCAAAGTGGGAGTCAAAGGTCATGTTCCTTTCTTTTCCCCTCCTGTCTTGAGACTGAAAGGGACCAGGGAATAAGGAAGGGCTGAAGACAGGAAAGCAAAGTAGAAAGAATATCAACAGGGGAGGAACTTTGGGGGTGAATGAGTGTAGAGGTGGAAACCTTTTCTGACCTTACACTAACCCATACTAACCTGAATTGGACACCAGGGCTCCAAAACCAGAGAATCTGAGAATGAGAAGGTCTTGGCATTAGCTTCATGAGCACCACACAGATGATACCCAGGCCTCCAGCCTGGGCCCCTTCTCTGGGTAGGTGCTGTAGAATGAGGGGCAGCTGCTTTGAGACCTCTTGCTATAAATGATGAAGGCCCGCACACAGAGAGCAGCACCTGGAGTGGAGAAGTGAGAATCTAAGCAAGAGAAGTTTGTAGGAGTTGAGGGCAAATCATTTACAGAGATTTGAGGGAAGAGGAGGAATCCGAGGTAATAGTAATAAATGCAAACCTTTATCGCTTGCAATGGGTGTACATGTTTTGATACACTTTACCTAAGTAGTCACTCATTTCATCCTTCCCAATATCTCTATAAGGTAGGTACTACTAAAGTACCCATTTTATGGATGAGGATATTGAGGGATTGAGGTGTTTAGTAATTTGTATGTCACAGAGCAAATCAGGAGGAGAACTGGAACCAGAACCCAGATAGCCCAGTTCTAGCATGTGCGATTTTAATCACTATGCTATCTATCACTTGGATAACAGAACTCGGACAGCTGAGTGGATGGTAAAATCATAAATCATGGCCTGAAGGAGGAGCAGATTTAAGGACAAAACAATGGGTTCAGCCTTGAAGATGTCTCGCGTGTGCAAGGGAAACCCAGGTGCTTGAAAGATGGGGCGGGGTGGGGGGCAGCTCAGCCGTAAGCTCAGTACAGAGGTCCATGAAGCCAAACTTACTTGGATCCCTAAATTGGAAGCTGTGGGCAGTGAGAAAACAAGAGGACCCGAGAGCCCTAGGGAGCACTGACAGTTAAAGGCAGATGGAAGAAGAACCAAGAAAAGAGAATGGAAAAAAAAATCCATCAGCATAGAGAGTGGTGAGCTGGCAATTCAGGGTGAAGTGCGTTTCAGGAAAGGAGTGCAAGGTCACTAGGGACAAAAGCTGTAAAGAAGTCTTCTAAGATAAGAAATGAAAAGAGCTATTGTTCTTTAAGGATCTCATGGGTTTCTCATTTATTTCCCCATCCAGATGGGAAATGTCTTGAGGTAAGTATTGCATCCAACACTTTACTGCATTCTTTTTTGTCTCTGCATTTTCTAGTGCAGGGCTAGGCATGCAGAAAGCATCCACTGAGTACCTGTAGGTTGACGGTCGTTCATGATCTTGTTGCTTTTTCTCCTTATTAAAACAGTGATGTGTTTAATAAGTTGTTCTCTACCTGGTGAGGAGGAAATAGAGCATTCCAAGTTTCATACAGTTCATCCTTCCTCAATCATAGAGACAAACATAAATCCGTTGCCCTTTGAAGACCTACTGTGTGCCTGGCCCTGCACTGGACATTTACATTTATAGTAAATCTTCACAACCTGGCATGCTGGGCATTGTTATCTTCTTTTTCCAGATAAAGTGACTGGGTTGAAAGCTTGTTGCCTTGCCAGGGTCACATAAGTAGGCAGAGAACTGCCAAGATAAAGACCAAGGTCCACATGACTCCAAAGCCCTGGGACTCAATATGCCCCCAACTGAGCTTCCCATTCCCTGGCCTTATTTCATGTGTCGCCACCATTTGGATGGGTTTTGCCAGTTTCTTATTTGTCCTCCACTCTTCTATCAAGCCTCCTTCCCCAGGATCCATCTTCCAAACTAAAGCTGTAGTAATTTATCTGAATGCAACCCTGATCATTTAAAGATCTTTCAGTGTCTTTTTTTTAAGACTTTATTTATTTATTCATGACACACACACACACACACACACACACACACACACACACACAGAGGCAGAGACACAGGCAGAGGGAGAGGCAGGCTCCATGCAGGTAGCCCGATGTGGGACTTGATCCTGGGACTCAATCCCGGGACTCAATCCCGGGACTCCAGGACCATGCCCTGGATCGAAGGCAGGCGCTAAACCGATGAGCCACCCAGGGATCCCCAAAATCTTTCAGTGTCTTAAGGAATATGACATTCTATGAGATAAACCCATCCCCCCTCAGCACAACTTGTGAGGCTTTCATCAGCTCACCCCACTTGCTGTTCCAGGTCCTTCTTGGCTACTGCCTCACAATTCTTCTTTCTGGCCAAACCTCCTCCACTTTCCTGAAGGTGCCCATCTCTCATTTTGCATATTCTGTTCCTTGAAGTTGTGGTGCTCTTCGTCCCTTCTATCCTGGACTAACTCACACTTACTTTTTAAGCTTCAATTTACCTCCTCCTTTCAAAAGTATCCTCAAGCCTTCTGAGATCTTATTAAATGCTCTCCCTCTATGTTCCTCCTCTGAGCACCCGAGAGTCCTGGAATTGTCACTCTGCATCTGGCTTGCCCCTTTCTTCTGGTGTCCTTACTTGGTTCTGAGGTCTTAGAGGACAGAGATCATGTGTACCCCAGCTCAGAGCAGGAGCTAAGGCCCTGCTTGTTAAATAATTGACTGGATTTTGGGGAACAGCCAGCACCAAGATTGGAATGTGGGAGTGGGAAGAAGGCCATCGGGAAGGGCAGGCAGTTGGTTTGGCTAGAGTGTAGGCATCACTGTGGGGAGTTGGCAAAAGGCTTCCCCCAAGGTGACTTCTTCCTGCCACTCCTGAAGGCACAAGGAATCCCCTGCCTCTGCTTCCAGACAGTGATAATCCTGCTGGACCTTTCTGGGCCAAAGCCTTGACTGGAGTCTCATCTTTGGATTCCAGGTTTTTTTTTTTTTTTGGCAAGACAGGAAACACTTGACAATGAGGTTCTTCTCCTATGGAATGTGAGTTGTGACAGAACTGAGGTCCAGATGGAAAATGCCTCCGAAGTCCTAAGCCAAGCTGGAAAGATAGGCCATTGATAGTGAAGTTTATCCCTCCATTTTAAAAATAGTTGGCACTGAAAGTAATCCAGGCTCATGCATCTGAAGTGTTGTAAAAATTAGCAAGACTCAGGGGCTGAAAGGAAAAGAGCTGTGAGGAAGAGAAAGCAAGCTATCTTCTCCCTTATCTCTACCCTCCCATCTTCAGATGGAGGGAAGCATTTCTCTGTTAGTGGAAACACGATGCCTTTACTGAAAGGAATGTCTAATGGTGGAATTTTCAGATAGTAAAACAATAAAAGAGACTCTTTTAGGGCAAGCAGACCCTTCAAATTACAATCAAGGGGCAGCCGCTGACTTTTGCTGCTTATAAATGCAGTCCTGTGTGTGTGTATGACACCATAACCTTTGGTGGAGTCACAGCTGGTGACAAACTTCCACAGACATTGAGTTGATTTTTACAATTGTCTGGTAAGGAGGGGATTACCATCTTCTCTCCCCATTCTACAGAAGTGGAAACTGAGGATCTGATTTGTCCGATATCTCACAAGCAGTTATTCATCGTTTTAATCATTTTCTCACTGGCTATCAAGCACTGACATGGCACTAGCCATCATTTTTGCTCTGGTGATACCACGCTTCATAAGGCAGGTGAGGTCTCTGTCTTCATACAGCTTACATTCTAGTCAGAGGAACAATAAACAAATGACCAAGTAAGTAAATAGGACCATGTGCTATAAGGAAAACAAAGCACTGGAACAGGATAAAAGGTGCTGGTGGGTGGTGGTGGTGGTGTATGCGATTATTTTGGAAATGATGATGGGGGAAGCATGGTGGAGAAGATAAAGTAGAGTTCGAAGAAAGATTAATTCTATGCCCCCTTCCCTTACACCCACACAGCAGTGGGCTCCTGTAGGGATTTCCTCTCCCATACTTCTTTAAATTTTTTTTTCTTTAAGAAGACTCTAAGAACTTCTTTCTCTCTCTCTCTTTTTTAAAAGATTTTATTTATTTATTCATGAGAGACACACAGAGAGAGAGAGAGGCAGAGACACAGGCAGAGGGAGAAGCAGGGTCTATGCAGGGAGCCCGATGTAGGACTCGATCCCAGGACTCCAGGATCATGCCCTGGGCCAAAGGCAGGCACTAAACTGCTGAGCCACCCAGACAGCCCGACTCTAAGAACTTCTCAATAGAAATCGATAATGGCCAGGAATATATTTTTCAGGGACCTCTGAAGAGGACACTCAGAACTTACCAGTGACAGCTCACAGATGGGGAAAATGCAAATGAAGGCCCCACCTTGGCAGTATCTAGGCAGCTGTTCTGGAAAATAAAAACATATTTCCGTTTACAGATTCAGGAAGCTGAAGTGTTTTATGGGCACAGTCATTGAAGGCAAACACGGCTGTGTTTCTGGAAGACATCTACCGGAAGCTGTTCACCTGGATGACAGAAAGCCGCGAGGAAACTTAATAGTCTCCAAATATTTGAAGGCCTGTCTTGGGGCAGGAGGACCGGCCTTGTTTGGGGTAGTTGTAGGGAGTGAGAATAGAGACAGTGGCAGGAAGTGAGGGGACGAGGGCACCAGTTTGGTGTTGGAAATAATTTTCTAACAATCTCAACTGACCAATAATGGAATGAGGCCGCCTTGGGAGGGAGAAAGATATTCCCTCTCTCTGGAAGTGTGCAGGTAGAGGTTCCAGTTCAATGAATGATTTGTTGATTGATTCATTCATTCAACTAGTTCTTACAAACATCTTCTATGTCCTAGGCACATGGATGCTGTGGTGAATAAGACACACAAGGTCCTTGCTTTCCTGAAGTTTTCTTTCTGGTGGTGGAGATAGTCAGGAAAGAATTGAAGACAAAGATACAAAGATAGTTGTAGTTAGTGATGGGTGTCCTAGCACAAACAAAGGGATGTACAAGAATGTGTGTGTGTGTGTGTGTGGAGAGTTGAGTGGATTGTACTTCATATTGCATGCTCAGAGAGGGTGTCTCTGATGGGATAAACTTTGAGGAAGTCCTACATGACCAGAAGGGCCAGCAAGGCTAAAGACCCCAATTGGTGCTCTCAGCGATGGAGAGAGGCCCATGTGGCTGGGCATAGTGAGCAGAGGGGTGAAGTCAGGCAAGGACCATATCAGGTAGGGCATTATAGACCATGGCAAAATGGTTGGGAATTTTATTAAAAACACAATGGGGTGCTATAGCAGGGACATGGGTTTTTTTTTGGTGAGAGGTTGGACTAGATGAATGTTTTCAACTCTGGTGGTACATTGGAATCACCTGGGGATCCAGAGCTGGAATCCAGTGTCGTACATGAGCTCTAAGATTCCTTTCACAGTGAAGACTTAAAGTATCGATATTGGCTTTCCTATGGAATTACAATTTTGCTCAAGACATAGGAGAATGTTATGGCCCATAGGAATCGGGCTAACATATTCTCTGCAAACCAGTTTTTTGGTATGGGTGTGTTCTAAATAAGTTTAATTCAATTCAATAATTATTTAGTGGATTGTCTTCTGTGTGCCAATCTCTGAGCATGCACAGTGTAAAGCACTGTGTCTAGCACATAGCAGGTGCTCCATAAATATTTATTGAATAAATGATTGGATAAATGTATCAGATATTGTCCTGGGCACTCGGGAAAAGAGATGGGGGGAAAAGGATGGAAAAAGATAGCAAAGATATCTCTGAATTTACTATCACAGGGAAAAGACTACAACAGGGTATTTGCAAATGGTATGAGAAGATGGGAAGAGCAAGGAAAGAGCTTTCAGTTTGAGTTTTTGTTTGTGCAGCAGGATTCCATGGGCACTCAATGGGAGGCAAAGGGCAGAGAGTCTGAATTCAATTCCCAGCCTAGTGGGTTCTGGTTTCTCGTTTTTCGGAGGAGTTTGCCTGCCACTTTGTAGGGACAACCTAGAAAACGTTGAGTGATCAGGAGCAGCGACTTTGGGGCTCCCGGGGAAGTTCAAGCTGCTTGGAACCAGAGCCTCTGGGTTCTCTGCTTTGGCAGGAAGATGGAAGATTTAGCCAAGGAGCTCAACAGAACATCTGTAGCTACAAGCTTTTGTATGCTGTCCTGCGGCCACGTCTCTGTGTGCTGTCCTGTGTTAACCCAGGCAAGTGACCACCAAGTGTCTGATAGCCATGACCAAATCAGCTCCACCTTTCCCCCCACCTTATTCTAATAACCCAGGAGTAGATTTCTGGAATTACCCTTCATTTAATGAACACATGTTAAGGAGTCTATCCTCTACAATCCATTCCTTTCCAGGCCTAACAGGGCACTTGTAGAAGGTACAGTCTCAGTGTCTGCAATTGGGTTTAAACTTTCTGCAGATTCCAGGAAGAAGGGAAGGAAGAGGGCTTTTGATTGTTCCTATTATGGTCCAGACACTCTGCAAGATGTGAATATCCATCACCATGCACCCCAGTTCTGAAGTAAACATTACTATTTCCATTTTCAACACAACAATCCAGAGCTTTAGAGGTTAAGGGACATGGCCAAGACCACACAGCTTAGTCAGTAGTAAGATTTGGTCCCAAATCTATCACCAAAACCCAGACTATTGTCATTATGTTTTTCTGGTCCAGGACTTCCCAGTAAGCACAGCATTTTCCTTATAATGCCTGCACAGTGAAAGGAACCCCATGCATGATCTTGGGAATTTCACATGCTTGGGGATCTGGCAATGCCATTCTTGAGTATTTATGCTATGGGGTTGAATGACTGTGTTCTACTCTTAGGAAATTCTTTTTTTTTTTTTTTTAAAGATTTATTTATTTATTCATGAGAGAGAGAGACAGAGAGACAGAGAGACAGAGAGGCAGGGACACAGGCAAAGGGAGAAGCAGGCTCTTCGCAGGAGCGCAATGTGAGACCCAATCCTGGATCCCTGGATCACGACCTGAGCTGAAGGCAGCCGCCCAACCGCTGAGTGACTCCAGTGTCCCATGCTCCCAGGAAATTCTGATTCAATTGGCTTAGGGGTACAGCCTGGGCTTTAGATTTTTATGAACTCCCTAGTTAAGGACTGGAGGCAAGCTGGTCCCCCAGCAGCAGCTGGGAAGAAAGCCTGAATGGAAGGGATGGGGAAGATGAAAATGAGGGGCTGCTCCATAAAGGCATGCAGGTAGTCTAGACTATGGGGCCCAAGGGCTGAAACAGGAACAGAATCCCAGGTCTAATATCAGAGTAGTGAGTGGGACCCAGAAATGAGAGTCTTTCCATGGTTATGGATGAGGGAGAAGAGCCACAAAGCCCTGTGAGAATTCACTTAGAAAGGGGGTCAAGGGAAAGGAACATTGGAAGAAATCAAGACTCCTAATGAAGGAGGAAGAGTTTTTGTGGCCTGGAAGGAGCTCTCATGTGTTGAAGATTTTAATTGGTTTGTCCTACTGTTCCTAAGAGAGCCTGAGATAGGTTCTAGCTAGTAACTGCGACAGTGATGACAATAATGATGAAATATGTGATATTTACTAAGTGTTAAAAAAGCACTTCATGTGTATTATCCCTCATAGTGGGCTGAGTGGTGGTCCCCCAGTAAATATGTTGATGTTGTAATTTCCAGCACCTGTGAATGTGACCTTATTTGGAAAAAGGGACTTTGCTGATATAATTAAGGTAAGAATGTCAAGATGAGATCATCCTCAATTACCCAAATGGGCCCTAAATCCAGTGACAAGTGTGCTTATAAGAGGGAGGCAAGATCCCCCTCAGCACCCACCCTAAGCTTTCGTATATAGGCATCTAATAAACATGTGTTAAATGGAAAAAGAGAGAGAGAGAGAGAGAGAGAGAGGCAAGAGAAGGTCATGAGCAGGCCGAGGCTGGGATATAGCCACTAGAGGAGGTGGGCCTGGAGCCAGCTGAAACTGGAGTGGTGAGGAGGGCTTCTTTCCCTTGGCTTCTGGAAGGAGTATGGCCCTGCTGATACCTTGATTTCACACTTCTGGTTTCTAGATTGTGAGGGAATAAAATCTGTTATCCTGAGCCCCCCAGTTTGTGGTAATTTGTTGGGGCAGCCACAGGAAAAGTATCCACCCCCTGTAATTTTCACATATCTGTGGTTGGCATTACTATTATTTGCATTTCACTGGTGAGGAAACAGGGCCAGAGGTCTTGAATGTTTTGCACAGAGATTGTAGGAGGTGGGCACAGGATGTACATGCGGAGAACCAGGCTCCAGAGCCCAATGCTCCCAAGAGCATTCGTGACTGTTCATGAGCTCCATGGGGTAGCGACAGTCTCCTGTTTTCCCCTGGATCCGAGGGCTATAGAGGTGCCCAGGCTCATGCCTGGCTGGCACTATGGTCTTTTGTGGCTAATTTCAAGCCAACCTGTTGGTCATGATTGGCTCAGGAAAAGGTGAAACCTGATTTTTTATTGACAATTGAAGTGAAATTTATATAGCATAAAATTAACCATTTTTAGAGTGAAAAATCCAGTGATATTTACTACATTCACAACATTGTGCAGCCACCATCTCTATCTAGAACATTCTAATCACTCAAAAAGGATACCCTGGACTCATTGATTGAGCATTTGTTCCTCATTCATTCTTCCCTGATCCCTGGTAACCCTCAGTCTGTGTTCTGTCTCTATGGATTTACCTATTTTGGATATGTCAAATTAATGGAATCTCACAACATGTGACCATTTGTGTCTGGCTTTTTGCATTTAGCCTAATGTTTTCAAGTTTCATCCACATTACAGAATATACGAACACTTTCTTCCTTGTTATGGCTAAATACTGTTCCACAATATGGGTATACCACAACTGTTCATCCGTTCATCCATTGATGGATGGCTGGCCCACCTTTTGGCTGTTATGAATAATGTGGCAATAAATGTTCACATCCAAGTCTTTGTGTGCATACATATATTTCTATTTTTGGGGGGTATACACCCAGGAGTGGAATTATTGGTCATATGGTAACTGATAACTCCATGTTTAACTTTTTTGAGGCGCTACCACACGCTTTCCTACAGTGGCTCCTTTATAACATGCCAGACACTATACTTGATGGTTTTATTACATTGGATCCTCGTGGCAAGTCTGTAAGGGATGCATTATGGTTCCATTTTAGAGATGGAGACTGACACGGAGAGAGGTGAAATCACTTCCCCAAGATCATGCTTGTAAGGAGCTGGGATGCCCAAAGCTTGAACTCTTGGTCATGATGTCTGCTTGTCCTCTGTGCTGTTCCCACTGAGGTGGAAGTACTTTGAAGAAAGAACAGGGTTGAAGACTGCCGTTGTGTTTTCTGCATTACCCAGCACAGGTTTGGATATTGAATAGTCTCCCAGTAAACACCTGCTAAAGAGGGCTAAACTCTCTCTGATATGTGAAATTTTATCTATAGATGCTACTTTTTACTTCTTTGTTTGGTACTCTGATACACTTGTGGCTATCTTAGCATACAACAGGACTTCGCTAAACTCTCTTGTAGATCTAGAAATCTGGTCTTCTAGAAAGCCTTTATAACATTGGCCAATATAATTCCAGTAATTAAGCAGAATTATGGCGATCTGCTTTTCATTTATAAGACCCTATTGGAGATTTGGGGCCAGAGTTCACCCTCAAGGCGCTCAAATGTTGAAGCTTCAGATATAGATGAGCGCCCCAGGGGATAAAGTGGAAAGAAAATGAACACATTGGCTTTTGGCGGAAGCTTGGGAGACATCATGCTTGGAAAGTCAAAAAGAGAGAGTCCTACTGAGAAAGCAGGGAAGGTGCAGCCAGAAAGGCAGGGGAGAGCAACGCTTATGCTTGGTTCTGGAATACAAAAAGCTGACAAATATTGTTGAGAGGAAGAAGAAGGAGACAGTATGCCCTCATTTGAGTAGGTTCACGTGTAAATCAGAAATGTACACCCTGTTCCTAAAACACAAGTTTGATTATATCATGGCCTTGCTTTGGATTCTTCCATGGTCTACCATTGTCTTTGGGATGGAGCAAACTGCCCATGAGGCTTGCTCAGCCTGGTTCCTGCTGCCTTCTCCAGGCTCGTTACTCTGAGCCCTTTCCCTAGAAGCCAGCCATCCACAGCCACCGGTGGTTCTGCTCAGCCCCGCCTCCTGGGGGGCTTTTATTTTATTCTTTTATTCTCGCTGCTGGGGACAACTTTTCCCTCCTGTTCACCCAGCGAAGTCCCTCCCAGCTCTAGCCTTTCCTCCTGGAGGAAGTCCTCTCTGATCCCCTTCTTGCTTTCAAGGTAATGAAGACCTCCTGCTCTATCATCTCCCAGCAGGATCTTGGGCGAATCTCCTTTAAAACCCACGTGACTTTACACCAGGATTATTTATGGATAAATGGATAAGCCCATATCTGTTGGTAAACTGTGAGCTTCCAGAAGGCAGAGCCTTGTGTTTCTTTTTAATTTTTTGCTTCCTCCGTGCCAAGGTTTGCAATCCATCCTGAATGAATGAATGAATAAATTAATGAATGAGTGGATGAACAAATAGATAAACCACAAGCCTAGAAATTCCAAAAGGTTAGGGCCATAAACCAGGGCAACTCTGTATGCTGGCGAGGTACCAGGGGGCACCTGCCTGGACCTGTTCTGTAATGTGAACAAACTAAGCCCTCTTCACCCCTCAGACAGATACCTGTGATGACCCTACTGACCTTATCTGTCGTTCCTCATCATTTCTGTAAACAAGGCAGCCGAGGATAGCCATTGCTTAGAGAAGGGAGAGACTGGAGACAGACAAACTGGGTTGTCTTATCCCTCAGAGCTGGACTGTCATGATCTATAAAGTAGGGATGACACCAGCTGCCTTTTCATCTTCAGCCAGCAGTGAGTGGGTGTTACGATGCTAGGTGCTAGGGCTGCAAGAAATAAGAAACTGATCTTACCTTTCAGCTGCTCCTGAATTTTGGAGGGAGTTCATGGGATTGTTGTGCAGATGAGTTATCAAACTGAAAATAATAGGGATGCCTGGGGGGCTCAGTCGGTTAAGTGTCCAGCTCTTAATTTTGGCTCAAGTTGTGATCCCAGGGTTGCGAGATTGAGACCCGAGTCTGGCTCCATGCTCATTGTGGAATCTACTTGAGATTCTCTCTCTCCCTTTCCCTCTGCCCCTCCCCCTGCTCTGCTCCCCAGCCCCCCTCTAAAATAAACAAATAATTTTTAAAAGTAAATCTTTAAAAACTGAAAATAATAGTAACAACTCTTTAGTGAGTACTGATGGTGAGCTGAGCAGCGCTCAGAGAGAAGCACCTTCGTAAATGGTCCGACCCAAGGACCACTGTATCACTGTGAGGGAGGCATCATTGGCAATCCCATTTTGCAGATGAGGGAAGTGAGGCTCAGGGAGAAACTGGGTAACTGGACTGAGGTCTGGCATGCACTCCAGGGCCAGGGCTTGCTCACTTGTGCTTTGGGGAACAGCATTGCTTGGCTATTGTACTTTGGGTTCAGTGATGCCAGAGCCCAGCTCCCCTGCTTTCAGCCAGGGCCATCAGACTCTATGAGTTGAAACAATGTCTAAGACCCAACTCCTAGGTTCTTGGCAAATTTTTATCTTTAAAGTCTTAAATCTTCTTTCCTGTGTGATGCATCCTTTTGTCAATTTTCCCTGGTCCTGCTGAATTGCCCAATATGGTACCACCCCCCCTCCCTGCTCCCCTACCTTTATATTTGGAGAGGAGAAGCTTTTCCCTGCTGGGGAAATGGAAATGGAAATGATGGCTCCTGGTGGTGAACCAAAAACAGGGATGGAAAGTGAATGGTTTGGGGAGTGGGGAAGAGGAAAGGAGTCCACAAACATAAAGCTTGGACTATTAGAATCACTGGCTGGAGTTGCAAATATTTAGGTAGAGGGGACTCAGAGTTCGAATCTTAATTGTATCCAGCCATGTCCCTGTTCCCGTTGAAAAAGCCTGGCAGCCAGGGACCTTGGGCAAGGCATGCAGGAGGCTGACAGATGACTAAAAATAGGGCAGGTCACCAGAGGCTTGGAACCCACTCTGTATCTGACACGTGAGTGCTTCCCCAAACCTCTGTAGATGAATGGGGCAGGCAGGTGGGGGAGGGGAGGGGGGGGGAGAAGAGGCTGGGCTGTGAGCAGCGGCTGGTGAGAGAGCTAGGGGGGCTGCTGATGCGGAGTGCCTGGCCCAGAGCTGGAGCTCCTGCTCTGGTTTGGGTAGCTTGGGTGCAGTTTAAGGAAGTAGGAGCTTATGTGTGACTAAGAAGCTACTGAGGCAGGTACTAAGCAGGAAGTCCTGGGGCGGTGGCGGTGGGGGGGGAGTGCAGAAAGGGAAAGGGATGCAGGGAAGGAGGAGGAGGGGCTGACATTAATCTCTCATCTACTCTGGCCAGGCATTGTGCTGCCCAGTCCTGGAATTAAACCCCAGCTTGAGAGGCGGGTGCCATCCTTCCCCATGACAACTGCAGCTCAAGAAGCTTCCTGACTTGTCCCGGATCATCCAGCCAAGAGGCAGTTGGGACTCCAAAGTCTGGACCAATACAGCAGGCAACACCAATACTTGTGGAAATACTACAGGGAGCCCTGGAGCTCGGAGGGAAGTGCCCAGTATAATCGGAAATGCATGGCTCAGTCACACTGGGTGATGGGCACTGAGGGGGGCACTTGGCGGGATGAGCACTGGGTGTTATGTTATATGTTGGCAAATTGAACTCCAATAAAAAAAATTAAAAATAAATAAATAAATAAATAAGTACATATCTGCTGAACTACATACATTTACAATTAGTGTCCTTTTTATACTCATGTATGTTGTGTCTCAATCAAAATGTTAGCAAATAAAATATATTATTATCTCTGGAAAAAAAAAAGAAATGCATGGCTCCTCCTCTGGGAATGTTTGCTCCCCTTTGTCTGCCCAAGAGCCCCTGCTTATCCTTGAAAAGTCAGCTCAAGCTTTACTTTCACCTTGAAGCATTTTATTCCATCCCTAGGTAGATTCAGATGTGAGCTCCCCTGCACATAATTCAGACACGGCCCTCTCTGTATTTCTGTAATAATCGTCTGTTTCCGTCTGTCTTCTGCTCCCAAGACCATGAGGTTCACCAGAGCAGGGCAGAGTGCGTATTTCTGCATTTCCAGTAGCTGCCACAGAGAAATCATCACTAATGACAGCTAACAGTCCTTGAGCACACACCATGTGTTAAGCAATTTGAGCGTGGCACCTCATTTTTGTGGGAGGTGGCCAACTTATTTTATTTTTCTTGAAAGACAGATTTATTAGAACATGTTACCATCTTGACTGCTTTGGGTCTATTTTCCTAGGCACATGGTATCCCTTTCAATATGTAGCTTTAAGTATTTTTTTTTAAATGAAAGCTTTCATGAATTATAATTTTTTTTCTGATCATCATCTAGCCAGAAGATTTTTTAAAGCTTTATTGGCAGTACAACTGATATCCAAGAAAGCAGCATACATCGAATGCATATAATTTGATGAATTTAGGCATATGCATAACCAGAGGTACTAATCACCACAATCAGATAGCATCTCATTTAATCATCATGCAGCTCAATGAGGTAGATATTTCTTTTCCTTTTTTTTTTTTTAACATTTTATTTATTTATTCATGGGAGACACACACACAGAGAGAGAGGGGCAGAGACACAGGCAGAGGAGTAGCAGGCTTCCTGCAAGGAGCCCGATGTGGGACTCAATCCCGGATCCTGGGATCACGCCCTGGGCTGAAGGCAGATGCTCACTGCTGAGCCACCCAGACATCCCGAGGTAGATTATTTCTAATGTGTGTTATTGGTGTTGCACAGAAGCCTCGAAATTGTAGGGGTTTAACAAAGAACAAGCTCACTTGTTATTCACATAAGGTCCCCAAATTCCTGAGTGGGAGGCTGAGGGGCACTGGAGTGGATGCTACGGGCGCCGCACTCCGTGTCCAGTTGCTGTGTGGATTGCTAGTGACTCACAGCTGACTCCCCTTTCCAGAAAATTGACTTCTGCTGGATGATGTGGTGAGGAGAGAAGCAGCATCCTTGCCCACGAGGGGGTTTATATTCCCCATGTCCTGGGTGCTGGCAGTGGTCTGCAGTTGATGACAGGTACAAAGGCTACCACCCCACTCCTTGCCTTCAGGTGGGACCAGCTCGTGTGGTACAGATCATGCCCCGGAGCACTCTGGAGGGGGTCAGGCCAAGGCTAGTCCCCTGCTGAAACTAGCTCCCCTCCCAGGCCCAGCTTGCTCTTCCCCACTCCCTTTCCCTGAGACCCGTTTTCAAAAGCTCACATTGCCTCCAGGCTCTGTCTCAGGCCCTGCTCCGAGGAAAGAGGGAACGTGGCTCAAGACAGGGGCTCCCTGCCGCATGCAGTTAATTAGGGATTTGACGGAGGCTTTCTGTTTGACACAGAGCTTCGAGAGTCCCCCTGGGTGAACCATCCTGCTAACAGCCTGGGCAAGAGAGAGAGCAAGGAGGATGGTGAAGGGGGGTGTGTGAGTCAGGCCTGGAAGTGGTCCCCGATGCTCCTTCCCACATTCGATTGGCCAATACTTAGTCACAGCCACACCTAACGACCAGGTGGCTGTGAATACGGTCTAGCTGTGTGCCAGAGGACGAGAGTGAGTTTGTGACCAGCTAAGCCAGTTCTGTCATGATACCTCATCTCAAAGGTGAGAAACTGAGGTTTTGAGGTTGGAGGTAATACCCGGGGTCACAAAGTCAAGACTGAACACACAGTCTGACGCCAGAATCTGTGTCCTCGACATCACCCTCTACATCACCACATGCAGAGAAAGTGCTGGGAAGGGGGTCAGTGACGGAAGACGCTGAGGTTCCTGCGTGTGGCAGGTCCCTGTCGCCTGGCTGCGTGGGTGGGGCACCCATCACCAATGTGTGGAACCCACTCTGGCTTGGCTGAGACCCCCTCATTTGAATTAAACTAAATTATATTAAAATGCACCTCTTCTATTTCTTTCCAGGGACCGCTTGAGCCAAATGTTTCCAGATTTCCAAGCTGAAGGCACAAGACACCTGTAGAGATGACAGTGAGGGCTTTAGCGTGGCACCGAGGTTCCTGCGGGGACCTTCCCAAGGCTCGACCGTCTGGCACCGTGTCTCACTATTCTCCTCTCATGCCAGCCTCCTGGTAGCTCACTGCACTCCAGCCAAAGTAACTTTTTTTCTGAGTGAGAGAGTAGAGGATTTCCAGGATGCAGTGGGCGTGAGGTTGCCTGGGTTCGCATTCTGTCTCTATCACTTCATGGCTGTGTGACTTTGAACAAGTAGCTTAACCCAGGTGCTAGTTTAAGCTTGAAGATGTGGGTAATAATGCCTGCCTGTGCATATATTAGGCTTATATATGTTTGCCATTCTTATTCTTATGCTTTGCTAAGACTCTTCCCAGCTCAGGGCTGAACTGTAGGCAGGACTCTCTCCAGCCCTCAAACCCTTATACCCCTTACAGGCTTCAGGCTCACTGTTCCAACAGTGGGGGAGCTTTCCTGAACCCCCAGCCTAGGATGAGCTCCTCTCCTCTGATCTCTGGCAAGGCTGGGATCAGGGGAAAATGGGTGAGGTACTTGCTTTGGGTGCAAAATACAAGGGAGTGCCCCCGCCCCAAATCCTCTCAGTAACCGAGATAAATAATACTCTAATTCGATATTTTAAAATATCAAAATTAATGCAAAAAATATCCGTGATGAACAAAATAACAAATCTTTACTAAAGACCTATTCCGTGCTGAGCCACGTTAATTCCTGAGGCCAGAGGGAAAACGTGTGCTCCTGGGTTTAGTGGAAGCAAACCCTCCATCATATTTTCAGCGTCTATGGCTTTGCTTATCTTACTGTCATTAGAGAGGATTGCCACATTTGGCAATTTCGTGTGAGCAAGTGGAGATCTTGAATGATTTCTGAATTATTGAAGTAAAAACAACAATAAATTCTGTTTTGAAATAAGAAAAAGTAGGGGCACCTGGGTGGCTCAGTCAGTTAAGCGTCTGACTTGAATTCCATTCAGGTCATGCTCTCAGGGTCGTGGGATGGAGCCCTGTGTTGGGTTCCGTGCTGAGGGTAGAGCCTGCTTAAGATTCTCCCTCTGCCCCTTTGCACCTTCTCCCCTGCTTACCCACAAGTACAGGGTCTCTCTCTCTCTCTCTCAAAAAAAAAAAAAAAAAAAAAAGAAAAGAAAAAAAAAGAAAAGAAGAAAAAACAAACATAAAATGATGTGAGTTTTAATACACCTACCTACTTCAAAATTTTTCAATGTTTAAATTTTGGGTATTTTGTTCATCATACACATTTTTGCCCTCATTTTGGTTTGAAAAAATGTTCCCTTAAAGTCTCTTTTTGCTTTTTTTTTTTTTTTTTTTTTGGCACTTTCTTAAATTTTGTACTCTAGGTGAGCGTCTCATTTGCTTCACCTTATTCCTGGCCCTCTTCTTTGCTGGTCGTGATCACGATGCCAGTGAAATAGCTGTGCCGCTGCCTGTTTGGTTCACCTGCACATAAACTCCCTGAGGGCAGGGAGAAGGCCCACTTTGCTCTTCACCGTGGTCCCTGCCCCCTCAGGTATGCAAAAACATTTGCCAGATGAGTAAATGAAGAGATTTCTAAAAGGGGTGGCTCTCCATCTGATCTGTAGTTTCTGCTCCTTCCTTTTTTTTTTTTTGTATATTTTTTATTGAAGTTCGCTTTGCCAACATATAGCATAACACCCAGTGCTCATCCCATCAAGTGCTCCCCTCAGTGCCTGCCCATCACCCAGTCACCCCAACCCCCCGCCCACCTCCCTTTCCATCACCCCTTGTTTGTTTCCCAGAGTTAGGATGTTCTGTCTCCCTCTCTGATATTTCCCACTTATTTTCTCTCCTTTCCCCTTTATTCCCTTTCACTATTTTTTATATTCCCCAAATGAATGAGACCATATAATGTTTGTCCTTCTCCGATTGACTTACTTCACTCAGCATAATACCCTCCAGTTCCATCCACGTTGAAGCAAATGGTGGGTATTTGTCGTTTCTAATAGCTGAGTAATATTCCATTGTATACACAAACCACATCTTCTTTATCCATTCATCTTTCGATGGACACCGAGGCTCCTTCCACAGTTTCACTATTGTGGACATTGCTGCTAGAAACATCGGGGTGCAGGTGTCCCAGCGTTTCATTGCATCTGAATCTTTGGGGTAAATCCCCAGCAGTGCAATTGCTGGGTTGTAGGGCAGGTCTCTTTTTAACTCTTTGAGGAACCTCCACACAGTTTTCCAGAGTTCCCAGAGCACCAGTTCCCATTCCCACCAACAGTGCAAGAGGATTCCCCTTTCTCCACATCCGCTCCAACATTTGTGGTTTCCTGCCTTGTTAATTTTCCCCATTCTCACTGGGGTGAGGTGGTATCTCACTGTGGTTTTGATTTGTATTTCCCTGATGGCCAGTGATGTGGAGCATTTTCTCATGTGCTTGTTGGCCATGTGTATGTCTTCCTCTGTGAGATTTCTGTTCATGTCTTTTGCCCATTTCATGATTGGATTGTTTGTTTCTTTGGTGTTGAGTTTGATAAGTTCTTTATAGATCTTGGAAACTAGCCCTTTATCTGATATGTCATTTTCAGCTCCTTTCTTCACACTGCCTAATGAAGTAGGCATTTATGAGACACTTCTTGTGGCCAAGTGGCTTCTGTACAGCTGTAGAGATGATGAAGACAAGGCCTTTGTTCTCCGTGAGCTTGGCTGGTGGTGAAGACTGACCTGCAAGCAGTTATGTTTCCCAGGATAAGTGCTGACAGAGCTCATGGTGGGGAGCTTTGAGAGCACAGAAGAAGGGTACAAGCTCACCATGGAGGCTCAAGGAAAGGTCAGCACAGAGATGATCTCAGCCATGTCATGGAGGAGCAGGAGGGGGTGACAGGGGAACGAGCAGGGAAGCAGAGTTCTGGGCAGAGAGCACAGCATGTGCAAAGGCCCAGGGACAGGAAACAGCATCCTATATATCTGTGTGGCAACTCCTGGCCGTGTGGTCCTCTTGGGGCATGGAACAAAGCGCTAGACATCAGGTAGGGCAGCATTGTAGAAATGGGCAGGGTGGATTCCCCCAGTCCAAGATGCCAGCATCTTTAGTGTGTCTCTCAGTAGATGGCCAGTGTAACTGCTTCCCCAAAAGCGGATAAAACAGGATTCCACAGATTGTTCTGGTAGATGCATGGCTGCCAGTTTTCTGAGCAGTTAAACACATGGCCAGATATCTGGGAGTAGCAGGGAGTCATTTGTTATATAGAATTGGAAGACCTGGAGCTGAAGCTCAGTGGAAGCCTGGTTATAATACCACTCCCCAACCCTAAAGTCAACTACAGCCAATTCAGCATGTGTCCCCTCATCTCTTTGATATGTATCCAGGGCTGTCACCTGCCACTAGACTGTCACTCACACCAAGTAGGGGCTTAATAGCATATATTTCTCTCTTGAAGTAATCTCAGCCAGGCCCTAACACCAGATACAGTGCTGTTACTGGCCTGAGGCACGTCTGTCTGTTAGAACTCTCTGGTCCAAAGTCACGGTTGAAGCAGTGGACACCACCCCTTTGCCAAACAATTGTCAGTCCCCAGCCATGGGCCCGGAGAGCTTATCACAAGGGCCTGGTGGGGCTTCCTGTCATAACTTTGCACAGGGTGTGGGCTTATCTTTCGGGAGCCTTTGGAGTTGTGAGTCGACTCGCAAACCCTTCCCTCGCGGCCCATTTCATCCTGAGATGAGTGTCGTCGCCCACAGGGAGATGAAAAGTGCCCTGCCCGGGTTGTTAAGGTTTGCATTATCAGCTCCTCAAGCCTGTATCACAAAGACATTTGTGGTGGCATTTGACCCCGAGGAGGGAATCTGGACCATCTAATGGCAATTGTGGCACTTTCCTCTGTGTCTGTTGAGCATAAATTTCTCAAGGCTGCAGCCTCCCACCAATAATCTGGTTTCAGCCTTCATAACTAGACGTAAGACATCCTGCCAGGGAGGCAAGGTTTGGCTGTAGCAGCCAGGTAAGAGGAATCCAGTTAGTGGAGGAGAAAGAAGCCTTTTTTGTCAGTTTACCCAGCGTAACCCTCCTCTAATTGCGGAAGTATCTGGCTCCTGGTTCATTCTGTCCACTTTTGGTGATTACTTCATCGCCCTAAGCCTTAGTTCAGTTTCTTCATGAGTAAAATGGGAATTGTGCTGCCTACCATTAGGATCAGCAATGATAGCACATGCAGACAGCCCAACACGCCACAGGTGCTCGGTCTGGGCCTGGAGACTTCTGCGTGTGGTCCTCTGGTCTATGTGCCCGTCTCTGATTCTCTGGTAGAGCCAGGAAGAGGCCAAGCAGCCAGCACGGAGGAAGTCAGTAACTGGGGCTCATATTCCAACTGCAAATATCAGCCTCTGATGTTGGGTCTTTCTCATGACATTTTCTTTCATTTTCCAAAGGATCACAGTTTTCTAAGTATGATTTCTTTCACATAGGTTGTTAAATTGTTCAAACACTCATTTCTTTTGTTTTCTGGAACTCTGGGGAAGTAAGGGTAAGTGTATTAAGTCTCTGGTTGGCCTCTGACTCACAGACGACATCCAGCCTTGCCTGGGGCCACCTGTGGAACTGGAATCTGCCAGCTGGGACTCTTGACCACTAGTGAATTGCCTTCTGCCTCCATCTCTTGTGGCACACACCCATCCCATGTCTCTTGGGGTTGATGAAGCGGTAGTCTCTATATCCTGTTCTGACCACCTAGATAAGCTTGGGCAAATTCTCTAATGTCCTCTGTTTCCCCTTCTATAAAAAGATGGGCCTTTGGTATTTTTCAATGTCCCTTTTGCTTGTATTTAGTTGTCCTCTTCTGTTTGTATACACAGCTGTAGCCAGCCCTTGCTCACAGATGAATGCTGGGTGAGTCTCAGGCCTGTGTTCATATTGTTCATCTAAATTTCTGTCCCCACCCACCCACCAACCCAGCACCATACTTCTTTGCCTCCTTCAAGATAATGGCTTGTAGGATTTATAATATTGTTGCTGGACTTCAAATCTCAGCTTTGCCTCTTTCCACACCTTGTGATGTTGGGATCATTTATTTCATCTCTCTGGGCCTCAGTTTACTCATCTGCAAAGTGAAAGGCACCACAGACAAAACAAACACAAATGAATTTGACCCCTTCCAGGAGCACTTTACCGATGGATTTCAAATTTCATATGATTTTTGCATGTAACAAAATTATATTATTCTTTTAATTTTTTTGACCATTTAAAAAGGTAAAAACCAGGGACATGTGGGTCGCTCAGTTGTTTAAGCATCCAGATCTTGATTTCGGCTCAGGTCATGATCTCAGGGTTGTTGGATCAAGCCCCATGTCAGGCTCCACACTGGGTGGAGTCTGTTTGAGATTCTCTCTCCCTCTGCCTCTTCCTCTGCTTTCTCTCTCTGTCACTCTAAAATAAAGAAATAGATCTTAAAAAAAAAAAAGCGTATGAACCGTTCTTAGCTTGTGGGCTGTACCAAAACAGATTATGGTCCAGATTTGGCCTGGAGACCATAGTTTCCTACCCTTGTTCTAGTTGTTTTCCCCTCTCCTGCCACTGGGGCTGCAGAAGCTGAGCCTGTCCTTTGAGAATCCATGGAAGGAAGGTGACAACACTGTTCTAGGCCCCGCTCATATGGCTCTGGCCACTCGCTGGTAACTGTACTGGGAGAGGTACATCTGGGCTCTACTTCCCTCCCAGGGTCAGCTCCTACCTGGCTCATTAGTGTCATGTCCAGTATTAGGCTAACATTGGCTTGTCTATACAACCTCATGTACTTAGGCCCTCTGCACATTGAGAAGAAAATCCCTAAGCTGAGGGGACACGTGAATTGACTATTAGATTTCTGAAAGTTCATGTTGCTGAAGAAAAACTTGCACAGAAGGTATATATACACATCACCCACACCTACCCCTTTCCCATCATACACACTCAAAAGCATGGAACTTAATGGTTGGGAAATTTAAAAAAAAGAAAAAGAAAAGACCCAAGGCTTATTTCAGTGTTAACATGCAACCTCCCAAGAAGATTCCATCATTGACATGATCTTACTGTCCTGGGATGGGTGAGGGGAAGTCACTGCGTGTGCCTTCCCAGGGTGGGAGGGGGACGCAAAAGGCTCGGGCCCAGACAAGGTGTCACTATCATTTCCTCTAGGAATTTTTCTTGGCACTTGAAGGCAGAGGATTGACAAGGGCAATGAGCTCACGGCCCAGCTGGCAAAATCCAATTAAGCTCATTAACAGGACGACCTTGCCTTGAGTCAGCTCTGCAGAGGAGGAAGTACTTTCCTATGCTCAGGGAATCTGATTCCCCACTGGCATCTATGGTGCTATGCTTGGGGCCTTTTCATGTGGGGCAGGGCTGTACCCTTGCTGAGAGTCTGCGTTGCATGATCTAGAACTATCATGACCAACTGTCCTGATTTGCCCAGGAATGGGCAGGAAGTTCCCTGAAAAAACTCAGGAAAGCCCAGGGCAAACTGGGATAAGTTGGTCACCCTAAATCAGGTGGTATAACAAGGCTGATAGTGCCCTTGAGAGGATGTCAGCGACCTGTTACCCTGGGCCTTTAGAATATGTATCAAACTTTCTGTAAAGATCAGATAGTAAATACTTCAGGCTTTGTGAGCCATAGGATCTCTGTCACAATCACTTAACTCAGCCATGGTGTGCAAAAATAGTCAATATCTCAATGGATGAGTGTGACCACATCTCAATAAAATGTCCATAAATACAAGCTGGATTTGACCCATAGGCTGTACTTTGCGAACCCTTGCGATAGAAGGTGTTTATTTTTTTCTACTTCTCCCTCAATGTCACACATATGCACCCTCATTGCCTTTGGGTAGGAAACAGGATATCCCCAGAGTTATGGAGGGCCCTCCCACCCTGGAAAGGCACATGCAATGACTTTCCTTCACTCATCCCAGGACAGTAAGGAGATGATGTCAATGATGGGATCTTAGTGGTTTTGCCACCAGCTGGCTGACCCTGAACAAGGCTTCACATCTCTGAGCCTTGGTGTTCTTTCTTTAAACTAGGGATAATAAGAGTGGCCTCTACCTTCCCAGATCGAAGGGACGGGGGCCCCGACCCAGGTTCTCAGTGGGAGTGTGTGAGAACATGTGGATCCAGGATGATGACAAAGACAACCAGCACACAGCAACTTTATACCCAGCTCAGAGCTAGTTGCCAGAGGTACAACACTCGATAAATGATGCACAGCTCTTTTCCTTGTGGGATTTGCAGTTTAGAGGAACGTGTACACAGGTAACTAGGCAATTGCAATAAATAGGTTTAAATTCCAGATAGTGGGAGGGCAAGAGAGGAGGCAGCTTCAGACTCTTTTCTGTGGGAAGAGCATTTCAGCAAGAAAAACACATCTCTTAAACTACCTTGAGAGATCTGAGAAGAGCAACTGGTGGGGACTGCTGGGGTCTCATGGGCACAGGTGGCTTCTCCTGGGGCATGAGCCTGGGTGGGGCTGTTTGCTGCAGGGGTGTGGGCTCAGGATGTGTGCATGGAGGTGTGTTTGTATGTCTCTCAATGGGTAATTTGTGGGTGTGTGGCTGTCTGATGACAGATGAAGGGCGGCTCTGATGTAACAAGAGACATGTTTGCATCTGGGACTTGAAGAAACACAAAACTTTGGGGTTGCAAGGGTCTTTGAGGTGATCTGGTCTGGTTTTTCATCTTCTTTTTCCTCCTGTTGCAGGCAGCTAAGTGGAGGACTGGTCCCGAGCCTCTATGCTGTCACCTCTTAGAGGCAGCAGAGGAGGCAGGGTGCCCGGGGAGAAGGCAGCAGTGCATATGCATGGCAATGAACTAGGCACAGGGCCAGCTGCTGCCCTCAGGAAGGGCTAGTTGAATTTGAACCTACATTTTGTTTATGTTTCATTGAAAGCCAGTTCAAAACCTGCCATTTCAAAACTCCCATTTGCACAAAATTCTTCCATTTCCATTTCATTGAATGAAAACCCGAACTTAAAACTGTATAAGCTGGGTGCATGATTTAATGGGAGATGCTGTTGTGTGTCAAGATGCCCTTTACATGCTTCAGGTCTGAGTTGGTTTGCGAAAATTCTGGAGGAATTTCAGAAGCTGGAAAGGACCTTTGCCCAGAATCACATTTGTTATGTCAAAAAAAAAAAAAAAAAAGGCACGCAGGTGTTTGGTCCTGTTTCTGTATGTTCACTGACAAGGCATGATGCTTAGTGACATCTTGGCCTCTTTGTGCCCACCTGTGATGGAGCACGCACGGGACCTTCTCAGCCAGCATTGGTTTCTCTGACCTGCATGATGTCTGATTCAGTCCCACAGTGTGGGAACCTCACCTCTCAGACAAGGTGGTGCCAAGTATGAAGTCCTTGATACGTGCCTGGCAGAGGCTGGTTTGTGTTTCCATCCAGGGGATGTCACCCTGGGTTAGTCCTGAAGTCAGCCAAGTCCAAGGTGTTGTTGAGCTGCTTTGAAAATGGTTTATTAAGAAAATATTTTTGATATATGAGTAATGCATAATCATTGCTGAAAAATGAAAACAAAACATACATCTAATGTAATGGAAGATAAACATCACCGCTCAAAGACAACTACTTCTGAGACTTTAGAGTGTGTACTTCCAGACTTTTTCCCTCTATGTGGTGTGGTTGTATTTTTGAAATGAAATTGAGATCATGATGTAAAGCTCTGTGAGACTGAGAAAGTGGCTTAGCCTTCCTTGAACTTTGGGTTTTTGTTTGTTTGCTTTTTGTTTTCAGAAAAACAGGAGCAATGATACCTAGAGGATTATTACTCCCTTTCAGGACCCTGCCACCATCCTGTGTGAAGGCCAAAGAACATGGAGATACAGCATTCCTGTCTTGGCTGAGCCCAGCCTTCAAACCATCCCAGCCCAGGCACCAGCCACATGTGGGAAAAAGCCCCCAAGTGATTCTAGTCCCAGGCATTGGAGTCACCCTTAGCTATTGGAGTCCTCCCTGATGGGGCTCCATGCACGCTGGGGCAGAGGTAAGCCATCTCTGCTGTGGCCTGTCCCAGTTTCTGACCCACAGAAGCAGGGATCCTAATGAAATGGTTGCCCACTACACTTTACATTTGGAGGGGTCTATTTTATAGCAAGGGAATCAATAACTGGAATCACGATTACACTTGAGAAGCACTTCAGAGAAACCCCTCCCCTGTGCATGGGTTTTGCCTTTCTCCACTTTGTTGAGGAATTATTCTTTGGATTTTCCCATTCTCTTTCCTGACTCTTCTGTCTTGCTTACTCAGCCTTACAAGCCCAGTCAAGCCTTCTCCAAGGGGAAAAACCCTTCTCTTGTCACCACCATTGTGATGACCTACTAATCTTTTCCTCACCTATTCTTTATCAATCTCATTCTTTTTTTTTAATAAAGATTTTATTTATTTATTCATGAGAGACACACACAGAGAAGCAGAGACATAGGCAGAGGGAGAAGCAGGCTCCCCATAGGGAGCCTGATAAAGGACTCGATCCTAGGACTTCTGGATCATGTCCTGAGCTGAAGAAGATGCTCAACCACTGAGCCACCCGGGCATCCCGCAATCACATTCTTTTTTAATTTATTTTATTTTTTTTATTGGAGTTCAATTTGCCAACATCTAGCATATCACCCAGTGCACCCAGTGCTCATCCCGCCAAGTGCCCCCTCATTGCCCATCACCCAAGTCACCCCAACCCCCCCGCCCACTTCCCCTTCCATTACCCCTTGTTCATTTCCCAGAGTTAGGTGTTTCTCATGTTTTGTCACCCTCACTGATATTTTCACTCATTTTCTCTCCTTTCCCTTTATTCCCTTTCACTAATTTTTATATTCCCCAAATGAATGAGACCATATAATGTTTGTCCTTTTCCGATTGACTTACTTCACTCAGCATAATACCCTCCAGGTCCCTCCACGTCAAAGCAAATAGTGGGTATTTGTCATTTCTAATGGCTGAAGAATATTCCGTTGTATACATAGACCACATGTTCTTTATCGAAAGATGAATATCTTTTCAATGGACACCGAGGCTCCTTCCACGGTTTGGCTATTGTGGACCCTCAATCACATTCTTGAAAGGACTTTCCATATTCCCTATTTTGACCAGGTGCAGTCTGGGCTTATGCTGTTGGATGTTCTCCTCCAGCCTTAGCATAAGACTCCACCCAAAGGCCACTTTTTTTCCACCTGATTCTTCTCAGTTCACTGAAATTCTGTTCTCCCTTGGCTTCCAGGTTGCTTGTGTCTCCCCCACCACCTTTATCCTCACTCGGTGGTCTTTGGCAGTTTCCTTCTCTTCTCAGTATATGTGTTATCCCTGGATGGTCTCTTCGTCTCATCATTGTGGAGAGGATTCCTGAATCCACTCCTCCAATGAGGCATTTCTTGCCAAGATACAAGTCCAAAATGTAACCTGCCTGTAAAAGATCTCCAGACATATTGATGCTTCAGACCTCCCTGAGCAACTTTTGTGTTCTTTCAGTGGCAGTATTGGTATTCAGTCAAAGCTCAGCTTGGGAAATCAAACAGATCCAGTCTCAAATCTGCTTAATAGATGTGTGTCATAGAGATGGTCACTTCACTTCTCTGAGCCTGTTTTTCTCCTGTAAAATGGGGTTAATGATGTCCTAACCTCACAAATCATGATAATGTAGAAGCTGTTTAAAATGTAACTATTACTGGGATATCTGGGTGGCCCTGGGTGGGATATCTGGGTGGCCCAGGGGTTGAGCGTCTGCTTTTGGATCAGGTCGTGATCCCGGGGTCCTGACATGGAGTCCTGCATCAGGCTTCTCATCATCATACATGCTCATTTTAGAACATTTGGAAAATTCTAGTGTTTTTGTCATTCAAGGCTAAGTACTGCTAACATGCAAGTATGTTCCCATTTGTCTTGTATTTTTGTAGAGTGTGTGTGTGTGTGTGTGTGTGTGTTGAAGAAGTAGGGGTTCTCTCAATGGCTCTGTTGTTTCCCCAGCATCTCAAAGTAGAAGACTTGGTGTCATCCTTTACTTTGTCTCTCATAACTTCATCCAATAAGTCGCTCAGTTCTGCTGATTATAGCTGTTGGATTTCCCTCAGAAGCAACATCTCTTCTCTTTAAAAATATTTTATTTATTTATTTATTTATTTATTTATTTATGAGAGAGAGAGAGAGAGAGAGAGCATGAGTTGGGGGAGGGGCAGACAGAGAAGCATACCCCCCTCCCGAGCAGGGAGCCCATGCTGGACTCAATCCCAGGACCTCGGGATCATCACCTGAGCTGAAGACAGATGCTTAACTGACTGAGCCACCCAGGTGTCCTGCAACATCTCTTCTTCTGCACAGTCACCATCACAATTTCCATGAGTTTTCAGTTTTCAGGCTCTTTTTTTAAAAAAGATTTTATTTATTTATTCATGAGAGACACACAGAAAGAGGCAGAGACATAGACAGAGGAGACTCAGGCGCCCTGAAGGGAGCCTGACGTGGGACTAGATCCTGGGACCGGGATCATGCCCTGAGCCAAAGGCAGATGCTCAACCACTGAGCCACCCAGGTATCCCCAGTTTTCAGGGTCTTTCCCCACTCTTTATTAAGTTCACAGGGCCAGTGTCCTCAAACCTTAAGGCAGAATGTGCCTTCTGAAAATATTTCTGTGGCTTCCCTTTGCTGCTGGGCAGGCCAGCTCCTTCCTTCCCAGCCTCCTCTCATTTCTCACCTGCACCCACTCATGTTTCCTGGATTGTCTGTGCCCTTGTTTCTTTTGCCTTAAATATTTGTCCAGCTCACTTTAGCCAAATGCCAGCTCCTTTAGGGAGCCCTCCCCTTCCATTTCCCTGAACCCCTTCCCTCAGACTTTGTTGCTGCTTCCTCTGAGGATCCCAACCTTCAGCACTTTGCTCCCACCGAGATTAGAGCCCTGACTACGTGGTTTAGGACTCTGTCAGATTCTTTGCTCTCTGTCAATTCCTCATAAGAATCACAGCTCCAGTACCTGAAATAATGCTTGCACGTTGGAGCTGCTCAGTAAATATTTGATTGAGGGATGGTATGGCGTGGGATATGAAAGAGAGCAAAGAATTCTATGGAAGAACACTCGAATTTGTGATTTGGTTTCTCCATTGTTTCACCTGCACAGCTCTGAGCAAATGATGTCTTGGAGTCATGCGTGTGTGTTTTGTGTTTTTTTTTTTTCTTTTTTTTTTTTTTTTTAAGTAAGTTTGTTGAGATGCTCCAATGAGATCATGGAAGGTGAAATGCTTTAGGAAATAAAAATGAAACGCTATGCAAACATTCTTTATAGGGTTATTATTTACTGAAAGCTAAGTAGCAGATGAGTTTCCATCTGGTCTTGCTCAGTGACCACCGTCTACATAGGGTCTTGTCTGAGGATGGGAAGTCCCCCATCTAATCCCAGGAGCTGAGCTCCTTCAAACAAGCCCTCTCCCAGTTCCCTTCTGGGTTAGGTTTGCTTATTTCTGGCCACTCCTACCTCTCTGTGTTTGTTGTGGGGCCCAGATGAGATAATGCATGTTAAACATCCATTGTGGTTACAGTGTCTGGAAAAGGTGCTGGAGCTTCCCAAATGCATAGTGCTTCTTCCAGGGAGCCTGGCAGCCTCCTAGAGGCCCGTGTTCTTGGCTCTTGCCTGAGATTTCTAGTCCCAACCTTAGAGTCTCATTTGATTGATGCCATGTCTTCTGGCTGCTAATGAAGCTGCAGGCTAGTTCCTGCCTTTGATTCCATCCCAATGCTGGGGTGGCTTGAGACCAAGATTTACCTCCCTGAGGAGCTCACTGTTGAATTAACATTTACCCTATATCCAGGAGGAGAGAACTCTACTTTTCTACTCATTAATGTGCTCAGATACTCCATTTCAGAGAAGCTCTTGCTGACCTCCCAGACAGGGTGAGATCCTTGCATCTCTTCTGATCTTGTGTCTTTGCTTATCAAGTTTGTAATTCTATCACAGTTATTGTGATATCAATGTATTTGATATCAGTCTCTCTCCTGGGCCATATCTGGCTCATGGCCACTTCCCTTCTGCCTAGCACAGTGCTTGGCACACAGATGATATCAATAAATATTTGTTAAGCAAAGAAGTGAAATAATGTTCTAAATGTATTCAGTCCCCTATATATGCATTGCCCATTTCTACTTCGGTATGTTTGTTTCTGCACTTAGCCTGCCAGAAATGTACCCTTCTTCTTTCTCTGTCTCTGTCTCTCTCACACACACATACACACCTATCTATTAAATGAGATAATGCGTGCAAAGCAAGGAGCCCAGTAGCAGGCAAAGGAAAAGCACTTAGTAGGGTTAGCAGTACTGCTGTGTGTCTATGGTACTGAGCATCTGATCTGTACTCCGGACCACCGGTGCGCCACACACAGTCTGGCACACACAGCATGTGCTCCCTCTCAGTATACCTGGCATAAATGTACAGTGCTTGTCTTCTTTCAAGGAGATGGAATGGGACCTAGGGAATCGTGATGGTGCTTTTATCACCATTGTCCAGATGAAAAGCTAGTGGTTCAGAGAGAAGAAGAAACTTGCCCGTTGTGCCTGGTCCTCTGCTTGCCTGGTGAGAGAGTGGACAGTTGGTCAGATCAAATGACAAGCAAGACGGGACAGAGCCTTGGGCTTCTGGATCTTCAGTCTGACTCTGCAAGACGTAATGGATTATGCTAAGTACCCACATCAATCTGGGAGTCAGATGCGGATTAAACCTTGAACATTGGCACTGCCCCTCATCATCCTTAGGACCCTGGGGACTTTACCTAAACTAGCTAAGCCTCCATTTCCACATACCTACAAATGGGATGAAAGTAACCCAATGTCTCTGGGTGGATGTGGCATGGAGTGCCCCTGGGTAAGAACGATGCTAGTGCCTATCGTCAGTGGCCCTTCCCGCCTTTCTAAAGAAGGATGTGTGCATTCCTCTCTCCCACCTCAGCGCAGAAGGAGGCAAGATTTCCCCAGAAATCCCCCAAATCTCCTTCCTCTCTCCATCACTCTGCGGGGGCTCATGCTTTTCCCTAACATCCCCGCGCGTCAGTGAGCGCAGCAGGGAGAAATCACTGTGCGTGAGCCTAATTGAGACGAGTCTGTTGGCAGCGGCCCCTGCGTGCAGGTGCCTTAATAGAACTGCCAAATGGCTTCTGGGGTTTAACGATCCTCCCTGGGGTAATCTAGGCCAGCATCGATTGACATCTTTAGGAGTCATCCCTTGCTGCCTAACCAGCCACCTATCGCTCAGAACCCGAAGTTAAGTCTCTGCCACAGACCCAGCATGGAGATGCCGATTTTGGTGTTTGATGAGAAGAGTTATTACTTTAGAAAGGGTTGACCTAGGGGAGTGGAGGTGTGACAGAGAAGAGAACCCTGTCACGATTAAATATTCATTGAACAGTCATGCCATTAGTGTCAAAAAGTGGCAGCAATGCCACATAAAATAAAACGGGCAGAGAGGCTTCAGCAGGTACCAAGGGAATCTTGCTTTCGTCCTGTCCCTGGTCCCCACCCCTTTCATCAGATGAATATATTTCTCCCTGAGCTAAAATATTCTTGCTGTCTGAAGCAACTTTTCCAAAGGCTAACTCCTGACTTTTCAAATTATATCCAAGTGACAGCTGCAGGCTCTTTGTGTTCCAATAAGCTGAGTTCACAGTATTCAGGGGCTGGCTGACGAAAGAGGTAGTGCTGGGGTTTCCTGTGAGCAGAGGGCCTGGGCTCAGCCAGACTTTGCCAGGTGGCTTCCACTGTGTCACCGTCCCCCTACACTGTCCAAACCTCCCTCTCGCTAGGGTTCCTGTGGTCTCCCACATGGCATGGAGTCCCTATGCCCTCTCCCAAGTTCTGAGCATTTGGCTCTGTGGCTCCAGAGTCTGGAAATCCCCTCTTTTAAAGCTTCTGGGACAGTCCTTCTACCTGCTTCTGTTCCTAGCTCTCTGCAGCGATGTTTCCCTTCTTTTGCTGACTTTCCATTTGGATGCTCCCTCTAAATTCTGTGTCTTGTCTTACTTCTCTTCTCTTGGCTCAAAACATTCTCCCTGGATGATCTCATTTATCTCCTGGGTTGTAATACGTAATTGTAGTAGGTAGAGTAATGGTCCCACGAAGATGTGACCGTCTTAATCCCTATAATCTATAAGTATGCAACGTCACATGGAAAAAAGGGAGTTTGCGGATGTGGTTAATATAAGGCTCTTGAGAAGGGGAGATTATTCTGGATCATTGTTTGTGCCTCAATAATCACAGGGTCCTCATAAGAAGGAGGCAGGAGTGTTAGGGTCTGATTGAAACCTATGTGATAGCAGAGACAGAGGGACAAAAAGAGATTGGAAAATGCTACTTTGCGGGTTTTGAAGACAGAGGATGTGGCCATGAGCCAAAGAATGCAGACAGCTTCTAGAAACTGGAAAGGTAGGGAAGCAAAAGGCATTCTTCCCTAGAGTCTAAAAGGAGCAGAGTCCCACTGAAGCTTTGATTTTAGCTCAGGAAACCCATTTTGGATTTCTACCTCCAGAGTCATAAGATAATAAATTTCTGTGGTTTTTAAGCCAGTAAATTTATGGTAATTAGTTATATCAGGAATAGGAACCTAATACAATGATCTGCATAAGGGAAAGGAGCATGGTTTTGAGGGTGATTGGAAAACTGGAACTGAATCACAATTCAATCATATTTACCACTTCTTCCACACAGATTGGACTCAAAGAAGAATTAAGTGATCATTCATTTACCCAGTTTATTCAGTCCACTCATCAAAATTTGCCAAATGTGTACTGTGTACCAGGCCCAGTGGTACCTGTTGATATACTAGGGTTATGTCCTCAAAGACAGTGTCTAGAAGAGGTATAAGCACATGGGAAAAACTATTGTCATTCTTATATACAGCTCAGAGCTCAGTAGGATCACAATAAATAGCTTCTGAGTATTGACCAAGAGAAATCTATACAGGGGACAGTGGAGGCTCAAGGGAAAGCAGACCCCTCTCCAGGGTTGTGAAGACACTTCACAGAGGGTAGAGTTTGAGCCATGTTTTGGAGGAGCAAGGAGTGTGGGCAAAAGGGGCAATGGCAGAGGGGTCTTTGCATGCAGAAAGGGCCCTTTGAGAAGAGGCACATGGGCATCCCAGAGCCTGAGGTCAGTGGAGAACTTTTGGTAGTTCTGTGTGGGTAGAAGATTCAAGCCTGTGGCAGGAAAATAAACCTGAGGGAAAGAGAGTTGACAAATAGTGGAAGATCAGACCATGGGTTGCCAGGCCAAGGAATTCAGGCTATAAAAAATAGTAGTTTCTCAAGAGAATGAGAAGACAAGCCATAGAGTGGGAGAAAATATTTGAAAAAGACATATCTGATAAAAGGTTGGTATCCAAAATATGCAAAGAGCTCTTAAAATGCAGCAATAAGAAAGTAAGCAGCCAGATTAAAATATAAGACAAAAGATTTGTGCCCAAAGAAGAGATACAGATGTCAAATTAGCATGAAAAGATGCTTTATAGGCATTATATGTCTTCAGGGAGTTGCTAATTAGAACAATGATGAGGTACTACTACTATTAGAATAATCAAAATCGAGAACATTGACAATACCAAATGCCAGTGAGGATGTTGAGATTTGGGGTAACAGGAGTGCTCATTCATTGCTGGTGGGAACACAAAATGATACAGCTACTTTGGCAGTTCCTTACAAAACTAAATATACTCTTGTGGTATGATATAGCAACTGTGCTCCTTGGTGTTTATACAGAGGAGTTGAAAATTTATGTCCACACAAAAACCTGGATGGAGGACATGGATGTTGATGGCAGTTTTATTCATTATTACCAGAACTTGGAAGCCACCAAGATGTCCTTCAATAGGTGGATGAATAAAGAAGCTGTGGTACATCCAGACAACAGTACAGTATTGAGTATTCAAAAGAAATGACCCATTAAGTCACAAAAAGCCCAGGAAATTCATATCACCAAGTGAAAGAAACCAATCTGAGAAGGCCACATAGTGTATGACTCCAACTATATGACATTCTGGGGAGACAAAACTATGGAGAAAATAAAAAATTATCAGTGGTTTCAAGGGGTAAAGGAGAGGAGATGAAAAGGTAGAGCACAGAAGATTTTTAGGGCAGTGAAACTGTTCTGTGCGAAATTATAATGAGGGATATATGTCATAATAGGTTTTTCAAAATAGGTTTTTCAAAATCCATACAATGAACAACAGCGAGAGTGAACCCTGATGTAAACTATAGGCTTTGGGTGATGATGTTGTGTCAATGTTGTGTCAATGCAATGTTGTGTCAATGCAGTTGTATCTAATGTCCACTCTGGTGTGAGCCGTTGACAACGGGGAGGCTATATGTAAATGGGGCAGGATTATATGAAAACTTTGTACCTGCCTCACAACCATGCTGTGAGCCTTAATGTGCTTTGAAAAAATAAAGTCGATTATTTTCTAAAAATCACTTTCTAAGTGCCAGGCCTTATACCCAGTTGTCACATCATCTCATGGACTTTTTAGTGAGAGAATGAAGTTAATACCTCATTCGAAGATGAAGAAACTGTGTTTAGTATATGCAAGTGACTCGCCCAAAGTTAAACAGGTAGCATATATTTTCTCCATGTTGCAAAGGAGGAAACAATACCCAAAGACATTAAATAACTTGTCCTGGCTCACACAGCTATGGCGTGGTGGAGCTGAGATTCAAATCTAGCTTCTGAATATAGAAAAAAATAAAAACTTTTGTTCTTATTTATGGCCTGAGATTATTCTAACACATTGCCCCCATCCATTCCATAAAGGGAGGGTTTCAGATGATAGAGTGGCTGAACAAGTGGGAACACCCACCCACTCAATATTTCTGAGGGTTTTAGGATCCCCGATTCATCCCAATGCATTTCAAGTGTGTAAGTTCCTCCCCTCCAGGAGGCTGTAAAGTTAATGAGGTCAGGCCTAATGTGCCAGTTTCAAGCTTAGGCCCCAAGAGCCCTGGTATGCTTCCATTCATTCTTCGTGCTCAGTTAGGCTTCCTTGTGTTTACAACCTGACTTTGCTGTGAGAATTTGGTTGGCCTAGCCTGCTGAAGGAAACAAGAGCATATGGAGCATGAGATCCATGGACCAGAATCAAGACACCGTAAGTGAAAGCCATCTACATGTGACAGTCACCTACAGCTGACTGCAAACCCATGAGGAAGCTCAGTAGAGGTGAGAAGAGCTACCATGCTGAGCCCCTCAGCCAAAATTGCTGACCTACAGAACTGTGAACTAATGGTCAGAATTTTAGGTCCCAAAGGTTTCGGAGATTTGTTTCACAGCACAGTTAATGTACACATAGGGGCATAATAAATATTTACTGAATGAAGGAAGGAAAAATGGATCCCATCCATCCTGAATTCGACAGCCAAGTGCTGTCCTTGGCTCTTCCCTGCAGGGAGGACATGGTACTGGTCAGCAGCTGGTTGGGAAATTTCTGAAAGAGGACATGCAGGCTCTGAGAGTATGTTGCCCAGGGTGACAGTTATGGGATAATGGAGCTGGGACTTAGACCTCAGAGTTGTCTACAGAGCCTGTGATTATACCTATAATTGCTTATTTTGTGTATTTGCAGCTATCAGAGAAGGAAAGAATAGGTACACGTTGGAGGTCCAGGCCTAGTCCACCAATCTTCTAGCAAGATTAAGTGCCTTAGCTTCATTTCAACAATGAACCTGAAGGTTTTATGATCACGCTGTGATGAGTGGTGGTGGTGGTGGTGCTTCATTTAAGAAATTCCCATTTGGCCATCAGACACTAATCACACAGTAGAAGTAGAAGCATACTTGGAAGTAAAAATCATGAAAGTGGTTCTTTGGGGGTACTCCTTCTTTTGTTTATCTTCCTCACAAGTGCTAGAAACAATTGAGATGTCATATACAATTACTGTATTAGAGAATCACTGTTCAATGCACATGTTGTGTGTATGTAGCCACAGCTCATGGTCAAAGCATCATCAGTCTGAAATTTGTTTTCTGACTCTGCAATTGCCCTGAGCTTTATGTCTGAGTTCTTTCTGACATATTAGGGAGAGAGAGAAATAGCTCCAGAAACGGTTGTTCCTGACACCCTATTTCAGTCTCATGTTGATGATGGATTGAATCACCTTCAGGATTCTTAAAGAACCCACTGAACATTTCATATAGTTCACACTACCACACCACCCCCTAGACTAGAGTTCCATCAACTCAAGGTAACTTGGCCCTTTCGATCTTTTCAAGAGCTCTGTTGGGCACTTAGCCCCATCCCTAATAACATGCTATTAGAGCTTTGTAATTATTACTTAATAAAACCCTACTGGATGCATCATTTCAAAGCCATGTGAATAGGGGAGGAAATAATCTAGAGTCACAAAAATGGGAAAAGCTTGTGGTCAAACTCACATTGATAAGGTGAGAGCCCATCCTATGTAAACTTTACATTCTTATAACTTTTTCCCTTTCATTTCTAATGTCTTTATGCCTGCCATTGTCTTTCTCCTCTCTACCAACATTTTCTACTTCTTTCCCTGCTAGCTGTAAACAAATGAAGAAAACCTCACCACTTCCATGCATCGGTGGGAAAAGAATGTCCTTTTGGGTAGTATTACCTAGTTTTACCCTATTTTTGAGAATGCTGGAACAGAGCTACCTCTGGGATAGCCCACTCAGAATCATTATAATAATTGTAGCTACCACTTATATTGTTGAAAGTATATTATATATTTGACTTGAATTAAGTCTCATAATGATTTCATGAGACAAGGATTATTATTGTTCTCATTTTATAGGTGAGAGAATGAAGTACAAGGAGCTTGATTTATTCAAAGTCATGTGGCTAATAAGTGGCAAAGCTGGATTTGACCCCAGCTACCAATATCCCACTTTACCTTTTGAAAGTTGGAGTTATTGCACTAACAAGGCCACCAATGAGCCAGCCCATATTTGGTTATCCAATCTGAGCCACTGTCACTGCTTTTTTGTCACCTAGTATATGTTAAGGCTGACAATAAGCCAGCCCATATTCAGTTACCCAGTCTGAGCCTCCCTCGCTGTTTTTTGCCACCTAGTATACGTTGTCAAGTACACAGTGTAAAATGTTTCCAAATTAGAGTCCTTCTCTGTTCTCTCTCTGACAGCCTGGTGTCAACACTCCCTAGCTCCAGGAATAGCTCTTTAGCAATTGCGAAAATATTCTTTCCCTCCCTCCTCCACTGGCTGGTTTCCAAGTGTTAGGTTATGGGTCTGGGAGTCTACACACTGTGAACCTGTGGGATAAGACACAATTTGGAGCCACAAAGGAAGCTACTCTCAGCAGCTGGGCCCAGAGGGAACAAAATCATGTGGCCTGTGTCTCTGTGGATTTTCCTCCTTTGGAGAGGCATAGGTATTTACATATCTTTCCTCAAGTGCTCAGAAAAATTGCTTGTAGAAAAGTCAGCAATACTTTCCAAAGTTGAAGCTGAAATCTTTGTGTGGGGGTGCCCATAAAGGAAAAGCTGTGAGCTTTGAACACATGCAGACACGATCTCTGCTGCCAGCACTGCCCTCTTATTAACTGTGCAAATTTAAGGCAGTTACGTAACTCTAGGGTCTCCGTTTCCTCATCTGTAAAATAGGAGTGTACTTTTTTTTATAGAGTTCTTTAAAGTGTATGTCAGATTTCACATGCTAAGCATCCAGCTGAGACCCTGCTTGTGTAGTAGTAATAGATTCTCCACCCTCTCTTTGAGGATCTCCAGGTGTCTTTTGTTTCTGCACTCCAATCAAGAGCCTTTGTCTACCATTTAGATTGAAATGGTTCCTGTGAAATGGGTCTAGGTAAATATGTGTTGGATTCATCTACTGCTACAGTCGTTTCTTGCATGCTAGAACTGTAGTAACTTCTGGGAGTGGTGCTGGGTGACCGCAAGGTGGAAGACAATGTCATGTGTACTGAACCTATCCTCTGATGGAGACATACATAAGATCAATAGTAAGAAAAATGGAAAAGAAATTGGTAGGAAATGAATGTTGTGGAAACGATGTGAATTGTGTAAAGAAATGATGGCGGTGTTTCCCCCACTTGGAAAAGCTGTCCACTCACCAATAGGGAACTGCGTCTAGTTAAACAAGTGTCGTAATTTGACGTGTATGTCATCTCTGTGCCTGCTTCACTGAGTTGACTGGTATTATTCAACAGAAATATGACAAGGGCCACACATGTCATTTTAGATTTTCTAGCAGCCTCATATGAAAAAAAAAAAAAACGTTGAAAAGAAATACACAAAATTACTTTAAAAAAAAAGATTTTATTTATCTATTTTACAGAGACAGAGAGTATGATTGGGGGGGGAGGGGCAGAAGGAGAGGGAGAAGTAGACTTCCCGCTGAGCAGGGAGTCCAATGTGGGGCTCAATCCCAGGACTCCGGGATCATGACCAGAGCCAAAGGCAGATGCTTAACTGAGCCACCCAGGCTCTCCTCATGGAATTACTTTTAATAATGTATTTTATTTAACTTTGTATATTAATAATATTATCAGTTCAACCAGTTATCAATGTAAAAAAATTACTGGTGTGATATTTTTAGTATTTTCCTCCATACTAAGTCTTCAAAATGTAGTGTGCATTTATATAGCACATTTCAGTTTCAACTAGCCTCATTTCAAGTACTCATAACCATCCATGGCAAGTGGCTCCCATATTGGATGTGGGGTGCTGGATAGTGGATCCTTTGAAGGAAGAGACCTGTCTTTTTTTTCTTCTTTGAAATTTCTTTATTTATTTTAGAGGGGTGTACAGAGAGAGAGGGAGAGAGAAAATTCCAAGGAGGCTCCCCGCTGAGTGCAAAGCCCAATGCAGTGCTTGATCCCACCACCCTGAGATCACGACCCTAGCTGAAATCAAGAGTCAGACACTCAACCAGTTGAGCCACCCAGGCACCTCTCTTCTAATTTATATCTCCATTCTACTGGTTCTTTTGCTTAGGACATGCCCTAAGGTGACTCGGGATTAAATACTTCTGTTGACATGGTTTTGAGTTCCATTTTCACACTTGTTCATAAGCCAACTTACCTCTGTCTACTTTTCTTGCCACTGTGGAGTGAGTGACACTCTCCTTCTTTGCCCACTTGCCCACTCTTGTCACCCTGAATCTCTAGTTGGCACCTTCCTATTGCCGGGATGGGTAAGGAACTCTTTCACGATGCACTGGGTAATTACTCAACCCAATGCCGATGTGCCTTTGGGGTCTCCCGACAGAAGGCCTTTGGTCCCCAACAGCCCACTAATGAGCAGACACTGAGAGATTGGAACCAGTTAAAAGGAGGCAGCAGAGAGTGAGAAAAGGTGACAGGGCTGAATTTATGTGAGGAGGTTGGGAAAGAGGATCTGGTGATGTACAGAGAAGGCTGAGCCACATGAAGTATTCATACTGTAGAAGACACATGAAAGGATGTGCTGAGAAGGACAGGGACCAATTATTCTCATTAGTCAGGAAGCAGAAGCTTGATCTCTGGCAGGACAACTGAAATTATGGAGACAAAATTCAGGTATTAAATGGAAGAGAAGAAAGAAGAGGACTATGTCATCAAACACGCTTCTCTTCAAATCCTGTCCACTTACTAACCCTATGACCTTGAGTATATTACTTAATCTCTCTGGCCTTGGTTTTGCCATCGCTAAAATGAGAATAAAATTTCCACCTTAAAGGTGATCTTGAGTATTCAATCATGTAGAATGTATATTCCCTGGGGCTATGCTTGGTATTATAGATGGCATACTCTTTCAGCCCCTGAGGATTCTGTGAGGGGGTCACTATGTGGTGGTTGGCAGTGGTAGGGACTCTCACACCCTACTGTGGAACTCAGTTCCATAGTGGGTCATCTCATGGAACTTACAGAGAAGAGAAGGCTGTTCTTGCTTATCTCAGAAAACAGTTAACTCATTTCCAAAATTAGAACACACTTCATTTGGTGTGCTTTAGAGACCAGGTAAGGAAAGTTCAAAAACAGAAAGTCCAAAACAGGAGAATCAATTCTGGCTGGGAAGGCTCAGGGTGCCAACTATACACCAGGCACTTTTTCATATGCTAGCTACGGGATTCTGCAGGGTAGCTACTGTTAATTCCTCCTGTCACTCTTTTTTTTCTTCTTTCTTTTTTTTTTTTTTTTTTTACTAGATGAGGAAATGTGCTTAGAGAGTGTATTATATAACCCACCCAAAGACATGCAGTCATTCATGTCATACATTGCCACGCTGTTTCCACTGGCTGTGCATGAGATTCCAACCAAGAAACTGGAGGATGTAATCCATTTTAGGAAGGGAATCTTTCCTTCTGATGGTCTACTCCCTCTCCCAAACTCTTTGGCTGGCTTTGTACTTCTCATGAAATCAGACTGTCTGGTTTCAGTGTTTCCCAAATGTCTGGGGAGAATACTGCTAATGGTATGAGGCTGTGAGAAAGTTGTTCTCTTTTTAATTCTCTTCTGTTCCTTCTGAGGAGATGCTCAGTTTGGTGTTACTCCTTTAGACCTTTCTGACGTTTGCTCCATTCTTTCTAAAGGAAGGGAGAGGAGGGTTCTGGATCAGAATTTGGGTGAGCAATGTGATCTACCTGGAATTTAACACCATTGTTGTATTTACATAGTTTTTTCTTTTTCTTTTTCTTTTTTTTTTTTTACATAGTTTTTTCTATTTAGGGAAACCTGATACTGATTTTCCATGTTTGTGAAATTAAGGTATGTGATTGAATTAAATATTGGAAGCCAATGGTGCAGTGTCCCATTCAGAAACCTGTAAAATTGTAAAGGTGCTCCAGAAATGCCTAAAACTTGGGAAACACTGATTCAAGCCCATATTGTCCTTTTATGGCAGACATCAAAGCACTGGGGAGAAGAAGTTTCTCATTTGCCTACAAACATCCCTGCTCAGATTCATGTTTGCAGTAAGACCTGAGAGAGACACTGGGGCTTGAATGATAACTTCTGTGGCCCATGGGGAAGTCACTTACCTTCTTAACGCTTCGTTTCTGCTGAATTACACTGATCTCTGAGGTTCTTCAGTAGTTCCTAAATTTCTGTGGGGACATCCTCCCTCCCTTTGCTCTCTGAGCTAAATAATTCTTAATGGGGTGCCTTGTGCTCTGGGTTTGGGAGCTAGTGGAAAGAATTAGGAATGGTGGAGACTATGGGAAAGGCTACCACTTGTTTAGGCTCATCACTATTTTCTCTTGTCTGAGTGGTGGCTCCAGCTGTCACACGAAACCTTGTAGGGGGACAACTCTTTTGAGCCAATATGCCCCTGAGCCCTTCAGAGGATGGTGTGGGATTTAATCGCTCAGACAGCCAACTTTACACAGAGTGGTCCTACACTTAAGGTCTGGTCTTATTTTACTGATGGCTTTAGCTCTCTTAGTGACTTTCAGAATATAAGAACAAATTTGGTACAATTTGTTCTGTAAATGGACATTTAATTGTGAGTAGTATTTGGCCAATTTTCCAATTCTTTTCAGTATTTAAGTAAAGCTAATTAGAAATTTTATTTATAACTGTCTAGCCTGGGACCTACAGTTATATTACCTATATTACCACAGCCTTACAGGAGCTGATCAACTTTTTCTCTAAAGAGCAAGATGGTAAACAGACTTTGGGTGAGCCATACAGACCATATATACCATTCGAGTATGGTAGAGTGGAAGCAACCATTGGAAATGGAATGAATAAACTTGCCAGTGCTCCAGTAAGATTTTATTTATGAATTCAGGTGGTGGATTGGATTTGGCCCATGGGTCATCAATAACCCTACTCTAAAATGTATTTATTTTTCTACCCTTTTCTCTGCACCACAAGCTCACAACACATACCCTCAATGACTTTGTTTAGGAAGCAAGATAGCCTGGTGGTTGAGGAAGGCTTAGATTGGGACAAGACTCTTCTGTGTACTCCTATCCAATGTTCTGTGAATCATACAGTGGATAAAAAATATGCATGACCTTCAGGATTCATTGGAATAAAGGAGACTCACATGTCACATGCCTGATACATGTTAAATACTCATTACACATTTATTTGCAACTCTAATCACCATTGTACTACCCAATATGCCATAAAACTAGAATTACAGTCTCTCCTTCCTTGCTCACACTCACACTCACACTCACAGAACAGCTTTCTTACTCCCCCCAGAAGCCTGGGTTGAGCAGACATAATTTCCTCAGGTGCAGTGTGTGGCTTTTCTTGGCTTTCTGGCCTGCTAGGCTCCTCTGAGTCTTGGGTGTGGAGAAAATCAAGCAGCCTCTTCCAGGAATTCAGTGAAAAAGAATTTCTAGGCAGAATGCCTAAAAGCTACACTATGTTCTTAGAAAGCAGCTGTTGTATCTGTTAAGAGTTGACTATGTGAGACCATTGGCAGGAGCTGTTTTTTGAGGACTGACTCTGAGACACGGGGCTCCAAAGGCTTTAGGTGACACCACCACCATCACCTCCATGGCCAAGGACCCACACCACTCCAAGACAAAATCCTGGGAGCATGGTGTGCTACAGATATTTGACAACTGTTCTGATAACACCTTTACCCGCTCACTGCAACCTGGGGTCCCATTAGTGCTACCCCGTCCAAGACAAAGGACAGTGGAAGATGGACAGAAGAGGATAAAACATCAGCAGGTGACTCGGGCTTCCTTCCATGGCTGTGTCACAAAAGGACCCTGTGCTAGCCAAGCTGACTTCCATTCCTGCTGTTGGTATGAGACCTCCACCAAGCTTGCTATCTTGGGGTCTTTGAAAGTTAGAGCTGACATAGTCTTTGAAAATACCTTAGTCTAACTCATATTTTCTACCATAGCAGGCTGAGTGACGTCCAGAGAGAATATGGCAGTTGTCTAAAACTATGCAGATCTCATGCTAAAGTTGGGTTTTCTGAATTTCCCATTTTGGGGCTACAGTCACAGTGAGATATATAAATTTCCATTTGACAGTCTTCCAAGGCTTTAAGTATTAAATAACTTAAAAGGAATATTTCTCCTCTCTTACATTATTACCCAAATTATCAGCCAGTTCCCACAATATATGTATGTGTGTGTGTGTGTGTATATATATATATACATATATACATAATATATATATATATATATTACAGACATATATAGGTACACATGCTTATTTATAATTTAAACATTCATTCATCTATTATTTATCCATTCACAAATGTTGAGTGCCTTTTTTGTTTTAAGTGCTATAATTAGGATTTGTGTAGTGTGTGCGTGTGTGTGTAATTATGTGTGTGCATGATATATGCTTGTGGATTGGGGAGGTTATGGTACAGCAAACAATTCAGTTTTGGTCCTTATGAACTTATAGTTTCATGGTTTCTGTGGGTCAGAAACTGGAAATAGCTAGATAGATATCATTTGTGGTCTACCACTAGATTGCAGGCTGATGTTGGCTACAGCTTCATTCTTCTGAAGGCCTAACTGGGCTGAACATCTACCCTTGGGCTGAAAGATCTACTTCCAAGTTGATACTCTCAAGGCACTGGCAAGTTGGTGCTGGCTCTTGGCCAGAGGCCTAGTGTTTCTCCATGAGGATGTTTAAGCATCCTCATGGCCTTAGTGGTTGGCTCTTCCCAGAGTGAGTAATTCATGAACCCATGCCAGAAGCTGCAATGCCTTTTATGACCTAACCTTGCCTGTCACACATCTTTACTTCTGCCATATTTAATAGCCAGCCATGAGTAAATGTGGGAGATGATTCACAAAAGCATGAATATCCGTAGGTAAGGATCATTGGCAGCCATATTGTAGAATGGCCTCCATATAATCCATATAATAAGTGGGAAACATTGGATAATTATCATTCTGTGTGATAGATAACATAAAATAGGAAGAATAGAGCTTAAGAGAGCAAAAGATAAGTATAAATAACCTCTGGAGTTGGGGGAGGGTGACATTTGTGGTTCTGTTAAAGAGTTTTTGGAGAAAATGGAATTTTACACTCCGTGACTGTGGAATAGGAAATGGACAGGCTTGGGAGTGAGCGTGTGGGAAGAGTGTTCCAGGCAGAAGGAAGAACATTCTTTAGGTTCAGCTTGAATGCCACTCCCTCCAAAACTCTAGTCCCAGGAGATGTAGGATGAAAAAGAAGCTTGTACTTAAATAAGTTGGGAAAATGCAATATACTTCAGTTCCTGTGAAAGATTTAGAGTTCCCACTGATAGACTCCAGGTTTGAGAAATTTTGCACTAAAGATACCTTTTAACAATTCTACTCTCAACTTATTTGAATGTGGGAACATGCAATGTTCTGTGGAGTACATTTTGGAGAAAGCTGTACTAGACTAGACACAATTTGGTTGCCACCAAAACCTTCTCAATAATTTAGAGGACAAGGAAAGAAGCCATGCTGTTTCCCTACCTGAAGAGTAAGGAGCAGAGAATTCATTTATTTACCCACTTTATTAGTGAAAAGCCTTTTGACTGTAAGAGATGAAATATGATTCAGAAAGTCTTTGGCCAAAAACTGGAAATTATTAGTTCATATAAAGAAAAGATTAAGGGTAGATGTTCAGGCTTACCTGGATCCAGGTACTCAACTCAGATCATCAGAAATCTGCATTGACCTTATTCTCAGCCAAATTCTTCCCAGCTGATGACTGGCAGGCCCACCAGTAACTTCAATTTATCATATGTCCAGCAGAGTAACCATGAACAAAAATGATATCTGTTTGTTTCAGCAAAAGGCTGATGATGGACATTGATTGGCTTGGTGTAGGTTATAGGCAAAGAGTATACTTTGTTACACATTAGCTTGATCTGGGGCAGGTGACATTTTTTGGAGCCAAGGGATTGAGGGTAGTAGCCCTATCGAAAACCACATGGATTTAGAGAGAGAGAAGGAGTCATTCTCTCGACCATTGTAGAGGGGAATTCTTGGACAAAGGTATCCAGGTAAGTAAAAAAAAAAAAAAAAAAAAAATATATATATATATATATATATATATATATATATATATGTCCATTCCTACCTTCATATATTAATTGATCATTTGTTAAGTTTCTTGGCTATTTACAGAGAATACAGTGATTGTTAATCCCTCCCTTCAAAGGACATGGAATCATGGATATCAAAGGGTCACCAGTCTGGGTCAGTAGCTGATGGCTTTATTTCTGTATCCAGTTTTCCAATTCAAGAGTTCCAATGTATGCCTTAGAGAAGCTTCAAATGACCACCTGACTGTCTTATAGACAAAAATGGTAAAGGGATTTCTTACAGGTGCCAAAGGTCTGTAATTATAATGCTGTTCTAACAAAGGCTGTGCCAAGGCAGAGAGGATAAGTCATTCATTCTACCCCAGTGGTTCTCAACTGTCTTTAGCTATCATAATAATTTAGGGAGATTAAAAAATACAAATGGCAGAGGCCTAACTTTATGGATTTTTATTTAATTGGCCTGGAGTGGGGCCAACTGGACATCGGTCTTTTTAAAAGTCTCCCAGCCTATTGTGATATGCAGCCAGGACAGAGCACCATTGCTCTAAATAGATCATCAGCTGCTTGAGAGCTGCTTTAAGGTGTACTCTGCTCATCATTGGCTCCTTAGCACCAAACATATTGCCTAGCATATGGTAAGTGCCCAAGAATTACTTTTTTTTTTAAGAATTACTTTTTGAATGAATGAATGAAAGACTTCTATGAGCAAGAATCAAAATATTGGTTTTCCCTTTCCTCATGCATCCTGGACATCTTGAAAATCAAGGGACATGTCTTCTTTGAAGGGAGTACCATATCTTCAAAGTGCACTGTGCAGGAATCTTGTGAATTTTCACAGCATTGTGGTGAAGAAGGCTTTTTCCCTTTCCCCACTTAACTAACAGGGCACTCAATCAGAGAGCACACAAATGATTTGCCTCAGGGCCTCTGAGAGGAATAATGATAGGTTTGTGGGGTCTCTGATGCAATTACAAGTAAGCTGATGGAAAGAGATTAAGGCTGCAATTTGGAAACATAAAAGGTTAATATAGGGTAGATGCTTTGGACCTGAATTTGATTTCTGGGACAGCTGACCACCACTAGATTCACATTACTTCCAATTCAGAAGTATTATTTGTGTTGATGCTGCCGGAGGCTCCTGTCAGGCCCTGTCAGCTGCCCCTGACCAAGCTGTTCCTCAGAAACATTCAGTGAGATGTAGGTTATTCCAATTCTTCCTAGATTGGCAGAAGCCACTGTATCGACGGTCCTGGTTTCATGAACTATTGGGTTTAGAAATAGTTTTTTTTTTTTGTATTAGTCTTGAGAGAATGGCTATGAAACCCAAGAGCAATTGCCTCAGCAAAAGCTGCTGGTCTCCAAGCACTGAGGGGAAGGATGCTTCTAGTAGCCCTTCTCTGCTGCATCACTTTGGTTCTTGGTGATTGTTCTTGGTCCTAAGGGCTCTGGCCCAGACCTCCTGGTTTGTGCCCTACCCCTGTTCCTAGCTATGTGACCTTTGTCAGCTCACTACCTTTCTGAGTCTCTGTTTTCTTATCTGTCAAATGGGACAAAATAGCACCTACCTTATAGGATTGCTATGAAGGTTAAATAAATATTTCTACACACACACACACACACACACACACACACACACACACGAATATTCTCTCCTAAGATATACATATGTCTTCAAAGAGCACTAAGCACATTGTAGGTGTCCAGGAAATCTTAGCTATGTTACATGTTGATTTTTGTACATGACTACCCACCATTGACAACCTGCCCTGATGGAGCTCAATCCTGTTCTCCACTCCCTGCCATGTCTAGAAAAATCTCCCTTGGCTAACTTGGTCCACATCTACAGTCCCTGTTATCTTGGCTGCAGGGCCAGGCAGTGTTTGTGAAGGAAGGCCCCTGGAGCTGGCAAACAGACATAGCCACTTTTGGTAGCTCTGCTGTGCTCCATATTTACATAAAAAAAGGACTTTATTTATTTATTTGAGAGAGAGAGATAGAGATAGAGAGAGAGAGAGAGCGCGCGCACATGAGTGGGGGGAAGGGCAGAGGGAGAGGGAGAAGCGGACTCCCCACAGAGCAGGGAGCCCAATGCAGGGCTTGATCCCAGGACCCTGAGATCATGACCTGAGCTGAAGGCAGATACTTAACCAACTGAACCACTAGGCACCCTTTTTGTCCATCCTTTTTAAACTGAGGTTACATGTGCTTCTCCAGGGGAAACATTTCTTGGGTGTGATGACTGGATTGGACCTTGATCACATGTGCCATGCCCCTTGCCCTCCCAGGGATGTAGTCTCTAACCAAGCACTTCCTCCTGCTTCTGCATTTTTCCATCAGCCCCTTTTCAGCTAATTATCTCCCATTTGCTTCTGCTTCCCCTTTATTTCTGGTGCTTTACCCACAGTAGTGCTTGAAGAATTGCTTTTAAGTGCCCGTCTTCATGGTCAGACCATAAGTTCCATGAAGGCAGGGCCATGCCTGTCTTTTAAGGTTCTTATTTCCCTTGCTAAGCTCAGTGCATGGCACATGAACTATATAATTCATATTTATTCATCTTTTGATGGAGCTTTGCTCAACCCCGACTATGCACTGGGTGCTGATATATGGTCAGAAGGAAGGAAGTACAAGAAAAGTTAAAATTAGAGACTTGAAGTCATATGTTACTAAAAGTTCTCGCAATAATTCTAATTGGGTTTCATAGATCCCTACTGAGTTAGGGATCTACTGGAAGTAGTAATGACCCCCAAAATTTTTCTTCTTCCCCTGAATGTCCTCAATATTGAAAGGTTTGATCACCCAGATAGAGTCCAAAGCTTGAACAAGTCGTGAGGAATTTTTTGTTCAATCTAGATCCACAAAGTCTCATCTCATTGAAGGATCCTTGTTTCTTTCTGACCCATTCCCAGCTTCTGGTCCTCACTCTCATAATCTACATTGAGCATATGTTTGTTCCTCCATCTTGATCTGATTACCATCATTAGCTTGTGTGTATTCCAGTCTTGGACCCTAAGACTCTGAGGTTGGCTTCCATTCCTAGCGTATCACTAGTGGCTACATGTTCAAATCCATTCCTCCAGAGAGGCTTGACACCTGGTTTACAGAAGAAATCATGAGAAGATGGCTATTTAATTCACAGGAATGTACCTGGTCCTTGGGAGTTTTTAAGATCTCTTCCATTGAGGTTCTATATCAGAAGAGTAAAAAGTAAATAACGTGTGTCACCTCAGCATATCATTTATACCAAACACTCAATGAAAATCCATTTTAAAGTGATATAATAGTTTAGAACTGTAAAAGCCTTACACTTTTTTTTTTCCTCTCTTGGTCTATGTGTATGTGTAGTAGGCATTTACAGTCCCATGTCATGGATGAGGAAGACTGAATCTCAGAGATGTTAACTGATTTTGTCAAGGTAAGTAAGAAGTGATGATAGGTCAGCAGATGAACATAGATCTTCTGTTTCCAAAAAGAGGGAAAGAGATTTTGGGAGGGGACAGAATGACCCACTCTATGATGTTCTTAAAATGTAAGAGTGTTTTTAAAATATTGTATAGTTTTCGAAGAATTGATACCACCTAATACCACATCTAAAAGTGGGGCAAAGTCTGTAATAGCCTGAGGCCTAGGAGACTGGCTCACAGAAAAAATTTTCTTGTTCTTCTTTAATTATGTCATTACAAAAAAAAAAAAGGATAAGCATATATTATTACACTTTTACCTATACTGGCAATTAAGATCGTAATCTGGATGACTACTAGAGCTTGTAATGAGATTATACTCTCCTATTAAAAGCATGATCCAGTGGTGGAATAAAGAACATTTCAGTTCTATTTAGTATGCTGTCGATCTTTGGGGGAGGCCCTCAAAGACACTGAAAGACATCTTTAGCGAGGAAGAGCCGCATCAGAATGTCAGGGTGCTTTGCAAGGTCCAAAGCATTTAGAATTAAAATGTTGCTTTTTGGTATTTTGTATTCCCCCTCCCTCTCCCCCACTCCCACCCCAATCCTGTTGTTCTGGGTTTGGGCATATTTACTGTCTATTTTTCCTTTCCGTTTTCGTTAGTATATTCCTGAAAGGAAGTGATGTAACTTCTACAAATAATCACCAGAATCAGGAGAGAAATGTGCTCCCCTCTGATGCATTACAAGGTGCTTGGTAAGTACCCTAAGTACCATTATGACAGAAGATACCTTCATTGTTGTTATTTGTTGGGGAACATCATCAAAAAGGCTGATTGACTGGTGAGCTGGCCCAGGGGGCCCAGAGGCTCCTCACCCCCTCCCTTGTCCTTGGAAAGTGAGTTCCCCTGGCCTTTCCCACTTTCAGCTCCCAGAGGCGTCTCCGAGGTCACAGCCTTGGGATAGTGGTGTGGTATTGAGAACACCTGCATGGTGTACGTGACTGCGCCCTGTGCCCAGTTAGGGCCTTTGCTATTATTAAATCTGCCCCTTACCAGCCTCAAGTGGCCTGCCACTTCCAGCTTCCAGTCTCTCTCTGCCCTCTGACGGAGGTTGGGATCAGATTATACCTGGGAAGCTCTTGGTAGCATTAAGGACCAACACTATTGTCCAGGTTTATTTTAATCTTTACAGCATGTCAAATATTATTTTTAAATTTTTTTTAACCTAAAAGTGTCTAATTGTTATCAAAATACACTGGTTTCAAAGCTTCATTGACATTGATCTTTTGTCGGGAGCCACTTCTCATTTTATACTTGGATTTTCTATACAATGTCCACAGAAAGGATTCTTTGGGGTGCGGGGAACAAGTGACAACAAGCCTGTCTTAAACTGGCTGGCTAAAAGCAAAAAGGTATTTTTCTTTTTGAGTCTCTAAAAAGATGCAACCAGTCTGAGGAACAGCTACATACAGGTCTGTCTTTGGGTTTCTCTCTCTTCCACTCCCTATACTCATTCCTCTTCCTTTCTCTCAACCTCTGTTACTCTTTCTTTGAATCTGACTCTTTTCTTTCCTTCCTCCCTTTTTGCCTTTCTCTTTCTTTCTCTTTCCCTCTTAATCTCTCTCTTTCCTTCTGTCTTGGTCTCTCCTCTTTGTCTCCTGAATCTCTATCTCTGTCTCTCTCCTTCTCCACTTGGCTTTCCTGTGTATTGTCTTCATTCCTAAATCTCTTTCCCTAGCTCGTGGCTGGCTGGCCCTCCTCTCCAGGCTTTCTGTCTATCACCATAGGTGCTCTGCTCAGAGAGCCAAACTTCCCTATGACTCCTGCAAAAACTCAGATGGGGGTGGGGGATCCTTATTTGCCTGGCTTTGATTACATGCTCTCTTTATAGCCATTCTATGAGACGCTTCACCATACAGACTTGGGCCACCAGACCAGCCTGGGAGCAACAGAGCGGAACCAGTTTCACCCGACTCCCATGGACTCAGAGGGGAAAGGAGTGGTTCTTCAAAGACAGTTGGGATGTTACCAGAAGTGAGATGAGAGGCAGGCAGTCTGCATCTATAGATGGCCTCTAAAGTAGCTGTATCTGACATCTCCCCAGTTACAGTCTTGAAGAGAAGCTCCCTGCCTCTTGCCGACACTTGTGTTAATTTTTGAATAGCCATGGATCCCTGAAAATTCTTCATGTCATTCAAGCAGAATTTTTGTGAACTTTCAACCCCGGTTCCAGTTTTAACCTTTGGTATCACACACAACAAACCCAGCTTTTTTTTTTTTTTTTTCCATAGAATACAGTCTTTGATATATGGAAACAACAGGTCTGCCTCCATGAAGACTTCTTCCCAAGCCAAAGTTCCCTTGTTTTCTTAATGTTTTCTCAAATTTTAAACTAGAGTTTTCCTAATGTCTTTCTTTACCCATATTCTGTTGTATTTATTCGATCACCAAGTTCTCATGACTCTGCCTTCTAAGTAGCTCTCCATGTATATCTTTCTTTTCCCTTTCGGCATTGTTTTTATTTATATAGTCTGAAATCAGCTGTCTGCAAACAGCCTTAATCCTGAGATGTACCCTAGACATTCTAGTGGGGAGTGGATAAATCTATGACTCTTATTTTATAACTATTTGACTGTTATAATTTTGACTGTTTGTAATATAATTTTAGAGGTAACCAAAATTTTTCGACTTCCTAAAGAAGCCAGATCTGACTTTTGTAATTAATTTCTTTTTTTAATTTGAGTATAGTTGACACACAACATCAAAGCATTTTTTTTTTGTTTTGTTTCTCCCATCCTCTCTTTATCCAAGTTTGTGTACATACAGAGTTTACATTTGATTTCTGTCTTTCCCAAACTTGTCAGTATCTCTGGAATATTGGTGTCTCAATGAATTTTAATCTTCAGTCTGTTTAGTTGGGCAGAACAGGAAGTCACCAAGGACCCAATATGTGCTGGGTTCTGTCCATGAGAAATCAGGGAGTCAGGGAAGAGAATTTTTATCTATTTTATTTCCAAGTTGTACATAAAACCTTACATTGTCATCTTGCCAACAATCTCCTATAATGTTCATCAAACATGTACTCAAATTCCCTGGATGAGAATAAGGGATTGAGGTCTGGGATTTGGTCAGTTTTGGGAATACAAAGATGTGTGAGGCTTTATGTTTTCCCTCAAGGACCTCACAGTTCAATAACAGAGACATATTAGCAGATGAATCTCAATACAGTTACTGCTATGACAACATCAACTTATAATAACTTATGAATCTCAATACAGTTACTTCTATGACAGCAGTATGCATCAACTTCTGATAACTCAGCAAAAAGGACACCTAACCCAGCCTGGGGTGTTAAGAAGGCTGCTTGATGACCGTGCTATTTGGACTGAGTCTTGGCAAGGTGGAGAAGGAGAAAGAGGAGATTTTGGAGAGAAAAAATGTGTAATCAAAGACATGGAGGAATGAGATGCAGAAGACAATTAGCACTTCTTGGTCTCTTGAAAACTTGAACAGAAGCTTAGGTCAAAGACGGGTCATTACCTGGTTCATCAGTGCCCCTGGGGAATTCAGATCCTTTCGTCTATGCATGTCCTAAGGGAGCACACTCTCATTACTCTTTAGAGGGTTCAAGATTCTCAGAAACTTTATTTTCTCTTTTTGTTCATCAGGTTCAGCCAGAAATTATTGAACATCTTCTATAAGCCAGGCACTTTGCTAGCTCTTCCACATTCATCATCTTATTAGACTCTTATAACAACTCTTTGAGTTATACCTTGGGTTAGAGATAGCTCGGTATCCCCCAGCTTCCACCCCCGCCCCCACTATTTATATAGTGGTAAAACTCCCCATCCTAGACACATAGCTGTCCAGACCAATACTAAAATTTCCAACCTTCCTTGCAGATATATATGGCCATATGACTAAATTCTGGCCAATGGGATGTAAGCTGGGGTGTCACTTGGAAGCTTCCAGAAACTTTCCTTAACAGAGACCTGGTATAGATGGTTTGTTCCTCCTATGAATTTTATTTCTGTTGGCTTGAATGTATGAAGGCTGATGTTAGAGCAGCTTTCTTAGACTTGGAGGTGATCTTGGAAGTAGAGACCCCTCTCATGGAGGGAAAACAACAGGAGGTGCCTATGGTCTGAAATCTCTGTAGAGCAGAGCTGCCAAAGTCCTTGACTGTCTACCTCTGGATCTTTTACAAGTTGAAGAAATAAAATTCTACCTTGTTAAGACCACTGTTATTTTTGTGTCTCTGTTATTTTCAGTTCAATGAATTATCTCTATTTTACAGATAAGAAAAGTGAGAAAAATGAAGTATATAGCAAATGTTGGGGATGGAGGCATTGGATTTTTAAGACCAAGGTTTTTGTTCAGACTATTTCACTTGCTGCTATTTTTTTCCCTCCCTATTCTGCTTTAATTAAATTACGATTGCCTGGGGCTGGCCCTAAACACAGTTTGACCCAGAAGCCTTTTAATGTCGATGTGACTTAACTCTAATTTTCAGGAAATAGCTCTTGGGTTTCTTTACTTCAGAAATCCAGGAGCTGAAAGATTCGTAGGGCAATAGGGTAAAGAATGTTCATTAGGCACTGTGACAGCAAATTTTGTTATCTTCACAATGTAGTACAACCTATTGTTTATCCAATAATCTTTTAATTAATTGGCAATTAAAGTTGGTAAGGATTTGAAGATGCCCATTAATAAAGCTGGGCAAATTACTCTCATGGTCTGAGGAAAGAAGAATTTTAGTTATCTCTCTCTCTCTCTCTAAGTCAAAACCAGTTACCTTTCTTATAATTTATTATTCATTTTTGCCAGTATCACTCAATGTGTCAAATGACCTGGGAAAAGAGCATGAAACCCATGTTTTCATCTGAGCTATGTTATAAACTTCCTCTGTGACTTTGAATAGTATGCTAATCTTAATTACTAGTTAGGATGACACTCAAAATAACCGGGTAGTCAGGAGAGGTAAATTATTTTAACCCATCATAAGACAGAATCATATATGGGTAGAATAACAAGGACCTATGAGTTTGCTTTTGCTCATGTCCTCATTTTAGAGGGAAAAGAAGCAGAAAGAAAAACCAGAGTGAGTGTCAAATATTTCAATGGGCTGGCCACTCAAATTGTCCTGTATTTTAGTTAAACTAAATAGACATGACTCTGTTTTCCACCTTATTTAAACAAACTCTGAAATGCATTCTCCACAAGCTAATGAAGGCAATGCACTGTAACAAATGTATTAAAGTGTGTTTCATGAGATGTCAGCAGGTGTCCTTATGCAAAGTGTGTTGACTACAGCACACATCCTTCCTCTCAACTCTCTTTGATCAGCAAGGTGGATTGTAATCCAATTAGACTGTATCAGTCATGAGCCAATTCTGGTCTAGACAAGCTAGAGCCTTTGCCATTCTCCTTCTTCACCTTCCTGTTCCAAGAACAAACCTTTCTCGCTCCCCTGGCTTATATGGTTTTCTCCAAATGAAAGAGCTTCAACCCTTGCCTACTCCCAATCTGACCCTGCCCTAGAGGATCTCTGGTCCCATTTCTCTGCAAAATCATTTGCTCTTTTTTTGTCAAAGCCTTTTGAGAGTCCAGTAAGTACTGGATTAGTAGCTATAAATGAAATAAATGGAAAGTACGGGGCTGTGTAATTCTAAACTTTTGTTCACTTTTTTGCTTTTGAGCATGGTGAGAATATGCCTACTGATTCTGGATGTGGATTCTATGGCTAAAATTGATTCATATTGTCATCGAGACAGACTAGATAGAGGGTGTGGTAAATATCAGTTCATTATGTATTGAACAATGGAGAGAAATACCCTGTAAACTGTAGAGGTTGGGGGTTTATTAATATTTGGGGGGTACTACTGCTCTCTATGTCTTGGATCACTGCCAGCCTGTTTGAGATATTTATGATTCCAAAAAAGAGAACATATATATACTTATTAGAATGGTGAAAATCCCAAACACTGACAACACCAAATGCTGATGAAGATGTAGAGCAATAGGAACTCTCATTCATTGCTGGTGGGACACAAAATGATACAGCCACATTGGAACATGGTTTGGCAATTTCTTACAAAACTTAACATGCTCTTATCATATGATCCAGCAATTTTGCTCTTTGCTATATATCCAAAAGAGTTGAAAATATATGTTTACACAAAACCTGCACACAGATGTTTATAGAAGCTTTATTAGTTTTTGTCAAAAGTTGGAAGCAATGAAGATGTCCTTCAGTAGGTGAATGGATAAATAGACTGTAGACTGTAGTATCTCCAGACAGTAGAATATTATTCAGCGTTATAAAGAAATGAGCTATCAAGCCACAAGAAGACATAGGAAACCCTAAGTGCATATTACCAAGTGAAAGGAGCCAATCTAGAAAGGCTATATACTGGATTATTTTACTCTGGAAAAGGCAAGACTACAAAGAAAGTAAAAGATCAGTGGCTTCCAGTTGTTGGGGAGAACGGATAAATAGGTGGAGAACAGTGAAATTTTTGGACAGTGAAAATATTCTATATTGTACTATAATGAGGGATATATATCAGCATACATTTTCTTAAACTATAGAATGTACAATAAATACTAAGAGTGAACTTTAGGGTCAACTATGTGCTTTGGGTGATAATGATGTGTCAATGTACGTTCATCAATTGCAAAAATGTACCACTCTGGTTGGGAAATTGACAGTTGGGGAGGCTCTGGGTATGTGGGGGCAAGGGGTGCATGGGAACTCTCAGTATTTTCTGCTCAATTTTGCTGTGAACCTCAAACTATTCATAAAGCAAAGTCTATTTTGAAAAGGAATGAATATTTTTGTGCCTACAATGCTCCTGGTATTGTGGTGGGCACTTTGCATACACTACTCATTGATTCTTTTAACAGGTGAGTAGTAGATTAAAGAATTCAGGCCCGGAAAGTTTGAGTGACTTGCCCAAGGTCGTGGAAAAAAATAAGGAATGGAAAAGAGATGTGAGTGCACACGTGTCAGGCTCTGAAGTCTGTGCTTGTCTTCAACCACAGTACCCCTGAAACCTACAATGTTTGAGAAAACATCCTTCAAGCCTCACTCTGCTGCCCACCATGAGAGTGTGCTTCTCTCCACGAGCAAGTGGGCCTGTACTCTAAGCTGTCTCCTGAGCAGGAGCCGGAAACTGGCACCTGAGAAATCTTATAAAAATCTGTCTGGCTTTTTGGCTTCCTTATTACTGCACCCAGGATAATTATAACAGCCCTTTGTCTGTGGAAACTGACATCAAAGATTCTCACAAAGAGTAGCTCTGGTGGGAACTATGATTATCCTCATTTTATGGTTGGAGAAACTGAGGAATGGATTTGTTAAGTGGATTGCCCAAGGTCAGCTGGTGAGTCAGGGAATGGAGTCTACATCTGTATGGCCCTTGCACCATAATCCTGCTTTTGGCCTGAGACACCTATCATATTCATTAGACTAATATTGCCATTCCCCAGATAAATATTAAGGGATTCAAGGTAGCCAGATGAGAGCATCTGTATCCTGTAAAGTCCACAGGAAAGGAGGCTCTGTCTCTCTGGGAAATAGGTCACCAGCCCTAGTGTTTTACTTAAGCTTCAGGAGTAGGGATCTTGGGAATGGAATCACACCAGCTTAAGAAACCTACCGCCATGTAAGCAGTGGCTCTTTTTTATCCATTAGAGGCAGTCAGTTTGCTGGTCATTTCAGAGGCTTCCAGGACCCTGCCTTTGACTAACACTTTGCACTTGACATACACCGAGTTGCCAGTACGTAGAGGAAGAAGCAGCCTGTGTTGGAAGACTGAGCTGGCTTTGCAGTCTTTATTCACTGTCTGGAATCGTGTTTAAGAAGGGGTGGTATGACTTGCCCTGTGTGGAATTTGCATATCTGAACATTAATGAGGCATGTAGCTACTCTACGGTTTAATGTGTCAATTAAGGCAGAATTCTACGGTTTTTGTCTAAGACAGGTTATATGACAAGAGCTTGTCTTTAAGGCTTAAAGCTATATAAAATCCATTTGCTGGGGTCTGTTCCCAGCTGGGGATGGGCTGCCAGGACAATGAGTCTCACTGTGAAGGGAAACCAGCCTCATGTAGTCTTGGGCGAAGGGGTGAGAACAGGGCTGTCACTGTCAACGCCCTGCGTCTGGTGACTTAAATGCCCCTTTGGGAGATGCTTGGAAAAGACTAGTGTGAATCTACCTAGATCTGAGATTGCAGGTGCCAGTCAACTCTTGCAGCTACCTACTAGTTAGATGACCTTTTACTCTCTCTGCCTGTAAAATTTGACTCATCTCTCAAATGTCACCTCCTCTTTGAAGACTTTGCTTCAGGGCAGAATTAGATACTCCCTCTCCCATGCCCACTCAGCACTTTCTTCTTACCACTGTTGTGGTACTTATCGGAGTCCTGCATTGTCTGTCTATGATATCTCTGTGTCTATGATGAGACTGTGAGCTCCTTGCGTGACATACCCCATCTGAACCAAAGCATTTGGGGTCAATAAATCTGTGTGACGTTGACTTGGCTGACCAAGAACCATATAGGAGATCCCTTGTACCCACTTAGGACCTCACCATACGGGAGATCCCTTGTACCCTCTTAGGACCTCACCTCTACCTTGACCTCTGCCATTTTCTGTTTGGATTTCCCTGTCACTCGTATCATTTAAGGTCTATACAAGGACCCAGATGGCCCACTAAGTCTGTGTTTGAGGAAAGTTCCATAAAGGGACTATGTATATAAAAGTGTTGAGGAGGTGTAGGAAATCCACAGGGTTAGTGCAGTATCTTGACCTAGTACAGTGGGGGCAGTGTCATCCTCCAGTCTGAACTAGTGAAATGTTGGAGGGGCTTCAGAACACATAGAATTTTCAGACAGATGCTGTGACTCTGACAGGGAGGTACACAGTCAGCCCTTAACCCAATACCCAGACTTCATTGTCTCCCATCTTCTGATCTTTTGCCATGTGGTAGTCAGAAGGATGGGGACAATCCATGGATGGGAGCCACACAGGTCAGCCTCTTGGGATGAGAGTAGGTAGAGAAGGAGGGGGAGTGGAGGTGAGTAGGGAAACAGAAGATGACCAGCACATCACTTAACCACATGGGGCCCCACCCTCACCTGTGCCCAGAGTCTGGAGAATACTGGCAAGAATTCATAGTGGAATGAGTCGGGTAGAGCTAGTCCAGGGGTATATCCTTAGACAAGTTATTTGAGCGCTATTCTCTCAGACTTTCTGTTTTCTCCTCTGTAAAATGGGAGTCAGGGTGGACACATAGGGTTAAGTGTGAACACTGTATGAGAAAATAGATGTAAAATGCCCAGGATAGTGTCTAGCACACAACAGGTGTTCACCATTTCATTGATTATTCCAGATATGATTCATTCCCTCCCCATCCTCTTTCTTTGCATTATAAATATTTTAGCAATGAATATTTCAGATTCAACCTCTCCCTCGACTGCATTTTGGACTTTGTTATATACTGGATTGTATTCCAGAGAAAAAAATTGTAGAATTGGACTCCCTCGGAATATGGATGAGCACCTACCTCTCTGCATCTTCCTTGCATTTTCCTCTTCTATTTGGAAAGTTGAGGCTCTGACCTCATAGAATCAGACATGCTGGTTAGTCAGTCTGAGTGCAAACCTGATCTTGCTTTGGTAGGGGGCAGGTCACAAAAATCTTAGTCCTTACTCCTTGGCTATCATCCATTGGTTTTTCCAAAGGGGGAAGGAACTCATGTTAAAATTTTGTTTTGAGATTCCAGGATTTAAGTGTATATGATTTCCCATTTAAATTGGTCTAAACTTTTGTTGTCTGCTCACTTTTCCATATAACAAACCACTTGACACACACACAAATCCACAGGTCAGTGGGTCAGGCATTTTATATAATTATACACAGAGGGAGTTAAGGTCAATGGGTTGCGCAAAGTCACACAGTTGCTGAATTACATTGTTTAGGCTAGTACTCACTTCTATTTCCCCTGCACTATGCTATGGCTGGCATGTAAAACGGTCGGAAATTATTAACCTACGCTTAATAAATACAGAATTAAATGAGTTTGCCCAGCACGGAAAAATCTGGCATAGACCTAACTTCAGGAAACTCATAAATCATCCTGCAAACTGGTGATTCTTCCCTCTGAGGGCTGTTGTGTATGGAAAGTACATTTCATTAGGCTCTCGGAAGCCCCGTTTACTTAACAGCTTTCTCCCAATCTCATATTTTCCATCTAATGGCCCTCGTGCTAAGATGATAGACATCATGGAAATGTAGAGTGATAAGAAGAGGTAGATAAGAATACTGGTTTATGTGAGGTAAATTATACATTAGAATTGCCCTTCCTCTGTTCTCTTGGAAGTTCATTTCTTCACCTGATTCATCTTTTCAGTGCTGTTCCTTCCATTTTAAGGACAGCTTTCCCAAGGCGGAGTGTTTGGATGGCTTGGTGCAGAGTGGATTTGGTAACAGGTTTATTCTTCTAGAAGAGCATTTTCCATTCAGAGCAGGGTGCTTTGAGGAGTCATTATCAACATGTAAATTGAAATTCCCAGAACCTAGGGCAGAGGTGATTAGAGCTTATGCAGAACTCAGTAAAGAGGGCATTAGGGGATTTACTCTGAGGTAATGGACTTGGATGTGATCATGCGTTTACATGTTTTCCTCTCGCTTCTTCTCTGTTGCTTCCCAGTCAGCCAACCCTCCCCCACCTCCTCCTGTCCTCTGCTCCGTTTAGATTTGACCAAATGCTGAGTGAAGTAAGTCAATCGGAGAAGGACAAACATTATATGTTTGTCTCATTATATGAATGAGAATTCATTTGGGGAATATAAATAATAGTGAAAGGGAATATAAGGGAAGGGAGAAGAAATGTGTGGGAAATATCAGAAAGGGAGACAGAACATAAAGACTCCTAACTCTGGGAAACGAACTAGGGGTGGTGGAAGGGGAGGAGGGCAGAGGGTGGGGGTGAATGGGTGACGGGCACCGAGGGGGGCACTTGACGGGATGAGCACTGGGTGTTATTCTGTATGTTGGTAAATTGAACACCTATAAAAAAAAATTTATTAAAAAAAAAGATTTGACCAAATGGCAGGCAAATGTAAAAGCCCCTAATTTTCATCCATTGTTTATTTGATTATATAATTCATGACACCCACTTTTAAATCAGAAAGAACATTCCAATAATAAAACACATGCCATTGAGCTTAGGGAACTCGTCAAAGCTTCTTTAGAGGACTGCCCCCTCTCCTCCTGCCCATCCCTCCTTCTTCTTGTGTTTATCATTCCATTGCTTTTCTTTGTAATGTTGCCACCTCCAGATAATTCCCTGACGATCTGATGTTTAGTTGTGATTTTGAGATCCATCCATATTCCTGCCCACAGTTGTAGTGTGTTCCTTGTTACTGCAGCATGGTGGTGCAGAGGGGTGGACATCCTATCATTTATTCTCCTGGTGATGGGGAGCTGGGAAGAGTTTCCGCTTCTGTTTTGATGAACAGGACTGTTAAGAACCCTCTTGAATGTGTGTTCTGGAACACATGTGCAATCATTCCTCTCCAGCATGGATTCTCAATCTTTTTCATGTCAGGAAACTCTTAGAAAACGATGATACTATTTGTAGAGCACATAGGGCAAACCATTATCTCTCATATTACCAATAAATATCATTAGAAAAGTAAAGTAAAATAAATTTTTTCAAATTTTTAATAAGTGTGAATTTGTTTCCATAAATTTTTATATGAATCTTTCTGCCTAAATTGGCTGTATATAATCTCTAATAAAATTTTTTAATAGTGCTGTCTTTAAATTCTTGATGGTCACTATATATGAGAAACTTTGCACTGGTAAGTGATGTAAAATGAGCATTGTATTTTTTAACTCTGAAGTTTTGCAACAGTGACAGGATCTAGTAACTTTTGTTGATAAATGCTGTATTAAAATTACTTGTCGGGAATCCCTGGGTGGCTCAGCGGTTTGGCACCTGCCTTTGGCCCAGGGCGTAACCTTAGAGTCCTGGGATCGAGTCCCGCGTCAGGCTTCCTGCATGAGCCTGCTTCTTCCTCTGCCTGTGTCTCTGCCTCTCTCTCTCTCTCTCTCTGTGTGTGTGTCTCTCATGAAGAACTAAATAAAATCTTTAAAAAAATTAAAAAAAATAAAATTACTTGTCACAGTGCAAATACATTTCAAATCCTAATAAGTAGTTTCTTACCAAGCACTTAAAAAATGATGAAGCTCTAGCTCTAATGTGTATGGAGGTTCAGGACCTTGGTTAGAATGCATGAGCAGCTCATCGGAACTGGCTCGGGTGCCACAAGTGCAAAGACACACAAGTTTGTGACACTTGTGAGGAATGGTCAGAGATGTGGAACCAGCATCGATGTATTAGTAGGTCGATATTGGGAGCTAGTAGTAGGTAGCTAGTACCATTGGTCCTACCCATTAGGACTTCATACCTGGCCTCTCTTATTTCAGGCTCTGATGCCAGTGGCCACATGTTGGACCCTGCACAGGACCTGTGTTCATGGTGGCATCTTTGTCTGTGTTGAGCATGACCCACTGAAGCAATGATCACCAGATATTACTCATCTGCTCTTGTGCTGTGTTTGTCGAGCTTTCTCTGGTGGAACTGGGAAAATCTGATTGCAGGGCTGGAGTGGGGTGTTTGGAGGAGTTGGGGTTGGGAAGTTGATGGCTGGCCTAGGGCTCACGGTATCAGAATTTTGTTGTACAAGATCATAGAGTTGATGATAGAGTTGCTGAGATATACGTATTGCTCAATTTTACTCTTTAGTGCCAAAATACTTCCCAAATGGCCATACCAGCATGTTCTCTTAATGGCAGTGGGTTTGGGGTCCCGTTGTTTCACAATCTCACCAACACTTGGTGAGATTCACCATTTGAATTTTCACCAACCTATTATGTGTGAAATAGTAACTCACTGTGGGTTTTTCCTTTCCCTATTGAAAATGTCCCTCCACCAAACAGATTAAGCATGTTAAATTTTTGGATTATTTGTATGTCCTCTTCTGTTCACTTTTAATTTAACTTTGTCCCACTTTCTACCTGGTTGTTTGTCTTTTTCAAATAATTTGGTATGTAGGAAATGTCTGTATATGCCAAATGCAGAGCCTTTATTGGTTGGTTTCAAAAATCTTCACCCAGCCAGAAGCTTTTCATTTCTTTATTTCACCTTTGGATGAAAATTCTGGACTTTGACATAGTGAAATTTGTCAGTGTTTTCTTTTAAGGTTTGTGATATTTGTGTTTTGTTAAAAAAGACTTCATTACCCCCAAATATTAAATATAGTCTCTTATATTAATGCTTCTAAAAACATTATAGTTTGGTTCATAATCCAAATCTTTATTCAAGTAGGCTGCTTTTTTGGCCGGGGGTCAAAATTCATTTTAGCATTTATGAATAACTGATAGCCCAATACAATTTATTCCATGGTTTATCCTTTCCCCAATGATCAATCATGGCTATTCTGTGGTAATGAAGTTTCCGTTTTGTGTGTATATGTGTGTGTGTTCACAGGTTCCTTACTTATTTTTTGTTAGTTTCTGCACCAATACTTGCTAGCTTAATTCTTATACCTTTCTAATATTTTTTGATATCCAACAGAGGAAGCCCCATAACTTTGTTTTTTTTTTCCATAGGTTAATTCTCTCTAACATTTTTTTTAATTTATTTTTTTATTGGTGTTCAATTTACTAACATACAGAATAACACCCAGTGCCCGTCACCCATTCACTCCCACCCCCCGCCCTCCTCCCCTTCTACCACCCCTCAGGAGCATCTGGGTTATTCCTGGACTTTTGCTCTTTCATACAAATTTAAAAATTACTTTATCAATTTTATGAAAAATACTGTTAGGATTTTTGGTGAAATAATATTAAATCTATAGATCAATTTGGGGAGGATAAATATCTTTAAGATAGTAATTCTTACTTAGAATATTATATGGCTTACCATTTGTTGACATTTTCTTTAATATCTTTCCATTAAGTTTTATAATATCCATAAATAGTGTACATATTTTTGTTAATTATTGCATGCATTACATTTTATAGTGCCATTGTAAATATATGTCTTTAGAATTACATTTTCTATCTCATTTTTATTGGAAAAAATTGCTTTTCTCCCTCTCTCTCTCTCTCTCTCTTTTTTTTTTTTTTTTTTGCCTTTCAGACTCTTTTTGTTTGTGAATGCTGAGCAAAACTTTAACCTTTCCCCCATAAGGAGTGACTTGATTTTAATGTAATATATGTAAATAACAAGTTTACAGTCTATTTTTTGGAGGATACATAACAAGGTGCTTTTTCCTTGATAAGCAACTGAATCATGTCCCTGTCAAATTAATATGTTCAAGCCCTAATTCTGCCCCCAATCCCCACTATGTGACTATATTGGAGATAGGGCCTTTAAGGAGGTAATTAGACTTAAATGCTCTTTCTTTATTTCCATGAACATGTACTGAGGAAAGGCCATGAGAATATACAGCAAGAAGGTGGCTAACTGCAAGCCAGGGAGACAGTTCTCACCAGAACTGCCCACACCGACATCATGATCTTAGACTTCAAGCTTTGAGAACTGTAAGAGATAATTTCCCATTGTTTAAGCCACCCAGCCTGTGGTATTTTATTGTGGCACTTGGATCAGATTAACACCTTGATACATTTGGATTTATTTTTACAATTGGATCTTGTGCTTTCCAATTGTCCTATCTTTTATGTTTTTCATTGTTTTTCTTTCCTGTGTTCATTTGTGATTGATTCAGTTCTTCCTTTTTCTCTTTTCATTTTTTTCTCTACTTGTTGGCAGCTATAAGCTGTATGATTATAGTTTTACAAGTTACCTAGCTCTTTCAACAGACCTATTATGTTAACAAAATCTAAATTTAGTATTTTTTTTTACTACACCCTATAACAACACCAAAAAATGTATAACACTTGAACTCTGCTTATTTCTCATTGAGCTGTCTTGCTATAGAGCTGCCCTGGATCTTCCTTCTATCCTTCCACCTCTACCCTAAACGTTCACTTTGCTTTTTTCCTCCTCTTCCTCTTCCTTTTCATTCTCCTCCTCTCCTTCTCCTTCTTTCTTCTCCTCTTCATCTTTTGATATTCTATAAATAATAGTGTGATGAACATTCCTATAGAGAAATCTTCATCTGTGGCTCTGGTGTTTCTGTACTGTAGATTTCTAAAAGTAGAATTATTGCATTGAAATGTTGATAGTACTGGATAAGTGGCTCTCCAGAAAAGTTAATACATGTGCATTCTGACCAAATGTGCGTGAACTGCCTCATTTCACCAGACCCAGGTCATCGTAGAAAGCTACAGGTTAAAAGTCATTTCCAATCTGATGGACAATAGTGTTTCAGTCTATTTTTATGTTTATTTGATTTAGTTGAACATTGTTTTGGTTGTATTATCTGTGACTTTGCACCTAAGTTTATTTTTTATTATTTAATTCCAAGTTTTTATTAAAATTCCAGTTAGTTGATAGTGTAATATTAGTTTCAGGGGTAGAATTTAGTGATTGATCACTTACATAACAATACCCAGTTGCTCATCTAAAAGTTGCTCATCTAAAGTATCTACTTTAATCCCCATCTACCATTTAACCCATCTTCCCAACCTCCTCCCCTCCAGAAACCTTCACTTTTTTCTATATAGTTAAGAGTCTCTTTTATGGTTTTCCTCACTCTCTCTTTCATATGGTCATCTGTTTTGTTTCTTAAATTCCACATATGAGTAAAATCTGTGATTTCAAATTCCCTTTCTCTGAGTTGTTCTTTGAATCCTCTGGCAATTTTGCAGTCTTACTAGTATATAGAAACTTCCCACATATTAAAACTTGTTTTATGTAGGTTTATATTCTTCAAGTCTGCTTATCTCCCTTATTAATTTTTCATTTATCTAACCATTCAACAAAATTTCCTGAGCACCTCTTATATACCAGTTAAGGAATCTGTGGAAAATCTTGAATGGTAATAGGGTAACTATCTCTTCAAAGATTCTTTTCAGTATGTCAAGCTTTTCATATTTTCCTGTTGCAGGGTTCTTATTTTTATTTTTAAAAGTATATCAGGGATGCCTGGGTGGCTCAGTGGTTAAGCATCTGCATTTGGCTCAGGGTGTGATCCCGGGGTCCTGGGATGGAGTCCCACATCCAGCTCCCCGCGGGCAGCCTGCTTCTCTCTCTGCCTATGTCTCTGCCTCTCTCTGTGTCTCTCATGAATAAAAAAGGAAAAAAAAGTATATCATACCTGGCTAAATTATGAACCTGAGAATTTATCATATGCATGAAGCTCTCAGGTGGAGGTATGATTTTATTTATTTCTTTATTTTAGATTTATTTATTTATTTTTTAAGATTTTATTTATTTATTCATGAGAGACACACAGAGAGAAGCAGAGACACAGGCAAAGGGAAAAGCAGGCTTCCTGCTGGGATCTTGACATGGTACTCAATCCCAGGACCCTGGAATCATGACCTGAGCCGAAGACAGACACTCGACCACTAAGCCACTCAGGCGTCCCAAGATTTATTTGTTTATTTTAGAGAGAGAGAGGTAAAGTTCAGGTGTGCTAGCAGGGGGAGGGGCAGAGGGAAAGAGAGCAGAGCAGACTCCTTGCTGAGCAGGGAGCTCTAGGTGGAGCTCCATCCCAGGACCTTGTGATCACAAGCTGAGTGGAAATCAAGAGCTGGACTCTTAACCAACTGAGCCACCCAGAGGCCCCTATAATTTTTTTTAAAGGTTTTATTTATTTATTCACGAGACACACACACACACACACACACACAGAGAGAGAGAGAGAGAGAGAGAGAGAGGCAGAGATACAGGCAGAGGGAGAAGCAGGCTCCATGCAGGGAGTCTGATGTGGGACTCTATCCTGGGACTCCAGGATCATGCCCTGGGCCAAAGGCAGGCACTAAACCGCTGAGCCACCCAGGTGTCCCTAGGCCTCTATAATTTTAATGATAGATAAAATATGTTGAGCACATGCTAAATACTGTACTTAGCATTTAGAATATATTACTTAATTTCACTTTATCACATTGCTGGATAGTAAGAATTACGATCCTCATTGTAGAGATGACAAAAGTGAAGCTTTGAAAGGTTGAGCATGTGGCTTAAGGTCCCATGGGAAGTGGGACTAGGGATTTAGTTTTAGACCTGTGTCTCTCTACCCATATGATGCATACTTTCCGATTAGGTAAGAGTCCCTCTGAGTGGCAGTGAGTCCGTGTTGGACTTCTGTGCATGTCAAATGCGAACCTGGTCCTGTTCCCCCTTTCGTGACACTGTGAGGTTTCAGGAACAAAAATAGGAAGCTGTCCCCCTTGGTTAAGTGGTCTGACCAGCAGAGGGGCTGATCAGGAAGACAGAATTTTGGCACTGGCTCATGTGGCATCCTTCCCATGGCAATTCTTTCTATATGAATCACTTCTTAAACCCTTTTTTCCTAAGGTGGAGAAGATACCACTGAGATTTGGGAAAGTGAGAGGACAACAAAAACCCTGACCCACTATGAAAGCCCAGATCAAGAAGTTATCTTTTTCTTTCCGCCCTCTCCTGAATAACTGGATTATCGCTTCTCCTGCTTGATCTATATTGGCTGTTCGGATGGTGCTTGGAGAAGATCCCAACTTGGGGAATGTGAAACATGGCACAGATGTAGGCATGAGTTGTCTATAGGCAGGTGTCCCAGAGACAGGGGCACATCAGGAGGATTAGTCCAGGGTTTTTCATGTGCTATCATTTTTGTCTCTGGTCCTGTGGCTTTTGTCCAATGGCTGCAAGGACAATGACTGTGAGTGGTAATCTTGGCCACTGCTATAGTGCAGAGTCCTTGTTCATGAAAGTCAGGAAATGTGGAAACCCAACTAATAGCCTGATCAATTGAGCCATTCATGCCCCAACTCTGATCAAGTTCTTCCTGGGTGCCAAACTCTTCAAAGGTTCCCCACTGCTTACAGAGCAAGTCCAAGTTCTTTATCATAGCATGTAGAAATCTTCTGTGTCTGACCTTACTTTCTGCCTTATTTCTGTGTGCATCCATATTTGGCTCCTAGCCACTCCTATTGAACCTCCTTGGACCTTTGGATATGCTATTTATCTCCTTCCTTGGCACGGTGAGCTTTTTTCTCCTTATTAGAGACCTCTCCTTTGACACTTTCTTGACAGCCCCACTTCCTTCCAAGCAGAATTGATTTCTCCCTACTTTGCAGTATATGTAAACTCATGGAGTGCTTTGACAGGGTTGTTTGCATGCCGCCTTCCCTTCTAGATTGTGGGTCTTAACCTCACTCATTTCACTTTTTAAATAAGAGACACTCAATACATTTTTGCTTGAGTGAACAAGTGAATAATCTTTGATGTTTACAAAATACTTTATTCATTTAACAAATTGTTTTTGCTCCATTATCTGACTTTGTACCTTACAATAAGCCTATGAGTGGGATTATTTCCTGTATTTTGGATATGAGAACACTGAAGACCAGGCCAGAGAGGTGATATGATTCTCAAAGATGGCAGACTGGTCCAGCATATAGTACCTAAGTCCTAGTGAATCAAAGTCAGAATGGAACTCTGCTAACTAACATGTGGTGGCTGTCCCTATTATATGAGTACCATACTGGTCAAAATGGCTGAGCTCTTTGGCTTTTCTTTTTTATTTCATTTTATTTATTTATTTATTCATGAGAGATACACAGAGAGAGGCAGAGACATAGGCAGAGGGAGAAGCAGGCTCCCTGTGGGGAGCCTAATGCAGAACTTGATCCCAGGACCCCAATCAAGACCTGGGCCAAAGGCTCAACCACTGAGCCACACAGGTGCCCCCTCTTTGACTGGCTTTTTTTTTTTAATTTATTTTTTATTGGTGTTCAATTTACTAACATACAGAATAACCCCCAGTGCCCATCACCCATTCACTCCCACCCCCCGCCCTCCTCCCCTTCCACCAACCCTAGTTCGTTTCCCAGAGTTAGCAGTCTTTACGTTCTGTCTCCCTTTCTGATATTTCCCACACATTTCTTCTCCCTTCCCTTATATTCCCTTTCACTACTATTTATATTCCCCAAATGAATGAGACCATATAATGTTTGTCCTTCTCCGACTGATTTACTTCACTCAGCATAATACCCTCCAGTTCCATCCACGTTGAAGCAAATGGTGGGTATTTGTCATTTCTAATAGCTGAGTAATATTCCATTGTATACATAAACCACATCTTCTTTATCCATTCATCTTTCGTTGGACACCGAGGCTCCTTCCACAGTTTGGCTATCGTGGCCATTGCTGCTATAAACATCGGGGTGCAGGTGTCCTGGCGTTTCATTGCATTTGTATCTTTGGGGTAAATCCCCAACAGTGCATTTTAATTATGCTTATGAAGAGACAAGTTTTGTACTTGAGGGTATCGAGATGGATTCCCATTGCCTTTATTTTTTTAAAAATTTTTATTTATGATAGTCACACAGAGAAAGAGAGAGAGAGGCAGAGACACAGGCAGAGGGAAAAGCAGGCTCCATGCACCTGGAGCCCGATGTGGGATTCGATCCCGGGTCTCCAGGATCGTGCCCTGGGCCAAAGGCAGGCGCTAAACCGTGGCGCCACCCAGGGATCCCCCCATTGCATTTAAAAAACAGTTCAAACTCTTCAGCAAGACATTGAAGATTCTGACTCCAAGCATAAATTTCAGTTTTATTGCTAGCCACTCTTGGTCAAAGTACAACACTCTCTTACTATCGCCAGAAGTTGGCAAATCTTTTCTGTAAAAGGCGAGTTGGATAATATTTCAGGCTTTCTTTTTTTTTCTTTTTTTTTTTTCTTGCCAGACAGTCTTTGTGGTGAGAACTCTGCTACTGTAGTGTGAAAGCAGCCCTGAACACTACTTAAGTGTGTGCATGTGGCTGTGTTCCAATAAAACTTTATGAAAACAGTCAGTGGTCTGGATTTGGCTTGAGGGCCACAGTTTGCTGACCTCTGTTACAAACCCTTCCTGAAAGTGCCATACATTATTTCTTTTTTCCCTTCTCATTGGTTTCCTTCCCTTTTCTAGGTTCTCACCCCTATATCCTTTCCTTCCTACCTTTCTTTTATCTTTGTTTCAATGTGTGTTGAACAGGGATCCAACCTGTGAGTTGTTCTTAAATCACCACATTTGCTGTTACTGGTTCTAGGCAACATTAAAGGAAAACTCCCACAAGGAATCTCATTGTTCAATGGTCTTAGTTTCAGATCCCTTGGCCCAACTCACTTTTCACCCTGTGTTCTACTTTGTTCTTGATTCTACTTCTAACCTTCCAGCTCATTCTCCTATTTCAACTTTGCCTCACTCACACTTCGAATGGATTGTTTGCTGTCTCACCGCCCACCCCCTTCACAGCAGTGACCTGACTCCCTCTTTTAGTAGTGTTGGATTCAGTATTCTCTGACTGTGCTGCCTCAGGTCTGCTTGGGTGGATCTCCTCCTGGTTGGATCTGTCACTATGACTCTCCACCTTGGTGCCATCTTTTCCATCACCTGCTGGGCAGTCTGGTCTACCCGATTGTAATGAGCCTTGCCAGTTGGAGTTGGACACTCTGTTCCTGGTCCTGTGCCAAAGGCCAAGAGGATGGGGAGACCAGAATGACGTAGTCTGTGTTGTTGAGAAACCCAGTGAGCGGAGAGGAGGTACAACTAACTCTAAGGTAACAGGAGAGGAGGATATCTTTGGGGAACTGGACTTAGAAGTGATGCCTTCAAGGGGAGAGAGGAGAGCAGAGACAGCTTCAGTTTTCAGTTCTGAATTTCACTTTCTTGCCGAAAAACCTGCTGTAGCCCCCTATGGTTTCCTATGCCAATTCCAATTTCCAGCTCATCCCTTCAACTATTCTCTGCAATCTCTTATTGGTTTGCTAAACTACTGAGTTACTGTTCTTAGTAATCCCCAGTGTGGACTTCTGCCTCAAGCATCCCACTTTCTTAGTCTTTCTTGCACATAGCACTCCAATTCTTACCTACGTGCTTAATGGCTAGTGTCATCACTCACCGACTGTGTCACCTTAGAAGGTCACTTAATTATCCTGAATCTCAGTTTCTTTTGTCTGTAGAATGACTAAATATTTGCTTTGTTATTTGTTTATTCAAAAATTTTAAGTATTTACTGAAATACCAGATCTAAAATGTTTCACCTGGTGCCCGAAACTTAATAAGTCCTCAACAAGTACGTATTTTTTTCTGCTCACTTCTGCTTTATTTCCCTCTTTTTTCTCTCCTCTCTCCTCTCCTCTTCCCTTCTCTCCCATCCTCTCCCTATCCCTTCTCTATCCTAACCTACTTCTGAAGACTAGCTTTAGTTTTTTCTTCCTCATGAAGATTTCTGCACTCATTCCAGCCAAACCTGACCTTTGTCCTTCCTAAGGGCTACTAGACAAAGGCTAAGGTGTTAATATATGTATTTCTTGACTATATTCTGTTGTGCTGGCTATTTTCTTGTTTTATGTTCATATGGTCAGTGTGTAGCTGTGTGATCTTGGATAAGTTGTTTAACTTCTCTGAGTCTCTATTTCCTCATGGGTAAAATTAGACTAATAATTAAACTACTATCTAACATTAAGTAACCTTTCAGTTCATCTGTCACATCTACTCCTCAGAAAACTCATTGTTTAATGTGATTACCTTTTTTTTTTGTCTGTTGTCTTTCTTCTCCTACGAGTAAGTAGCAATTGATAGGAGACCAGAGACTTTGCTTAGTATGTTCACTGCTATAAAACCAGTGCCTAGAAGATCTCATTGAATATTTGTTGAATAAAAGGGAGTAAGTCACTTATAGTTGGAATTTGAAGGCGTACTGAAGTGTGAGTTAAATGGCTGCCTGGTTCATGGCCATCAGTGAGCTTTAAATAAATGGAATATCCTTAGCACAACCTTTGCTACCTGGGTTTTCCATTACCATTGGTAGTATTATTAAATAAGGCAGATGCAGCACTCTCTACTCTAAGGCAATAATACTGGCTGGGAAGAGAAAATCCATCTAGCGTGGAACCAACCTCTTCAGAGTTGCCAAACTTTGAGAGTGAGCTGTGTGGTTTTTGCATGAATGCAAATGTTAATAAACAAATGCAAACATGAACAACAGTGTGACTAAATGGCATCCAGAGGCATAAACAGAATCATGATTTTAGTGGAGTCTCGGTCTTCTTATTTCTCTGTTCTCCATCATTTTGGAACAAATGACCATTTGGATATAAATCTGAATTTTTTCCCAGCTCACTTACTGAAAGACCTCCTCTTATCCCTATTGGTTGATACTATCCTCTGTTTTTCTTAACTAATGCTCTGTAGCAATGGATCAGTACAGTGGTGAAAATTCCTTTCGTCTTATTGGTTCACTTTTGACATGATTAGCCAATGATTTTCCCCCAACTTTCTATCATTTAGCCCTGACTTTAGTTCTTTGAGGTAGAACTAAAGTATTTCCACTTTCTAGATGCTTGTTGATGTGTCTGGGGTCCCACGAATGGATAGTGATGGGTCTGGGATACTCAAGCTTCAGTTCTAGACTTCTTCCATTTCCTCACAGCTTCCTTCCAGCCAGGTTTTTGTCTGAGATTCACTACACTCAAGAAATACTTGTTGAATATCTATAGGGACTAGGACACAGGTTATGACAATATCAACAAGAGCTTATATGTCCTGCTGTGGGTGTAGACTTTGTTTTAGGACCAAAGCAAATTGGACTTCATTTTTGTTTCCCATTTCCATGGGTAGCTTCCCCAAAGAGAAGTGACTGTCACTACCATCCTATGGAAATGTTGGTTCGAATGAGCCATAACAGATCTACTATATTCTACCATGACATGGCACTTCTCTGTTCCACTGACCTAGGAGAACCTGCTGCTCATGAAGGTAGAACTCTGTGTATGCATATATGTCACATACTCAGATATCTTCCATTATTTAGGACCTCACTTTCCTAGCTGCCTGTGAGTCAAGATGACAAACAGATGGAGTTTCAGGATCAAAGAACATGACTCTTAGTTAGGAGCCAGAATTCCTCGGAGCTATCTGCAAAGGGCTGCTATATTCTTGGTTAACTATTCTGTGTCTAATTCATTGATTGGGAAATGTCAGAGAGGGAGACTGAACATGAGAGACTCCTAACTCTGGGAAACGAACTAGGGGTGGCGGAAGGGGAGGTGGGCAGGGGGTGGGGGTGACTGGGTGACGGGCACTGAGGGGGGCACTTGATGGGATGAGCACTGGGTGTTATTCTATATGTTGGCAAATTGAACACCAATAAAAAATAAATTTATAAAAAAAAGAATACCCACTAAATATATTTTTAAAATACCATTAAAAAATGTAAAGCAAATGTTAGCTGTGATTATTACTAAGTGGATTGTTTATATGTGATTTAAATATTCATTTGTATGTTTTGCTACAATTTGTAAATTTTATCTAATAAATATTATTGCTTCAAAAATAGTTCATTGATTGAACTTTTTTTAATAAATTTATTTTTATTGGTATTCTATTTGCCAACATATAGAATAACACTCAGTGCTCATCATGTCAAGTGCCCACCTCAGTGCCCGTCACCCAGTCACCCCCACCCCCCGCCCACCTCCCCTTCCACCACCCCTAGTTCGTTTCCCAGAGTTAGGAGTCTTTCATGTTCTGTCTCCCTTTCTGATATTTCCCACTCATTGATTGAACTTGATGGCACTGACATCCCCCACTGATCCACTTCCTTTACCTATCCGGAGACTGCATTTTAACTTCAAAGCTGCCTTCAACCTGAGAACTGGATGGAGCAATCTTCTGGGAGAGCGTTCAGCCTGTGGCTTTGTTTCCCTCGCCCCTGGCTGGGTCGTCTTCAAGCCAGTAGAAATTTCACTGTCTGTGTTGGAAAGGTTTTTCTTGGCCGCTGTTTGCTTTGGAACACATCGTGAGCTCTCTGTGGTTATCACAATATAAGTCTGTTAAAGAATGCTATTTTACTTTTAATGACAATGTGGTGGAGTTGAAAGAGCCCTGGATTAGAATTTGGGAGAAGGAAAAAAAGAAAAAAAGGAAAAAAGAAAAATTTAACCCTTGTTTCAGGCCTTACTGTCCCCTCACCAGCTGTGTGTCCCAGGGCAAGTCACAATCACGGATTGGTTCACAGTGGCAATGAGTTAGTCCTGATGCTACAAATTTTTCTGGATTCTCACCTAGTGAGAATGACCTCTAAGCAATAAAGCATTTTTTGGATTTTTGTCAACCTTCACTCTTATTTTAATTTTTATTGAAAGCAGGTATAAATCACAATGGGTTTTATTCTTCTACTCCAGGAAGTAAATCTCAACACTCCAGTCCTCATGGTATATTTCTCTGAGCTGATGAAAAGATAAAGCTCCACCTTTTTTGAACTTAGCCATAATACTTCCTTTGTTATTTCTATATTTATGCATTTCACGCATAGGATGAGGTCCCCGGCAGGTATCCGGGATGTCTTTATTTTTCTTTCTGCTTGGCACAGCACTGAGTATAAAGTAGACATTTTGTATTATTGAGTTAAACTGAATTTCCATTTATACCCTACTTGAACTAATAAAGGCTATGCAGCTCTGAGAAAATTCATTAATTGGGGTCATGTTTATTCTAGTATTATCAACTAACATAACACATTTGTTTAAACTCAGGGCTCAGTAGTTTACGCTGGTCATTAATGCGTCTCAGTGAGATACGGTTGTTTATAGGACTTTGCAAGAATATGTGGCTCTTCCATTCTAAGGAAACCACAGAATGATGATCAAGCAAAGGGAAGTTTTTGCTTCCCATGGATATGTGGCATATCCATGGATATGTGGCCATGGATATGTGGCAAGTGAGCCTGGAAGATGTGGAGAAGTCAGCCATGGACTCCTCTACATCTTCCAGGCTCACTTGCCATGAGGGCAGCCACGTGATTGAGTCCTGGTCCACAGAAGGTGTGTGGCCCCAGAAATGGTCTGCACAGTGTCCAGGGCTGGCTATAAAATCTCACATGTGATCCCTCTTACTTGTTCTTTTTAGTCATTGGTTGATTGAAGGGGATTCAGTGAGAGAATTCCAGGGAAGTGTTTTCCTAAAAAGGGCTAGATAGTAAATATTTTAGGCTTTGTTGGCCATATGGTCTCTGCTGCAATTATTCAATGCTACTAGAGTGGTGTGAAATCAGCCATAGACAATATGTAAACAAATGAGCATGACTGTGTTCCAATAAACCTTTATTTATAAAACAGTCAGTGGTTGGATTTGGCCCACAGGCTGTAGTTTGCTGACCTCTGACCTAGAGGATGGCACATCACAGGACGCAAGATCTCTGAATCACCACATTGAAGTCTTCCAGCCATACACCCAAAGGGACTATGATGTATGTGAGAAATAACCTCTACTTTGTTATGCTGCTGAGGTATTTGCATTGTTTGTTAAAGCAGCTGATGTTAATTATCGCCACTAATGCTGAATCATTCTAGAATTCGCCATTTTTTAAAATCCTAGTTCAATTAATCACTAATCCTGCCAATTTTGTCTTCCAAATATTTTTCATATCTTCTTCTATATCCCTACTCCCACTGCGCAAGTGCAGAGCCTTGTCATTTATCATCCGTATGGCCACAACATCCCTCAAACTGTGGTGGCCTCTCTCCAGCTCCTCTTCCATCCTCTGCTGTGGATAAAGGAATGGCTGAGATATCTTCCAAACACAGAAGTTAAGGCCAGCTCTCTCTGACTGTCAGCATAGCCATCCTGTCCTTTGAAACGTCCCCTGCTTGAGGTATGACAGACTGCTGAAAAATGCAGCTTTGTGTCTGAAGGGCTTGATTTAAGTAGTACCTCTGCTGCATCCAACTGTAACTTGGCTTTGCTTCTGTTCTTTCATCTGTTCGTCTAGGGTAATGATTCCTTCCTCACTAGACTGCTGTGGGGATGAAATGTGGTTGTTTGTAAAGCTATTTCCAGCGTGGGGCTGTCCTCTTGCATTGCTCTTTGCTGTGGTGACATCCCACACTTTTTTCTCAAGTGGTGAGAGGAGGGAACAATTTTGTCCCCCAGGGTATATTTGGCAATGTCTGGGGACATTTTTGATTGCACAACTGTGGAGGTGCCTCTGGCATCTAGTGTGTAGAGTCTGGTCATTCTATGAATAACAAAGCAAAACCTCACAGCAAAGAATTATCTGGATGCAAATATCAATAGCACCCAGGATGAGGGACTCCATTCTGAGATCTGTGTGAGGTTATGAACAGTCACTAATCAGAGGATGTTTGTCAGTCATGGAACTGAAAATGTTTCTGAAGTTGAGGGCCTTTAAAAGTGGGCTTGGCTATCTGGTTTTCATCCCCCTAACTCCTTGGTCATGATATACATTGTTAAATCTGCTAGCCCCTGAAGGCACTTGAATTTGTTCCCCTGGGTGGACTTTTTCATTCCCCAAATAGACAGTAACTTGCTTAAGAGCAGGGATCTTTGCTTTGCCAAATTAACATTTGTTGGATTGAAGAGACATTGACCCTTTGAAAGGTGGTTTGCCACACGTCTATGTCAAGATGTGGGCTCAGGGTCTCCATCCTTCCGAAAGTTCTTGGTGGAACTCATTCTTCTTTGACTTTCTTTGTGTTTAACTTCTTAATAGTTGAAGACTCTGTCCAGTTATATGCAGGAGACCTCAGAGTTACAAATTCTTGACTTCAGAACATCTTCATATAGAAATAGTGTTGAGGTCCCTTGGGAGTCCAGAGAGGGAAATGCAGGTTTTAAGGTATCTGGTTCCATTCTTGTTGCATCTTAGGCCTTAACATATCCCTGAGGGTCCATGGTTGTTATCTTCTGTGTTTCTAGGTTCTCTGTGTTCATTTCTCATCAACTGCCTGATGATTGGTGGGCCAATGGGAAGATGGTCAGGGGGACAGAATGTTCTCTGGGTTACCTCATTTTCTTTATAACATTAGAAGGGAATGCTTTTTTTTTTTGACAGAAAGAATGTTGAACACCTGTTACTTAATATATATCCCAAATATTATAGAAAAGTGGAAGAATTTCTGAACCCAAGCAAGCATACAAGTTCTGCCTAAATGGCGGGTCAGGGGGAAAGGTGCATGAAATGTTAGACATTGCCTCAGAGTAAGAGCTAGTGAAGTAGTGGCAGTATTTCATTAAAGATGAGGGACTGGAAAGCCACAGAGGAGAGCAAGGGAATGGAAAAGAGAAAGTGCTAATTTTATGTGGGGTGTATGTCTTCCTCATCTGAAGCCCCTCTGCCGCTTGTCTTTGAACACACTCAGAGTATAAGCCCATGAAGGAAAAAGGTAGATTTCATGTCTTAGTCCATTAGGGCTTCTTTAACAAAAGACCACATATTGAGCAGCTTATTAACAAAAACATTCATTTCTCATAGTTCTGGAAGCTGCAAGTCCAAGATCAGTTTGCTATCATGACTGTGTTCTGATGAAGACTTTTCCTTTGAGTTGCAAATGGCCAATTTTTAGCTATGACTTCAAATCCTATTAACTCTACCTCTGCACTGTCCTGTTCATCAATCAACTCAAGTCCATTTGCACGGTCCCTCCCCTGGCCCAGCCTCATTACCAATCAGCTATGGGAGTGACTAGTCTCTTTGCTGTCAACCTGCTTTCAGACTTGGTCCTTGTAGCACAGACTACTCTCTATTTCCAGGGGCGGAACTAAGGGCTTTCTCTATTACACAATGTAGCCAACGTGGCTAGAATAGAATTATAGTGGTGGTAACGTGGGGCACCTGCACAGGACTTCCATGTGCTAAGTGCTGTTCAAAGCACTTGACACATGTCTACTCATCTAACCAGCACCATGGCTCTGTGAGGTAGGTGGCTCTATTTCTCTGCTTCCTCTACTTTAGAAGAGAAGACTGGGGAACAGAATTTAAGAGAGCGTGTCCAGAATCATATAGTCAATGGTAAAACTAGGATTCAGAATCACTTTTTTTTCTTGAAGAGGTTTTTCTTCACTTTAAAGATTTGGGGTGAGAGGGGCATTTGCACATAGTAACAGATTGAACAATAGCAGCTCTGTGGTTTTGGGTTGCATTTAAGCTTGAATTTTGTCCACTCATTCATTCACTCAGGAATTCATTAAAGAAATTTTGATTGGAACATTTGGGTGGCTCAGTTGGCTAAGTGGCTGCCTTTGGCTCAGGTCATGGTCCTGGGTCCTGGGATAGAGCCCTGTGTAGGGCTTCCTGCTCAGCAGAGAATCTGCTTCTCCCTCTGCTCCTCCCCCTGGCTTGTGTTCATTCTTTCTCTTTCTCTCTCTCTTTCAAATAAATTATATATATATATATATATATATATATATATATATATATATATATAAAGAAATTTTGATTGACATTGCCAGGTGATATCCTAGGTTCTGGGGACACAAATTTAAATTCAGGTGTCCAGGTCCTTGGTCTTCTATGGGTTTTGCTTTCTTATGGAGGAAGATAGACAATTCAAGACAGTATATTTAAAAGCTGGTAATAGGGGCGCTTGGGTGGCTCAGTCAGTTAAGCACCTGCTTTTGGCTCAGGTCCCAAGGTCCCAAGGTCCTGGGATTGAGCCCCACATCAGGCTCCCTGTTCAGTGAGGAGTCTGCTTCTCCCTCTCCCTCTGCCCCTCCCCCACTCTCTCTCTCTCTCTGTCTCTTGTTCTCTCTCTCAAAAAATAAATATAGTCTTTTAAAAAATAAAAGCTGGTAATAAACATACAGACAGCTGGACTGTGTGACATGATCGGGAGTGACTGCGTAGTTGGGAGAAGCCTATTTGTGGCAAAGCGAGCCTAGTAGGAGTCAAGGGAGAGAAGATCAAGGGGTGGGAGGTAGAATGGGGAGCCTTTTTGGCAGAAGGAGTCATCAGTGTAAAGATCCTGAGGAGGAAGCAGCTGAATACATTCACAAACAATGTGGCTGAAACACAGCAAAGGAAGCAAATGAATCCAGTGGATATCAGGGAGGAATGTCAAGTCATATAGTCCTTTGCAGGCCAACATAGACAGTTTTTACTTTGTTCTCAGCGTGATGGGAAACTATCAAGGTATTTTAAGCATGAGAGTAATGTGATTATCTCATTCTTGTTTCTGATAGCTCACTTTGGCTGCAGGTGGGGGATGAGCCATAGTGGGTAAGGGTGGGAGCATGCAGTGCAGGAGAGACATGAGGAATGCTGGCATCTCTCACTTGAATGGTGAGGATGGAGAAGGAGAGAAGCAGGACTATACCTTAGAGGCTCAGGGGCCAGCACTCACTGAAAAGAAGTGTTGTCATTATAAGATCTGTAGCTTTCTGTCAGGGCAAGGTGGTGAAAGACACACAGAGAAGTCATGTTCCTTTTCTGTACATTGTCATTCCTGTGGATGACCCCCCAGCCCTAAGAATGGCTGTTTTCTGTTGCAGAGGAATAGACTGCAAAACACTGGCACTAACTCAAGTTGATAGGCAACCAGAGACAGAGCCATAGACCAGAGAAGACTTGTGGAAGGGATTCAAGTGGCAGGGTCCATCACTTCAAAGATGAGCATTGCCCCATGCACTGATGGGCCCTGAAACATTCCATCACTCTGCAAAATTTCTGCAAGTTGTTATACTCTCCCTGAGTATATCTACAATTCTGTATCTCCCTTCTCATACATCCACCCCGGGCCCTCTCTCTGTATCCTCTTTGGCCCTATCAGAGATGTGTTGGGGATTTCAGAAATATGTTTGTTATTAAGTTGCAAAAAAATTAAGAGGATGGCAAAGGAGACACAGACAAAGTGACTGCATGAGGTGCTGCTAGGTCTGTCCCTTAGGTTTTGGCTTCATTTGATGAATAGTCATGGCTGTGAATTTGTATGGGGATGCATCTGCAGGGCTTGTCTGTTTTGAGATATCCTGACAATGCACCCCCTCCTGGCCTGCACCAAAGAGACACACGGGGCTTTCGGCAAGTGAGTTGTGTGGCTTTCACAGTTGCAGAAGGCAAGCATGTGTTCATACCATGGCTGAGGAGTAGGTCCCAGGGCTAAGAATCTACTGTTTTGTAAAGTGGGGCAGTTCGCAGCTGAGACTCAGACTTACCTCCTCATTATACCAGAAGCTGGACACTGGGTGGTTTTATTTTTTATTTATTTATTTTCTGATTAGCAGTTAATAATTGCAGAAAATTTGGAGAATTCAGAAAACATTCAGTGGAGCAGAAAAATGATTTCCCATTATCTTATTCTCTAAATGCAAACCACTTTATGTTTCAGATTTAAAATTTTTTCCTATGTGTGTTTGTGTTTTTTAATGGAACATTTTATGTTGTATGTACAATTTTTTAATCTCACAATTTCCCTACCTACCTTTCTCTCAGAAATCTCTTTCCACCATATTAAACACTCTTGGTGATACAGTCCTTTAATCTCCAAATGTATATACTCTGCAAGCCCATCTCAGCATTGAGGATACACTGGTGATTGAGGCAAATGTGGTCCTAATCCTCAGGGGATCTTCAGTCTGGTAACATTTTCAGTTATTCTTTTTTCATTGTATTTTTAAAATCTTTATGAAGGTTTTCTTTTCTTAGTCATCAGAAAGCTAAGATCTATACAAAAGTGCATTGTTGGAATGCACCTCAGTGCATTTATTTAGCCTATTTTGGCATCTTACGGCTGAGCAAAAACAAAAAACAAACAAATCACTGTGCTCCTTTTATAGACAAAAAAATGGTCATAGAGAAGGGATCATGCTTAATGATGAAGTATGGATATAGATCTAGACCTTTTTGGTCTAAGTCAAGGTGCTATTCTTTCTTTAAACTACCATTACTTGAGTGATTACCATATGCCGAGTGTGCTACTAGCCTATGATCTTAGCTGTTGAAACTGCAAACAATGTGGGTAAACTCATTTCTGCCAAGGTGCTGGCTGACAACGGCTTAAGCGCTAAGGAGTTTCCAATTTCAAAACTTTCCCATCCATGTGCAAAGTCAAGGCAGTGGGGAAAAGAAACTCCTTAAGAGGAAAAATTAAAGAAAGAGAAACTCCTCAAGCTTTTTTAAAAAATATTTTATTTATTTATTCACGAGGAGACAGAGAGAGAGAGAGAGAGAAAGAGAGAGAGAGGGAGGCAGAGACACAGGCAGAGGGAGAAGCAGGATCTATGCAGGGAGCCTGACATGGGACTCGATCCCAGGTCTCCAGGATCATGCCCTGGGCTGAAGGCGGCACTAAACCACTGAGCCACCCTGGATGCCCCTCCTCAAGCTTTTAAAAATCTGGCCTATTCTCTGATTCATACATCCACCAATTTTCTTCTTATCCCAAGCTAGATTAACTAAGAATCTGGGCTTTGAAATCAGGCCATTTGGATTCAGATGGCCTACATAATCCTTCTCCATAATTAGCCATGGGGATTTGGGCTTCATTCAGCCTCTTAGAGCTTGTGTCCTCATCCCTAAAATGGAGATGATAATGAAAGCTCCCTCATAGTTTTGTTGTAAAAATTAAGTGTAATAATACATGTAAGCACTTAGCACACTTCCCAGCCCATGGTTAAACACTCAAAACAAAATTCTCTCACTAGAGAATAATTATTCTTATCATGGGCAAGTTGAACAATCTCCACTTAGTGATTGACACCCCTGAGGTATCATGTGTTCAAAGGGAACTGCCCCTTCTTCTTTATAGTTTTGGGAGGAGGTGGGTATTATTATTCCTCTTCCATATATATAGGGGAAGTGAGACACAGAGAAATTAAGCAATTAGCTCTAATTGAAACCTGGTCTGTTTTAGGCATGATATCATTTAGGGGGGATTTCCAGATTGGCGAGTAGAGCTAACGCTCTCCACCACAATGCATGAAATTCTGCGTGACGTTATAAAGGAAAGAGAGATCCTGTGGTTTACCAGATGTTCCTTCCAGGAATGATTGGCTCTAGCACAGTAAGGAGTTACTGCTAGAAAGGTCGTTGTAGCCATCTGTGTTCTCAATGAAGCCGGGTATCAGTGAGAGGGACAGACAAATGATGTCCTGCTTTGGGTGAGCTGACCCAGAGCCACACTGTGACTTTGGCAATGCACTTACAAATATATTTTACATGAATAACTTGAGGATGTGCCAACAGGTTGATAGATACTAGGTTGCACACCTCTGTGCTTATTGAGAGATATGGGTCGGGGCAGCATTATAGGGAGGAAATAAAGGTGATCCATGGCAAAACCTGCCTCTTGTCCCCTCAGACTAAAATCACCATCACAAAAGAGTAGCCTGGGTACAGCACTCTCAACTGATGATGATTCTGACCACAATGCTATCTCAAGCAACAATTGGCACTAGCCTGAATTGGCCTCAGCCATCCCTGGTAGGAAGCTAGGAGGAGGAAGAGTCAATGGAATGCCTGCCTGGGATAAATAGAACAGCATTTGTGCCCTATTGTTATAATGGTCCTTGTTATCTTGTGCTTCCTATCACCAAGCCTATGTCAATTGACTTTTGGAGAATGCATAGGATTCTTCTGCATACAGAGTTAGAATATAATTTTTAGTATTTTTAAAATATAGAGTAAGAAAGAGAGCATGCATGCATGAGTGAGTGGGGGCGCTGGGAAAGAGGCAGAGAGAGTAAAAGAGTCTTAAGCAGGCTCCATGCTTATTGTGGAGCCCTACAAGGGGCTTGATCTCACTACTCTGAGACCATGACCTGAGCCAAAATCAAGAGTTGGACGCTTAACCAATTGAACTACTCAGGCACCCCCATAATTTTTAGTTTAAATGGCATTAAACAATAACACTTTTAAAATTTGCTCTTTTCCCCATGCACACAGCTGTGACTGGGCTTTTGGCCCCTGACAGTCAATCCAGCACACTTCCCAATTTCTACCCTACTGATATTTTTGAGCTTAAGAAGCTCTTCAGTACCAGGAAGTTTTCAGTTGGTAGTGTGAGTTCTTGGGAGCTGCTCAAGGGCCAGTCTGCAATGAGCTTCCTAGGAGTTGAGGGTTAACCATCCTTTACTTTCTGAGCACATCATTGGGCTCGTCCCTTGGCTGGAGGCAGGGAATTATAGATGAAACACTCACGGCCTTTTTCTAGTGGAGCTCACAGCCTAACACTGGTGACAGAAACATAGAGAAAGAGAATATGTCCTGCTGGACCTGGCAGAGAGACTGTAGGAGCAGCCAGGAGAGGCCTTTACGTCCAGCTTTGGGATCAGAGAGGGCTTCTTGGAGAAAGAGATACCTTCGTCTTATCATCCATCATGCCATATATTCAATCAACAAATATTTATTGAACCCTCATAATATGCCTGGCCTGGGGCTAAGTGCTGGAGACATGGCAGCAAAGAATCAGATGAAGTTCTTTGTCTTCATGGAGCTTCTACTAGAATCTCAAGGAAACACAGAGGAATCTCAAGGAAGAGAGAGACCATTTGAGGGGGAAGAGAGAATGGCATTAAGGTAGGGAGAGCTCTGCATCATGTGTGCAGGGAACTACTGGGATTTTCAATCAATACTGTGATTGACCAACTAGGAGTATCAAACTGTAGAAGGGATTCTGCAACGTGCAGACAGGTAAAGAGAGGCTTTTCATCCCCACTAGATCTGATTAGAGACTTTACTTTCTTATTCCCTGTAGTTATCTCTGTGTTTAGAATGGTGCTCCGTACACAGTAGGTGGTCAATATATTCTTGTTGGATCATTAAATGAATTAACGCTGGACGGAGCTGAACACTGGTCTTTGAGGAGATAATGCCAGTTCCAGCTCTCACAGAGAGCAAAGCAAAATCATTCTTTAATAATTAATGAATCTCCGGGATGAACACTGAATTAGATCTGATCTCAGCCACATGGCTGGCACCCTCCATTCGAATCTAAAATGCTAAACGCCAGCATAGATTTGCAGAGTTCCAAGTTGATTTTTATTGCTAGAGCAGCTGAATGCGGCTGTGAGTAACTTCCTAAGATGTCCCTGAGGTCCAGAACAGTCAGAGAATGGAAAAAACTGGTTGTTGATATCATTCATTCATTCAGTCAGTCAGTCAGCAAGCATTCTGGGGGAACAGTTGTGCCAGATGCTGTAGTAGATCCTAATCCTTGAGGTACCTTTTCTTTGGGAGGCCTCCCTGAACCTCTCACCCCTTCCCAACAGAGCTTATCCCTCCAGAGATAAGCTGTAATTCTGTTTTCCCTTCTGTATCCTCCTTTAGACTGTGAGCTTCTGAAGTGCAGGTTCTCCATCTTACTCAACTTTGATTATTCAGTGGCTTGGGAAAGACTCTGTGACATCCAGCTGAAGACTATCGATCTGGCAGGGGACACAGGCATTGAAAGAAGTAATGCATCAGGATCTTACAGGGGCTTGTGGACTTTCAGAGCAATGTGGGACCAGGAGGAGAAGATGCAGAGGTTTGCCTGGGTAATTAATGTTGTGAAGACATCACAGAAGAGGCAACAAGTTGGGAGATGAAGAAGATTTTGCAAGGCGGGGAGGGGGTTAGATCCTGTGAAACAAAAGGAGTAGTTTTGGAAGGAGTACTGGGGTGTTTATCGTACTCTTGCTGGTTTCACACCTCCTGTGGGGTCTGGGATATATGCTTGCAGGATTGTACTGGGAGCAGCAGACCTGAGGTTGACATTAGTTCTCACTCCCCATTATTTCGGACAGCCCATTTTACAGCTGGGGACCCTGGGGCTGGAAATATGCAGTAGGAATGTTGCTGGCTACAAATTGCCAATTTTATGCTCCTCCTGCCCTTAAATGTAGCTGCCTTTTGTGCCTGTGTTCCCTTGCCAGATGTAGTCTTGGAGTTTCCTGCAGGTGGGGAGAGGATTTCCTTTTGGATGATGTTCAAATAGGTCAGACATGTTGCTTCCTTATCTACTGCTGTTGTTGAGACGGGGCCAGCTGGGTCCTTGGGTTTCCCAGATACATCTGAGCAGCAAGAGAAGACCTCCTCTAATAACAGATATCTCTCTCTCTTTCTCTTTTTTCCCCTCTCGCTGCCTTTTCTCGTGTTTATTAATTGGGCAATTCTGTACTGAGTGGGACCAGGACCTTAATATATGGTCAAAGAGATTGGAAATAAGGAGGTCTAGGATGGCTGTAACTAGGGGAATTGTGTTTCTAGCTGTCTGTTTATCAGGCTCCAGGCTGCCCTCTCTGTAAATGCACACTTTATAGCACACACACACACACACACACACACACACACACATGCAAAGAAACACCCACATTATATTGCATATTGGTCCAAGGTTGCTCTTGGAAAGGGGATTAATATGCAAATTAAAATGCAAATTGAATTATGCAAACAGATAGGAAAATAAGACAGTAAAAAATAATTTGGCAGAGCATGCCCCACCTCCACCCTTTCCAGAGGTGATGTACTGCACAAAGTAGCAAGAGTGAAGGGCTTTGAGTCTTCTCAAACTCCAAACAAGAATTTTATTTTCAAATCTTATATCATCCTGGTCTAGTTCTCTCCTTAGGGGAAGGACCAGCCTTCATCAGCTGGGCCCTTAATATTCCAGGTCTGTTCTGGAACTTGGTGATTGTCATCTAATGCAACATTCTCCATAACACCGTGAGGAGTGTATTATTACCACCATTACACAAACAAGGAAACAAGAGCCCAGAAAATTAATGGGCATTCTCCAAGGTCACTTGGCCATTAACAAGCAGATTTGGAATTTGCATGTGACTTGATTTAAGGATAAATTGATGTGACCAATGTCTAGTTTCTCTCTCCATTCTTTTGGTTCTACTGCCACGGTAGTTAGGCTCTACTCTTCTGACCCACCGATACCTCTGCAGCTGGATCCTATGGCTGTCTTCATTCATATCAAGTGGGGAAGAGATAAAATTTTCAGGAAAGATAAAGGGAACTCCTGTTTCCCAGAGTCTTTAGCAAATATCTTGCTGACTGATGGACTAATGCACTCATTGGTGAAAGTCCATCATTCAAAATGGGAAAGAATAGTGATCCCCCTTGGAAATCAGAATCCTGTTAGTAAAAGGAAGGAAGGCTGCATAGGCAACCACAAGTGTCTGCTAAAGGTTTATCTGGAAGATTCCAATAGTGGAATGAATTTTAGGAAATAAAAGGTAGTGGCTAATAGAGCATTTATTTTTTTATTGAAGTATAATTAACATACAGTGTTACATTAGTTTCAGGTGTACAATATAATGACTCCACAAATTCTGTACATTTCTCAGTGTTCATCATGATAAGTGTTCTCTTAATCCCTTCCACCTATATCCCTCATCCCCTTGTCCCACCTCTCCTCTGGCAACCACTAGTTCATTCTCTGTGTTTCAGAGTCTGTTTTTTGTTTGTTTGTTTGTCTCTCTCTTTTTTAAAGATTTTATTTATTTATTTATTTATTTATTTATTTATTTATTTGAGTGAGAGAGAGACAGTGCATGAATGGGGGTGAGTGTAGAGGGAGAGGGAGAGAGATAATCTCAAGCAGACTCCCTGCTGAGCTCGATCCCACAACCCTGAGATGACATCTGAGCTGACATCAAAAGTTGGATGCTCAACTGCCTGAATCACCCAGGTACTCCATTTGCATTTTTTCTTTGTTCATTTGTTTTGTTTAGCTGGCAAGAGTGATACCATATAAATTGTCAATGACATATTTAAACTACTGTGAATAAATTAGCTCCTTTTTACTAATGTATTAAGACATTCACTTACAGAATGTTCTCAAATGCTTACTTTACTACAGTTTCATGGTGTTACTCTGATATAGGTCTTACTCTCTTCATTTCACATAATAAGAGGTAAAGTCAGGAAGTCAGGTGGTAGAAACTCAAATTGAGATCCTTAGCCTCCTTCACTGGTCTTTTCCCTAAACCATTGACTTTTAAAAACTAGAAGTGCTTTTTAGTCAGTCCAAAACTGATATGACTGGTTGATCATAAAATAATGCAGTGTAAAAGCCATATGCCCCTCCTCTTCCAGGGAATATTTGGCATGTGTTGGGAGCCAGCTTTGGATGCTGGAAAGAACACAGATTCTGGCTTCGGGCGTCCAGGGCTCTGTCTCTAACACACATGGGCAGTGTGCCCTGGAGCAAGTTCCTGGATCCCTCAACCTGGGGTTCTTCATCTTGTGAAGTGGAAGTGACCAGGCCCACCTCACAGACTGTTTGGAAGAAACAAGTAGAATATTGAGAACTCAGGAAAGTCTGCACAATATAGACATCAGTGAAATGTAGACATTGAGGGTGATTGAGGTCTCTGTTAGTCTAGGACTGAGGAGGTTCCTGGGATATGGCACTTGCAGTACTGGAGATGGGCTGTGTCAGACAAACTAGAACTACTCAGTCACCAGGGTGATATCACTGAATATTCTGAGGAGGAGATAGCTGGGGAGAAGAAATGCCTCTAGTCTTCAGTTAAGTGATTGGATTTAAAATCAGAAATTATAAGCCTGGACATTCCAAATTTCCTCAACTGAATGTTGACTGCTGGATTAGGGAGCAGAGAGGCTTCCTGGACTTGGATGTGACAGTTTGGATGAACCTAGTCCCACCGGAGGGAGTCTGAATAACTGGGAGATCCTTTGTGGGTATGAAACTTTCCTGATCTGGGAGCAGAACTCTAGAGGGTAGTCAGGCTGCTGACCTTGACAAATCCTTTCCTTCTCTGGGTCTCAGTTTCCTTTTTGGATAAAAAAAGGCAAAACTGGGGAACAATAAGAGGATCTATCTCTCTAGTTCTTTACAGTTCACAGGTACATATTCATATTGCTAGATCATGCAGTCTTTGCTATAATTCAGCAAGGAAGATATCATTACCCTCAACATTGGTTGGCTCCAGTTCACAGATGTGGAGAATGAGGCTCAAAAGAGATAGAACATCTTGTCCAAAGCCACACAGCCAAGAAGTGATCCTGATGGAACTCAAGCCTGGAATTTTTTAATCCAGAGCCCTTTTTTTCATGATGCCTTTCTGTCTAGCAGTGCACAAAGACCCCTTTCCTCCTCGTAGTCTCGTGACACTGAAACCCAAATGTTCTACTGTTAGCCTAAGAAATAGAGAACCACAGTCAATGTCTTGAGCTAAGTGCCTTGGCTAAATGTCTTTTTTTGGGGGGTGCACTCTCCACCTTCTGTCTTTTTCAGGCACAGGAAAAAATTTGGCAAGGGTTCCATCCTCCATCAGGAAGAAACAACAGCTCTAGCCTCTGTGGAACAAGAAAGCAAGATAGTTTTAGGGTCAGCTGCTGCTTTGAGCAGAAGTTAGCAGAATGGTTATAACTTGTGTAAGTATAGGCTGTCACTTTGGCAAATTTTTAATTTAGCAGAAAAGTATCTACTCATGTCCGCATGGTACTTTTTCTCTCTTCTCCAGCACATGTGTGCATGTGCATATAGGCGAGCAAACACACACACACACAAAAACACACACATACACATGCAAGCAAAGAATCCAAAGATCCAAAGAATCCTCTGGAAATAACAGTTAATTGGTTCAAAAAACACTGCCGTTCACAAAAGCAGCAACACACATGACCAGGCTTCTGAAAAGTCAGCAGGAAGTCTTGCCCATGAATTCTTAGTTGCAAAGTAAACTTTTATTTCAGTACAACATGTTTTATAGTGCCATAAAAGAGAGTCAATAGCTCTACCTAGTTTCAATGGAACCAAGAAATACTGATTCTATATTGTTTGAAGGACAAGAGAATACAGATAGTTACCTTAATAAAGTACTTGAAAATCTTTAATCTTCAAAGTATGACTTCTGCTTTTGCCCAAGAAAACTAAGGTGGCCAAATGTATGTATTTATATATATAAATTATTATATATTATTATATTATTATATATATTTATTATGATATATAATTTTTATATATGAATTATATATATAATGCCATATATATGTGTGTGTGTATATATATGTGTGTGTGTATGTGTGTGTGTATATATATATATATATAATGCCTGATTATATATATATATATATATATATTATATATATATATATATAATGCCTGATTACTTCCTCTGTGAGTATATAAACCCTGGGAACTGAGACAAGATATTTTTTTTTTTTTTTTTTTTTTTTTTGAGACAAGATATTTTTATTAGAGAATTTTGAGGTGCCTTGTTTTCTCCAATTCTTCTCAACCACCTAAACTTTGAGGTTCATTAACTGAACAAATATCGATTTGTGCAAGGCTGGATTTCAGACCCTAGTGATTTATTCTAAATAGGGAAAGGGGGCCAGGTTCAAGCAGAGTTTCTATTAACAGGACTCCAAGCTAGACATGTGGGAGACATCCAGATATATCTCTAATACATCCATTTCTTCCGATCACCACTACCAAGGCCCCAACTCAAGACATTACTGCTTCCTGGGTCAGCTTCCTGTTTTACATTCTCCCTATGCAGGCAGATTGGCTTTTGCAAAATGAGCAAGTGATGGCCCAGGACTCTCTGTCTGGATCTAAAACTTTGCCAGTTTCTCATTGACTTACAACAGAGCCCGAGCTCCCATAAAAGGCTGTAGGCCAGGCCCCTGCTTCCCTTCCCTCCCCTCTCACTTCTCTTTCTACTTTGGCCTTGTTGATATCCTTTTAGCTCTTGAAATACATTGTTCCTCTCTTGCTTCTAGGTCTTCGTATGTACCTCTTCTAAGGAAATGTCCAAGCTGAGTCTATGTAGGTTATACATGGATGGGCTATGTAGGTTATACATAGCTGAGTCTATGTAGGTTATACATGGATAGTCAACTAGACTTTGTGATTGCAGCCATGGATGTGTGATGAGGAACAGGGCAAGTGGCACTCTGCTTATCATATTATTTCAAGCCAATCTTCTTTTTTTCCTTCCTAAAAATATTCCCTGGTTCATGTAACTAGAAAAGTGTCTGATTTCATACATAGATAAATCCAGGGCTCTCATTAGGTTGACTGTATCATTTACTACTTTTGAAGGTGAAAGAAAATTCCACTAGTTTTTACATCAAAACAACAGGTAAAAACTGAGATAGCCCCAGTAATTGGAGAAGTATGTCTTCAGAATACTCTTTTGCTCTCTGTCTGTCTGTCTGTCTCTCTCTCTGTCTCTTAGGCCATACTCTTAGTTAGGCTGCTCCCCCACCATGGCTATAGTCTATCCTAACAATGTCTTGGTTTTTGTGGCCACAGTGAGGAGTACCCTGGTTACCTGGGACTGGTCACCTGGCTACCCCTAGAATCACCCACTCAAATGACAGAAACTGTGAGTGGGGAATGGGGCAGTTCTTCATATTGGAAATCAGGTACTTGTCCCCTTGTAGAAAGAAAGGGTGTTGGCAATCAGAACAATAAATATGAACACACCTTTAGTATCTGTGGTGGAGAATCCAAAAAGATGTAATAACATTACAAAAGAAATGTTGCACATTTTGATAACTTCTATAAAGTGGGAGAGTCTGCTTCCAAATAAAATGCTTCATGGTTCCATAAAAAGCTAGGAATTGTTAATGATAAGGGAAACCTGCCTGGTATGGGGTATATGGGAACTGTGGGCTACCTTTGTGATTTTTCTGTAAATCTGAAACTATTCTAAAATGAAAATTTACTTTAAAAATAGCAACTAGTACGAAAATGTGTCTTACTACAGTAACTCAGAGTCATATCCCACAGCTGTCAGAGAAATAAAATAGTTACTTACTTTGTAGGGGAGAGGAAGAGAGGCTCCATCCCTGATGGTGGCAATAAATATACAGCACACATTTTTGTACAGGGTTGTGGAAACTGCAAGAACTGAAAAGATTCAGTTTAGTTTATTGTAGTTTAAGAAATGCTCTCTTCTTGGGATGGCTGGGTGGCTCAGTGGTTGAGCTTCTGCCTTTGGCTCAGGGTGTGATCCCAGGGCCTGGGATCGAGTCCTACATCAGGCTTTCTCTGGGGCGCCTGCTTCTCCCTCTGCCTATGTCTCTGTCTCTCTCTGTGTCTCTCATGAATAAATAAATAAAATCTTTTAAAAAATGCTCTCTTATTATTCTGTACTTGTCAGAGAAGGAAAAGTTGGACTTATTCTACACTGAATTGTGTTTATGCATAAATTTTTTGCCAGCTAAACTTCTTGTAATTATGTCACTTCATTATTACATAAACTGATGACATACATCCGAGTACAAAATAAGAATTGATAAGTCTTTGAAATTGAAACTAAATGCTCTGAAAAGACTTGAGAAAGGCAGCTTTTTCATAAAATAGCTGTTGAGTTAGGTGTGATTGAGACAACTATAAATCACTGGGAAGCATTTGTAGGAATCGATGAGGGATCTGTCTCAGATTTCTTCCCAAGTGTTTGACATTGTCACTGTATTCCAAGGAAAGATTAGAACTTGTAGATAATGCATATTGGGTATGTTTAAAGAAGATATGTGATTTGATCTCCAATCACTGGACCCATAAATAAAAAACCCTGTCCTTACATGAAAAAGTTGGTGACTAAATAAACATTTGTATATTTCCAACTAAAACAAAACACATGAAAGATGTGTACCCATTTTAACAATTTTTCAATTAACAGGCCAACTTTGGGACCCATTCATATTGAACAAAAGTTTCTATTGTGTCAGTGAATTGCAATAAATAAGAAAACTTAATTGTTGAGTTCTTTTTGACTTAAAAAGCTCTTCTAGATGTGGGTGCATTTTCTCTGGCTGCAATTAACCTGAGGATTAGTGTCTTGTTCTTGATGGCATGAAGCAGAAACTTAGAGACATATGGGAATTATTGATTTGTAAGAAATAAATTTCCACTTTTTTTTTTAAAACTCCACTATTTTTATTATTTAGAAAGTGTACTCCTCCCAGATGAGTCTGTTGAAATGAGATAAATAGATTATTTGAGCTGATATGTATGTCATGGAAGTCAGAAAACTCCCACTGCTTTTGAACTTTTAGGAACTTACTGCCGTAAGCTTGGTTCTAGATTGGACTCAATATGTCCAAATTTTTTTGTATTGATCACTCACTCTGCAGACCACCCATTATGGAATCCTTTTATGCTACCATTCACCCTCTTGACTAATAATTGTGCTGATTTCTCTCCCTCTCTTTCTCTTGCCACCAATGAGAGGTCCTTAGATTGTATGTGCTTCTTCGAAGGAAGGTCTGAATTTGCTGTTCTTGAAATAGTAGCACCTTTGCAAGACTATTTCCCATGCGTATACTTTTTGTTTGGTTTACAAGTTTCTGCACATACATTATCTCATTTGAGCCACATAACAAACCTCTTAACTTCCCTTTTATAGTTGAGAAAACTGAAATTCAAAGGCTGGAAGTAATTTGTTTGAAATTCCTTAATTAGGAATCGGAAGACCTGGTGTTTAGTTTAGGAACTTCTGATTTCAAACCCAAAGCTTCTTTCTGAATTCCCAATGCAAACATGAAGTATTCTGGTTTATTTGTTCCTTTTGGATTACTCACATCAAACAAATCTTTTATTACCTTTTATTAATTCACTTAACGAAGAGTTTATTGGGCATTAATTGTAAGTGGAGCAATTGGCTAAAGATATATATACATTATTTAAAACCCCAGAAACCCTCTTCTGGGAGGTTTGGGGACTAAGATGTGACCACAAAAAAATGCTCACATACTTGAGGTTCACCCTTGAAACTCCCCATCTGTGCTTTTCACATGCATCCCACATAGCATGCAAAGCTCAGAGAGCATAAATATCCATTTTATCATGCTGCCACGGGTTAATCACACAATTATCAGTAAGCAATATGATGGTGTGAACATGTGCTCCTGATAATTGCCACCATTTCCCATGGAGTGAGCGTGTATTTATTTACCACATTATTACTGCAAAAAATGTGTGTGATTTTGCTGGTAACTATGTAATTAACTTGTACCTCACTGGGTTATTTTAGCTAGAACTGCATCTGGTGACTTCTAAAGAGCTGTTAGGAACAATGCAGAGCATGCCTTGTGGTCCTGTCCACGAGAACGCTTATATGTTGAACATACTTGTAGTTGATTAGTTTTGGGCCAACTGTTAGTGTCGATTTCAATTTACTGTGGGTTCATGCCAGAGAATACATGCTTCAATATAAAACATCATTTCTTTCTCTGCTGATACCCCATAAAACTGCTTTCCATTGATCACATTACTCTCCTCACTCAAATAGCTCATGGATTTGTTCAACATGAAGTAACAACCCTGCCTGTCCTTTATATACTCCATAAGCAGTAAGGTTTGCAATACAGTATTATGAATGTGTAATGTGGCCTTCCTGGAATGGGGGTCTTTGCAGGTCCTATCTTTTAGTCTTTGCTTTACATATCTGAGTGACTGAATTGTTTTTGTTATTCTTGATGTGTATGTTTAATGTACTATTGCTATCATCATATAGAACATTGGAAAGTAGAGGAGAAAAGCTTTGCCCTTTTTACTGTTTTACTAACTCAGTGCCCATTAACATTTGGCATATTTCCTTCCAGTCTTTTTTCTTGCACACTTGTGATTTTTTGAAAAAATTGTCCACAATTTTTTGGTTTGGTTTGTGGTTTGGTAACCACGAGACAGAAAATTTGATAATCTTTTTTCACGTAATGTTGGATCTTTATTTTCTTGTCCTCCAACATAGTCTTATATTAAAAATAAAACCTTTTGAAATGAGATGGATAGATACTTTTCTCTATATCTCTAGGTGAGTATAGCTTAAAACTCTGGACTTAGGCATCAAACAAATATAAGAGGACAAATATAAGAGGTAGAGAAAAGTACGCAGACTGGGTAGGGACCTCAGGACCCAGGGAATGATACAGAAAAGTGTTCTCTGGATTTTCTTTTTTTGCCTCATACATCCTAGAAACTGAGTGCTGGAGAAACTGGGGTCCTGGAAATGCTGATGTATTCAGACAAAAAATCTCCAAGGGAAGATTGCTTTCTCTAAGAAAGGGCAGCCTAGCAAGAAAGAAAACCTTTAGACACTGGTTACCAAATACCACAAGAAAAGAGCAGTCTACTGCCTTATTAACTGAGGCTGTATGGGGGGCCTTGACTTCTACTCTCACCTAGCTGGGGTGGTGTCAGAGAAGGCTAATTAGGGACCTGGGACTTTTATCCTTACTGGGAAATAATGAGCACCCACATCCCACACGTCTTGTACTGTCCACTGCCTGCCAGAGTGGTCAGATGCCGAAGGACCATCCCTGCCCAGCAGGAAGGAGGGTTCCTTCCCTCTTCCTGGGTGTCAGCAGAGGATGAGGGGGACACCTGGACTTGACTTCCACCCAGCAGAATAAGGTAGCATCTTCTTTCTCCCTCTGGCTTCGTATCAGAGGAAATCTGCTAAAACAGAAGATTTAAATAAGATCCGGAGTCTTATAACACCAAATATCCAGGATTCAATACAAAAAATCACTTCAAAGAACCAGGAAATCCTTGAATGAGGAAAGACAGTCACAAAATATCAACACCTAGATGACTAAGATGTTAGAATTTTCTGGCAAGAATTTTATTTTATTTTTTTATTTTTTTTTTCTGGCAAGAATTTTAAAGCAGTCGTTATAGAAGTGCTTCAATGAGCAATTTGAACATGACTGAAAAAAAAAGTAGAAAGTCTCAGCAAATAAATTAAAGATATAAGGAAGAGCCAAATGGAACTGTTAGAACAGAAAAATACATTACCTGAAAAAACAAAAACCAGACCAAACCAAAAAAACCAAAAAACTCAATGGTAAAATGGAGGCAAAGGCAAAATGAATAGTAAAACTTTAGGATAGAATAATAGAAATGACCTAGTCTGAACAACGAAAAGAAAATAGAATTAAAAAAAAAAAAAAAGAGCTGAGAGTTGGACTAAAGCAAAAGATCTGACATTCATGACATTGGCATCTCAGAAGGAGAGGAGAAAGAAGGTGGAACTGAGAAGGTACTTGAAAAATGCTAAATTTCCCAGATTTGACAAAAGATAAACCTACAGATTCAAGGTGCTGAGTGAACTTCGAACAGGGTAAACCTAAAGACACCCATACCAAGATACATCATAATAAATCTTCTGGAAACTAGGCAAACACAGAATCTTGAAGTCAGTGAGAGAGATATGACCCTTACTTCTAGGAGGGAAATGATATGAATGACAGCATATTTCTCACCAGAAACCATCTCCATGGCTGGAAGGAGGTGGTGTAATGATTCTAAATGCTGAAGCACAGGGTCAGATAATCCAGGATTCTCTGCCCCGAGAATGTATCAGAACAGAAGGGAAATAAAGATATTCTAAGGTGAAGAACAACTGAGAAAATTTGTTACTGGCATAACAAAACTTCTCTAAAGGAATTGCCCTAAATAGAAGGTAAATGGAAAAGGTAAAAATGAGCATTAACATGACCGGCTTTCTTTCTCCTCCTGAGAGTTCTCAATTATGTTTAATGATTGAAGCCAAAATGATAACACTATTTGATGGGTTTATTGAAGGATGTCAGGGCAGAAAGTATTTAAAACTATTGTTTTATTAACGGCAGAGGGTGAAAAGGATTAAAAGTGGAGGTGTGTTATTCTATATGTTGGCAAATTGAACACCAATAAAAATAAATTTATAAAATAAAAAAAATAAAATAAAATAAAAAAGACAAGAACTAAAAAAAAAAAGTGGAGGTGTGTGAGTAGGAAAGGAAATATAAGGGAGATCTCATGGTGAGTGAGGAGTTCTCTGACTGCAGTGGTGCCCAGGGGACTCCAGGCATGTGACAACAAGGTGTAGAACTGCAAGCACATAGTGCACTTCTGTGGATTTCCTGGTTTCGCTGTAGTTTGATATAATTACAAAACATAAGGTGTGACCATTATGGAAATCTGGGTGAAGGGTACATGATACCTCTTTGCCCGATCTCTTAAATCTCTAATTTGGAGAGTTAATAATTACATATCATGTGTCTGATTATTTCAAAATAGAAAGTTTTAAAAAGTGAAAGGGATAGTGAAAGAAAAAAACAAATATGGATGCATCCCTATTAAGAATTTCATCCAGCAACAGTGTGAATCTTTAATGGGTTATGCTGAATGAAAGAAAGCATGCAAAAGTTTATGTATTCTGTGATTCCATTCATGTAATGATCTGGAAAAAGCCAAACCTTAGGGAAAGAATCTGAGCAGTGGATTTCCTGGGGTGGAATTGGCTACTTGAGGGAAATTTTGGAGTGATGGAAGTGTTCTCTATCTGGATAATGATGGTGATTACACAACTGTATACATTTTTCAAAACTCATAAAACTACCTCCAGAAACTCGGTATTATTTATTATTATTATTTATTATTGTTATTTATTAAAAACAAAAGTGTCACAACATACTTAACCATACACATAATAATTGAATGTTTGTGTTGTTTTTTCATTTTTTTACTGTCCAAAACAGTGCGGTCACAAACACCTGTGAGCAAATCACTTTGTTTCTCTGGGGACTTTGTATTATTTCTGTGGACTGTATTCCCAGAAGTTGTGGCAAGGGTGGATAGAGAGGAGTAGAGGATAAATATTATGAACACTTTTATAGCCTTTGAAAAATAGTTACAAAATTGGTTCCCAGAAATGCACTTTCTTGTAATCAGTTTATGATGCTCTAAGAGGGTCTGAAAGTACTTCTTTCTCCACATCCTTGTGGGCAGCAGGAGCTTGACTGCTACTGTCAGTTGGTTCTATTTGGTTCAGATATCTCTTCTTGAAAATTGAAGGGTTTGTATTTACTCAAGGCTTTATAATTACAGCATATAGGATTAGCTGGGCAGAACTGAACCCACGCTATTTACAGTTCACTAAACATTCCCTTAAACATTCCCGCACATGTATGACAAGCTATAAATACTATTCATTTGTAACTAGAGTGTGTGGTTCTGGTAATTACCACCAATTTTCTTCGCCAGAATATTGGTGACATCCGTAGACAGGAGAATTAGGGAGGTGTCTCTATCCTGGTCCTGGGATGAGATGAGCCCCTCCTTTTAATCTTTATTCTTTGCCCTCTGTTTCTCTGTTATTCTCGTATTGTCTTCTTGTCCCATTCAACTGCACATCCCTTCCTAGTTTATGTTTTAATGATCTCTTAATTTTGGTTTGGGTTGATACACTAGATGAATTCTATGTCACACATGTGGTTAATTCTGTCACGAACTGCTCAAAATACTCATTGTAGGATCTAGTATCTTCATCTACTCTTTTGCTGTGGTTGCAGGGATACTTTTCCATGTTTGCTGTTGTTGGGTATATGATACTTCACCCTACAGGGGTGTGACCTCCCCTAATACTATTATTACAAAATGGATCTGCTGCAGTGGCTATATTTTGGAGTGCTTTGTGTCTGCACAGCAGTGACAAGCCGTGTTTTATAGATCTCCTGGCATTTGGCTGAATGTAAACAATTTTGGGGTAAGCATTACCCTAAAAAAATACCCTACTTAATGAGAAGCCTACTCCCTTTTAACCTCCTCTCTTGCCCTGATAGATGAATATGTTTTTACTTTACCCTGTGTAATTTAATTTTCACATCTCTCTCTGAAGATGATGCTGACACTCCTGTTTTGTACATACATAAGACTACAAAACCCTTCTACATGGGTGCTACCGCTAGAGGTGATCCTCTGAACAATGTATGACCCAGCTGTGCAGAGGTTTGGCCAATTAGGCTTCACTTGTATCCAGGAGAGATCTCTGCTGCTGTTCTGCTCTGGCCTTGCCTCATTGCCATGCTGGGTTTGAACTCAAGACTCTTGGTTTCCATTTCTTCTTCCCTCCACTGTAGTTCCTTAAAGTATCAGCTCCATTCTGGGCTTCTGGGGATTCTTCAATGAATAAAACAGATTTGTGCTCTTAACAATGTTTACATTCTAGTGAGGGGAGAGAGAGACAGGCCATTAATCGTAAACATTATAGATTACTAAATGATGTTTGATGTGAGAGGTGAATACAATGGAATATATAAGAGTAGAGGAGCAGAGGGAGTCCTCAACAGTGTTGGGCTCTGCAATTTTAAAAGGGCTGGTCATGATAAACTTCGGTGAGCAAGGGACAGTCTTGATGTCTGTGTGGACAGCATTGTAGGCACACGACACAGCTGGTGCAGGGGACCTAAGGTGAGATGCAACCTGTTTGTGGCTGAGTGATGAGGGACAGAGTGGGAAGAGCTGCAAAGGGTTGGCAGGGAGGCCAAACGCGGAAGGGCTCCATAGGCTACCGTAGGATGTAACTGCAGTGCCATTCCTCTCAGCTACAGCCAAGTCGATTTTTATGAGCAGCTTTATTCAATATTCTTTACAAGAAAATCCTCACTTAACCAGTCAGTATGGCTTCTGCTGGCCAAATCCTGCTGCACAAATATGCTAGAGACATTCAATCTCGTTTCTAGCAAGACTTGGCATAATTTTGAAACTGTTCAATCAACCCAGTAAATATGAATTAAACATTTATGGTTGTATTAAATATTCGAAAGATAGGAACCAAAACAGTCTATCAAGTAATTGTACATATTTGTGCATTTACAAAATGCATATTCATGAGAGCTATGTAAATATATATTTAGTCATTTCCTCTTCCATGTGAAGAGCCACGGCTGAGCTACAGATGGTAACTTTCTTGCATATAATTATGATAAACCATTTTGGAGTTGTTCTTAGAAAAAGATCATTGTCTATTTGGCCATTCCATGAGTTTAGTGCTCTTAGAATTGGGGAGAGGAAAGTTCTAGAACATGCCTGTCCTTGTGGCAGTCATTTGAGAAAGAAATGGCAGTTGTCCAGCAGATAAGTACCCTTCTGTACCAATCTTGTTCCCCACAGAAGTGGCTCTCATACTTTTTTCCATCAAGAGTCACAAAAGGGAAGATGTTTTTGTATAGGGCACACCTAGGATTACGTGCAGCTCTGGATAGTCCAGTGGCAGCTCCACCCTTTCTCTCCCACTCAGAAGGCATATTGGATGCTAGCAGTGAGAATGATGATATTTTAGGGTCAATATTTAATTCATTCTAATTTATTCAAAAACATGTCCAACGTTAGTATGGTATCTATTAATAGTAACATGACTGGCACCCTCTCACAAAATGCTCATGACAACTCTTCTGGATCCTTCTGTCACATCTAAAGACTCTTTGGATAAGAAGATTGCTGAGAGTGTACATATTCTAATTTTGTCTTTGTTTAAGGTCTGATGTGAAAATCTTTCTGGGAATTGAAATTTTCTAAAAGGATCTCTATTTCCTAAAGTCCTGATAATCTTATCAGCACTTGCCAACTCATTCACTCAGCCAAGATTCTGTGAGGCCCTCCACTGTTCCTCATTTATTTTGAGGAGATGGAAAAGTGGGAGAGGAGAGAGAGAGAAGCTGAGTAGGAGATACAGATGAGTCTCCATGTCCCTGAAGTTTGATTAGCTGGCTCCACCATTCTGTGTTCTTTTTTTTAATAATAAATTTATTTTTTATTGGTGTTCAATTTGCCAACATACAGAATAACACCCAGTGCTCATCCCATCAAGTGCCCACCTCAGTGCCCGCCACCCAGTCACTCCCACCCCCTGCCCTCCTCCCCTTCCACCACTCCTAGTTCGCTTCCCAGAGTTAGGAGTCTTCCATGTTCTGTCTCCCTTTCTGATATTTCCCACTTATTTTTTCTCCTTTCCCCTTTATTCCCTTTCACTATTATTTATATTCCCCAAATGAATGAGACCATATAATGTTTGTCCTTCTCCGATTGACTTATTTCACTCAGCATAATACCCTCCAGTTCCACCTACGTCGAAGCAAATGGTGGGTAAGATGTGGTTTATGTATACAATGGAATATTACTCAGCCATTCTGTGTTCTTGAGAAAACTAGGGAGGAAAAGAAATGGCGCTAGCATGTACAGACACTGGCTGTCACTGGTTATCGCTAGGTGGGGCTTTAGCCTAGTTAGCTGGACTGATACTTAGGTAAACCTTGAAAACTCAAGATGAGTGCAGAAATAGACAGGGCAGGGTTAATGTCTCTTGGATTCTGTCTTTTAGAGACAAAGATTTTGATTTAGTAATAAATTAGCAGTAAGAAACAACCACTGGATTGGGTAGGCTATGTGGTTACTCAGCTTGAGGTAGCCTTTCTGGATCTTCCCATCTCACTCAGAGCAAAAGCCAAAGCCACCCTCTGTGATTTGTGTCTCTGAAATGTAGACTTCATCTCTCACTAGTCCTCTGCTTATTTGTTCCCCACCCCACCAACCTCCTGTCACTCCTTGAAGCACCACGGGTCCTTTGTACCTGCTGTATCCTCTGCCCAGTGTGCTCTGCCTCTCATTGTGGGGCTGCTTCTCTTACTTCCTTAAGGTCCTTATTTAAAAATGACCTTCCCAGTGGGGTCTTCCATGACCATCCTATGCAAGATTTTAACTGCTGTCTCAACATTTCATTTCTTGTTCTGATTATTTCTTCTAAGCACTTACTACTATCTAACACGCTGTACTTATTTATACCACTTAGCACCTGGCTCCCTACTGCAGTGCATATTCCACAATGGCATGGGTTTTTGTCTGTTTTGTTCATTGCTGTATTCCCAGCATCCTGAACAGTGCTGGCCACATGGCAGGATTCAGTATTTACTGAATTAATCAATGACAGTATGCTTAAAAACAAGGAGACTTCATAGAGAAGCAGGAGGAAGAAGTATTGCACAGACAAGGGACCAGATATTGAGGGGAGGGGAGAGGAGAGAGAGAGAGAGAGAGAGAGAGAGAGAGAGAGAGAGATGAAATGCTGATGGGTTTTCTGAAAACTTTCCAGTTCCTACATTCAATTTCTAGTGAACCTGGGTTTTATTTTCTTTCCGTGGTCTATTCTCATAAAATTATCCTTTTCTTAAGCTACCTTAAGTGGATTGGTCTTTACTGCAACTGAAAAAAACTCTAAGCAAAAGGAATAGAATCAAAGTAGGAAGCTTTAAATGTTTTCTGAGCACACAGGATGCACTGGTGGATGGGGTTCCCATGCAGTGAACAGTTTTGTGGGTATCTCTTCCAGATAACTAGGTCACAGACAACTGGTGTTTCCCCATGTGGCAAAGTGGAGCATGCACAGAAATCCCTGCCTCCTCTCTCTTTGCTTTTCAAGCATTACTGAATGCCTCCTAATGATTTCATCTGCTTGGAGGTCTGCTGGGTTTTCCACTTTCATAGAAGGTGGTGGTGCCAGGGGCTGATGCATGCTCTGACTACTGACTTGAAACATGCTTTGATGAATTAGTGCAACCCAGCCAGCCATTTACTTTAAATTTTACCCTTGATTCTTCCTCTAGCAAACAATTAAGGAGCAGCAGTGGCTTCCTGCAGGGGAGACCAATGCCTTCTGTCCTCTGCGGAAACAGCTTTGGCGTTCTTCCAAAGAATGAATGGCATGGACCAGGAGTTCCAGTTTCCCTCCGCTTTCACTCATCCAAATAAATAGTTACATGCATACAATAAAATAAAATAAATTCAAATCATAAACAAGGAAACCAGGCTAGGTTACTAGAGTCCTATGACTTAACTGGGGGGCTGGGAAATGCAGGAGGCCAAAGACCACCAAGAAGTCACATGAACAACTGGACCCAGTGGCAAGGCACCATGTCTTCCACCTCGCTGGGTGAGTAGCACAGACCAATCTCAAAAGCTCCTGAGTAAGAGGAAAATGTCTCTTTAACAGTATTAAGGGACAATTTATTATGTGTATCCTTCCAGGGAAGCACAATGTCAGTGCAGGCCCATTGCATTTGCATTATTTCCAGACAACAGCAGCAGCAGAAAAGGACACTGATTTATTTCAGAGCAAGCACAGGTGAATTTAATGTCTCTTGGGACTGAGCCAGGGAAGACTTGACCCGCTCTAGGCTCTTAAGTGCTTGAGGGAGGACAGCAGGTTTTTGGAAGGGTCCCATTGGCCTCTGGCTAAATTCAGCTTCCCTGAGCCTATGTTCCTAAATCACCTGGTTAGAAAAGCCTTGCAGAGAAAAGGGGATGGAAAAAATCCTGTTTGGGAATAGAAAATCTGGTTCTGGCTTCTTTGGCAGCACATATACTAAAAATTGGAATGATACAGAGTAGATCAGCATGGTCTCTGCCCAAGGATGACTTGACACTTGTGAAATGTTCCATATTTTTAAGATGGAATTCAAATAAAAACAATAGATAAATAAATGAGTAAATAAATAGATGAATGAATAAATAGAAAATCTGGTTTCATGCACTGACCTAGCTAATTTCTTTCTCAGTGGCTTGGGCAAATAATTTAGTCATTTAATTTTAATTTTAATTCTTTAATTTTTTTATAATTTAGTCCTTTTAAGGCTCAACTATTTCTTTATAAAAAAGTCTAAGAACACTACGAGGATCCAGTAAGCAAATGTATTAGAGAGTGCTTTGTGAATTGCATACATGCCATTGTCTGGAGCTGACATCAGTTTGGGATTTCTAGCAAATAGCTTTATCCCAGAAAAACCAAGGAGAGGATAATCACAATTACTCTTTAAACCTTGGCATTCAAGCATTGTAGAATCTCAAAAGGTCATGGTGGAAAGTCTGAGATAGCTTTTCCCAACCTCTTGTTCAGCACATGGAGAAACCAGTTTTTGGGAAGAAAGAGGACTGAGCATCATAGGGGATGAGGTGAATCTTAATGATCTCTGCTCTCTGTTCCTTATCACTATGCTTCAGAATGCCATGTACACAGTAAGAGCTCAGTAAATGCTGATAGAAATGATAGGATTCACTCACTGTCAAACACAACCGGTGTTGTTGACAATGGCAGGTTGGAGTTTTTCTCTTTAATCCATGTTCCAGGTATCTCTTCTTTCAATGTCGAACCTGGCAGAGAATGTGTTTGCTGGTCACTTGAGTCATCCTGAAAAGGAACACGGCCCATATAAGCCAGCAACATCCTGGTGAAAGCCACTAGCTTCAACTTCTGATGGCAATTCCTTGAAGCCATAAAGAGCACATCATTCTCGTTAAACCATCTTTCAATAACGATTTTAACACACATAGCTGGACAAATTTACAAAATGCTGCTCAATGCATTACCTTATTTAATTTCCTGAGCAATCTGATGAAGTAGGTACCATTATTTCCATTTCCCAGAGTAAGAAATTGAGGCTCTGATAGTCTATATGACCCGTTATTGATGTACAGACATTGCCAGGACTGGAGTTTGATCCCAAAACTCTGTTACAAGTGCATTCCATCAATACTACCTTATAAAATATCAAATAGGCATTCTTTCCTTCTCTTTCTCCTTCCTTCCTTTTCCTCTCTCCCTCTGTCTCTCTCTCTTATTTCCCATGAATTCTTATTAGCATGGTGCTAGGTACCGTGAGGGACACAAAAGCAGAACAACAGGACTAGAATAGCCCCTGTCTTTGAATAGTTGACAGTCTACAGAAGAAGAGGACCTACAGGTAAAAACAGTAGTTCCAAATACAGGTGATCTTTGCTAAGTACTAACCCTGATTAAGTAGAGCCTGAAAGGTGACAAGCACCTCACTGCCTGGAAGATGAAGAAGAGAGATAATAAACACCTGTCCAGGGCACCACTGTTGCCCTCCTTTATTTTATTTTATTTTATTTTATTTTATTTATTTTATTTTTTATATTTTATTTATTTTATATTTTATTTTTTATTGGAGTTCAATTTTCCAACATATAGCATAACACCCAGTGCTCATCCCATCAATTGCCCCCCTCAGTGCCCGTCACCCAGTCACCCCCACCCCCCGCCCATGCTGTTGCCCTTCTTCTGGAAAAATTCACTGAATCCCAGGCTGCCCCATTCATGATATGTAGTCTTTCAAAGTCCATGCTTTCACCTTCCCCACTCTCTTTGGTGTGATGAATGAAAGGTTGGTGTGACGCATCCAAGTGGAATCTGCAAATCGCTGATCCTTTAAAACCTACTTTTGTAAATACCAATAAAACATGTCTCAACACTTTTTCCTCATTCAGGGAGTTCATTCAACCAGGAGCCCTGGAGGAGGGAAGCTACTCCCTATGAACTGTTCTTTCAGGGCTCTCATCTAAAACTGAAACTCATTTCTGTGCTCTTCCCTTTTGCCTGCCTTGCTTTGATTTTGAGTCAATTAGTCTATAATCCCTTCTGGTTTCCCCTCTTTGTCTGCCTTCATTTTGTCTAAACAGCAGAATTGGTTATGTTTGCCAAATGAATTATTTCACTCCAAAGGGTGTCCAAGACTGGAAATAATACCCCATAGGCACTAGGTAACTATTTGTTCAGTGAAGAAATGAATGGATGAATGAAGGAATGAGCAATGGTCAGGTTTAAATACTCTTATCATTTACCAGTTGCCTGACTTTAAGGAAAATATTTACCTTGTTTGTGCCTTAGTTTTCTTTCTTTGCAAACGGTGTGCCGAAGATTACAGAAAAATCTATATTTATGTGCTATACAAAGCACCTGTGATTCATTATAGTATTCAAAAACTTGTAGCCACGATGATTATCATTATCACTATTAAAGGGACCAGAATGTGACCCGATTGCTACAAGAGGAATGTTCCTGTAGGGTGAGGAGGATAAGGGGGATAGTTTTTGTGAGGAGTAGAGGATTTAAACAAGCAGAACAAAAGGTGCAGGGGAAAGCATCTCAGCCAGTAATACTGGGGTAAGGGAGGAGGTCTGAAATCTTCTGAAGACAAGAAAGATAAGGTGAAATGTGGGGAGCTAGGCAAGGCTGTAGAAAGAGGTGAGGGGATGAGGAAAAGTATATGATCAAATGGGTCCCTAAAATTAAGTTGTTAGTGATTATATATTATGTGGTTATGTGCCACCTAAATATGGCAAAAACTGTGTCCAAGAAGGGATGCTGGTGCCCAGTGACATACAAGTGGTAAGGGTTAGAGCACTGGAGTATCTGACATGCTGTAAGGGCACAGAGGGAAAAGGATGGCACCACCTTTGGCCATCTTGGAGAGGCCTCATCATGAGCACTAGCTCATCAAGGATTCCTTCCTCCTCTCTTGCTCTCTCACTTGCTCATTCACTTATTTCATATATATTCTTGAGCACCTGCTTATTTGCTAGATGTAGAGTTAGATGCTAGGGACATAGCTAGAGCATGACAGACTCAGTCATAGAACTTTGAGTTCAGTAGGTGATCTGATGTTGATGGGGGCAAATGCCACTCTAGGCAGAGACAGTGGCATGACAAAGAGCATGGAGAACTTTCAAACAAGCATGGGCTTTCACAAGTAGCCCAGTGGGAATGGCGGGGATGTGCACAGTCCAAATGTCCTCTGGGGTTGAAACTGACACAATATGTTAAGCAAAGGAGCAGATGCAAGATGGTAAACAGGGAGATTCATGTTTCAGAAGGAAGCCTCTGCTGGCAGGTGGGATGGAGGGGAATGAGATAGCCCTTTTAGAGAAATAGTGAAGGAGATTGTGGAGGGCTTCTGGCTCTGAACTACAGAGTCAGATGGTGAAAGTGAAAGGATGTTGCTGGATGCAGAGATCTCCCCATAGTCAGGAGTGAAGGAGAAAGCACCAGGCACTTAGTTGGAGGCTGGGGAGGGCCCATGAGTCCCTGAATGGGGCAGAAAGGAGCCTAGGGGTGGGGAGGAGACAAACTTCAATGTGACAGTAATTGGGGACCTTATTGTGACCAGCAGGACTGATGGTCTAATTCTGCAAGGTGGAAACCCTAACATTTCCCCCCTGCAGGGATTCACTCTGGACCTCTGAGAATAAGGGGTGGGTTTATTGATGTCAGTTCCATTCTTTGTAGTAGAATAACTTTATGACATCTAAAAAAGAGTCAAACAGTCCACCTAGGGCTGAATTTGAGATTCAAATGACACTGGATGTTATATTATATGTTGGGAAATCAAACTCCAATAAAAAAATATACATAAAAAAACCAAAAAGCAAAATGACTTTGGATGGAAAAGGGTGGAGATGAACAGAAAGTCACTCAAAATTCCACATGTAAAAATAAAACAAACACGTGTTGGGGCACCTAGGTGGCTCAGATAGGTAAGCATCTTCCTTTGGCTCAGGTTATGATGCCAGGGTCCTGGGATCCAGCCCCGCATCAGGCTCCCTGCTCAGCAGGGAGTCTGCTTCTCCCTCTCCCTCTGCCCCTCCCCCTGCTTGTGCTCTCTCTCTGTCTTTCTCAAATAAATAAATAAAATATTTTAAAAAAGAGAATAAAACAAACATGTCTTGTTTATTACCACTTTTGTGAAATCTCTTCCACCCAGTTAAGGTCTTCTTGTGCCAGAGGAAGCGGAGTGCAGAAAAGTCAATGCAAAGAATTTTGTAAAATCTCTGTCCTTTGCTTGAATTTCTTTCCCACTCAGATTCTCTTTTTGTGTTGCATGCCATGTTCTAAAGAACACAGACAGAAATTCCTCAAAGATTTCTTTCTGCCAAGTCCCTCTCTACTCCCACAGCACATTTTACACCCCAGTGACAGTTCCTTAACTACAGACCATCATCATTATTTTTCTTACCTAGAGGCAGCCCTGAACTCTTTTCTCTAGTGGCCCCATCATCTAAAGCAGGGTCCTGCATGCCCCTGAATAAATGAACATTTGCTGAATAAATGGAATGATTAGTGGTGGCTAACATGTGTTATGATATTCTCTAGTACCTGCCTTTTCAAGGGGTACTCATGAAGATGTGGAAAAGAGAAAATGTGAGGCAAGGACACTCTTTTCTATGTACTCGTACTCTTCATGTCACTGCCCATTCTGTGTGCTTAAAAGGAAGAATTTGATTCAGACGAAACTGCATGTGGTGTCCTGCAGTGGCTCATAAATTCTAGTTGGCAGAAACAGCTGGGCTGGTTGCCTAAGAATCTCTAGAGATTCTGATTCAGTAGTTTCGGGGTGGACCCTGGAATGAAAAAAAATCTGTACCTCTATATTTATCTCTGTATCTATCTATCTATCTATCTATCTATCTATCTATCTATCTATCATCTATCATCTCTGTGTATCTCTGTATCTATGTATCATCTATCTCTGTATCTCTGTATCTCTGTATCTATCTATCTATCTATCTATCTATCTATCTATCTATCTATCATCTATCTATCTATCTATCTATCTATCTATCATCATCTATCTATCTATCATCTATCTATCATCTATCTATCTATCTATCTATCTATCTATCTATCTATCTATCTATTCATCCACCCATCCATCCACACATATTTCCAGGTCATCCCAAAGTCTGGTCAGTGCATTGAGAGACAAAAACACTGCCATGGGTGTTTGGAGACACAGGTTGGAATTTGGAGGTCCACCATCGATTAGTAACTGTTACAGTAGCTTATTTTCTTTAAGCTTTTGGGAGCCCATCTATAAAATGACAATAATCTATCTCTCAGGGCTTTCTGGAGATATAATTAAACAACACTTGTAAACAAAAGGGATACATAGTAGGTTCTCAGTTAATGTCAATTTGAACATACATGAGAGAAGGAAGAGCAGGGAAACCAAGATTTTTGGGACAGCTAATAACTGGGCAGGAAAAATAAAGCATTTGGATATTGCTAGAACCTGATGATTCATCTGCTATGTTTTGAATTGCTCGGGCTGTGGCAACATAGAAAGCGGCCTTGCTGGAGGATCCATCTCCCAAGGGGCATGAAGAAATGCTTTTTGGGCAGTTGTCAGTCCAACTCAGAAAGTAATAGGATTAACCCCCAGAGAAGTCAAGAGCTGAGAAATTCATACTGTGATCAGTGTGAGAAGCTCTCTTTGCTTGGGGAGTGGAAGAGTAACCACTCCTATAGGTGCTACTAAAAGGCAGGTCTAGGATGTGGCTCTGGGGAGAAGGATGGATGGCAGATTGGTCTGGTTTGCAGAGAAATGATTAGTCAGGCACCAGAGTCTAGAGAATAGACCTCCACTGTCTGTCCTCACACGGAGCTGCCAATGTCAGCTATAATCATGTGATTTGCAAGGAACAAACATTCTGCAAGCTTATGGCAAAACTGATGTGACTCCGTGAGCCAAAAACATCTATTGTGTGCTTATATTATGCAAATATGGAAGGAACCTGTAGTTATTAATGTGGGCTGGGTGTCACTCTTTTTCTTCCGTTTGCCACCTGTGGAGACTGAGTATGGTTTTTACCTCATTGGATAGAAATCGTTTGAGTTTGTTTTATCCACTAACCATTTTGTTTTGGTTTGTTTTGTTTCTCCTGCACTTAGCACAATGCTTAGGACATAGCAGACACTGAAGATATTTGAAATGGCCCTTTGAGGGGCCAGTTGAACTATGGGCCAGGCACTTTAATTTGCATTATTTTTTTAAAGATTTTATTTATTTGAGAGAGAGAGAAGGAACAGGGGGGAGGAGCAGAGGGAGAGATCCCTTGCTGAGCTGAGATCCCCACATGGGGCTTGATTCTGGGACTCCAAGATCCCAAAGCAGACGCTTAACCAACTGAGCCACCCAGGTGCCCCAGCCAGGCACTTTTAAACCAGCTTATGCATCCAGTGGCATAGTTTATGTGTTAGGAGTTATTTTATGCTCCAGAGTCAACATGAATAGAATCCTGAAGTCTCAACTCTTGCTGAAACATTGATGAAAGAAAGGCAGGGAACTTAACTATTGGATTTATTTATTTTTAAAGATTTTATTTATTTATTCATGAGAGACACAGAGACAGAGAGAGAGGCAGAGACACAGGCAGAGGGAGAAGCAGGCTCCATGCAAGGACCCCGATGTGGGACTCAATTCCAGGATTCCAGGATCATGCCCTGGACCAAAGGCAGGCGCTAAACCACTGAACCACCCATTAACTATTGGATTTATAATGAAAATACATAGTAACCTTAAAATGAACCTTGATATAAAGTTGGACATCAAATTTGCATGGATTTTGAGATTAAAACAGACATCAAGTCAAAGTCTTTCATGAGCACCCAGATATGCAGGATTCCTTGCATTACCTGGCAGTCATTTGTGGCTAGCTATGTAAAGGCAAGGACTATATTTTTGCTCCTTGATGAATCCCTAACAACAAGCACTGTGCCTGGCTTGTAGGAGGCACTCAAGAAAATTTTGCTGAATAAGTGAAAGAATGTTTTCCAAATTATTCGTTGCATGCTTCTTTTCTTGCTTCAAATAGGATGTAAACTCCTGGAAGGTGTGTCCCAGTTATGTTTGGGTCTCTAATGCCTGACACATAATAAGTTCTTGCTAGATGTCCACCTCGTGATTCATTGTATACCCACTCAGCCTAACACAGCTTTTTGCAAATACAAGGCACTATGCATCTTCAGAAGTGATGCTAGCTTTTAGGTCATGGAGAGCTACAATCAAACTGTTAATTTCCACTTTGGACACCTTCTTACTTAACCTTTCTTAGTCTCAGTTTCCCTGTCTGTAGAATAAGGATAACAGTTCCTATTCCTCAGGTAGGATGCCAAGTATCAATGATATTTTTTTTTGTATGAAATACTTTTCACATAGCGAGTCTTTAGCAAATGCTCATCCTCTCTTCTCTGTTGCTTCTGTCCTATTTCTAGACATTTGTTTCTGTGACTTGAATGAGATTCAAAAGGACTAAGTTTTGGTTCTGGTTCTAAGCTTTAGCTCTGGTTCTGCAGAATGAGATTCTTACTTGGCCTAGTCCTAAGAAAATCCCTTACAGCATTTGAAGTTTAATTTTTCTATCAGCCAAATGGGTATGATACTTGCAACCATTTTCTGCTGGCATTCTGGGAAGAATGAGATCATGTCTGGAAGGAGACTTGAGCTTTGGAGTTGAAAAATGCTATATAAATTCAAAGCCCAGATGCACTATGATATTACTCCCCAATGACTTCTTGGATTTTTTAGATATCAGGAGTCTACCTGACCTGCAGACATAGTCATTAGTTCTGTCCCTTTCTTAACAACCCTTTGAAATAATTTGAAAGCATCCTTGAGTGTCATTGCTTGGCTTTGCCTCTCCCCTGCTTCATTGCTCTGAGGTTGGAGGTTAATTGTTTTTGGGGTGAGAAGAAAAGTGAAGCAATCCCAGAGATAATTGTCCCATGGTCAGGACATCAGGGTTCAAGTACTGACTCTAACTAGCACTGGGCAAATCAATGACTCTCTCTGGGTCTGATCCAAAAGTAATGAAGCTGGACTGGGTAATATTCCAGTTCCTAACCAGCCTTAAGTATGTAGACCAGATGCCTGTCAGAAGAGTTTAACAGGTAGGTGTGGAAGTAGAATAAAAATGGTGGCAGAGCACAGACAGGAGAGATTCCTCATTAAGAAGGAGGTTGTCATGAGCATTGGAGAAATGGAGGGTGGGAGGAGCCATGAGCAATCCAATTCGGCAGGGCCTTGAAATCCAGGCAGAGAAGTTGAGAACTGGTACTACATAGGCTTTTCTTCTTCTAGGAGGCAATATGATGATCCAGAAAGAGCAACAGCATGGCTTTGGAGCCAGGGTGACCCCATGGCCTTACCATTAATTAGTTATGTCTTTGGGCAAGTTATAGCATTTTCAAACTCTCAATTTTTATTTTCATAAAATGGCAATAAAATACTCACCTTATGGAGTTGGTTTAAGAATTAGGTGGTATAGGGCAGCCCGGGTGGCTCAGTGGTTTAGCACCGCCTTCAGCCCAGGGCCTGATCCTGGAGACCGGGGATCGAGTCCCACGTCGGGATCCTTGCTTGGAGCCTGCTTATCCCTCTGCCTGTCTCTCTCTCTCTCTGTGTGTCTCTCATGAATAAATAAATAAAATCTTAAAAAAAAAAGAATTAGGTGGTATAGCACATGGGAATACAGTGGGTCTTCATTATTCATGGATTCTGTTTTTGTGAGCTTGCCTACTTGTTAAGATGGACTTGTGACCCCCAGATCGAGACTGGAGGTGCTCTCACAGTCATTGATGAACATGCACAGAGTGGCAAAAATTTGAGTCACTCAACACATATGTTCCTAGCTGAGGTCAAACAAGGAGACCGTCTGCCTTTTTGTTTTAGCTCTCACATTGTAAACAAGTGTCCTTTCTGCAATCTATTTAGTGCCAAGTTTTTTTTTTTTTTTTTTTTTTTTACATTTTTATGCTCGTTGTTGGTGACTTTGCTGTTTAAAATGGTCCCCAAGCATAGTGCTGAAGGGCTGTCTAGTGTTCCTGAGCACAAGATGGCTGTGATGTGCCTTCTGGAGAAAATACATGGGTAGATAAGCTTCATTCAAGCATGAGTTATCCTGCTCTTGGCCGCGAATGCAATACTAATGAATCAACAATATATATATTAAATAAGATGTTAATAAGGAGATGATGAGCAGTTGTTTAAAGACAGAATATTTGTACCAATTCTTCACAGGGAGATTTTATATAATGAGTTAATGGCTAAAACCATTAGGTAAAGCTTATGTGTACTCATATGTGTGTTTCCTTGAGTGCATATTTGGGAAATTTATCAACAACATTGGTGAAAAGTGTTTTCTCAGGCAAATAAACTTTTTAAAAAAGATTTTCTTTATTTATTCATGAGAAATACAGAGAGAAGAGCAGAGGCATAGACAGAGGGAGAAGCAGGCTCCCTGCGGGGAACTCGATGTGGGACTTGATCCCAGCACTCCGGGATTATGTCCTGAGCTGAAGGCAGACACTCAACCACTGAGCCATCCAGGCATCCCAGGCAAATAAACTTAAAATAAACTATTTAAAAGTGTCCTTCAAGACTTTTGTTCCAATACACTTGTTTTATAGATGAGGATATGAAAGCCTAACAGAGCGAAGTAAGTTTACAAAATACACATTCATTTGGTTTTCTATTTGATGCCAGGGCCAAGACAAGAAACTGCATCTCAGTTGACAAGCAAGCCCTTATGGATCTTCCACTATATTGAAAGCATTGTAGTTGCTGCTGGGATGAGCGAGAGATGCAGACTGTCTAGATCCTTTGGCTGAAAGGATAGTGTTGTTATTTCCCATTGCAATGGACAAGGAAATGGTTTGGAAGATGAGGTTAGAGAGGAGTGGAAATGAGTCCTGACAGTACAAAAAGAGAACTGGCTTTGAGTTCAGACAGATTCTACTATGACATCGCTGTGCGATCTTAGGCAAATCATAGATCCTCTTAGAGCCGCAGCTTCCTTACCTATCAAATGGTGCTAATCTACTTTATAGGATTGCCATGGATGTTAGAAATGACAGATGGAAAGTATCACGCACATGGGAGACGTAAGATAAATGACTACCATTGCTTTGAGTATGAGTGTGGTTTTAGACCTTATGTCCTGGGCAATCAGATTGTTGCTGTGAGACTAACTGCAGATCCACAGCCTCTTTGTGATTTTCCTAGTTCTGCAAGGGCAGTGAACAGAATGCTACTCCCACTTTCTCCTGGCCAAAGGTGAACTGGGGAGCAGAGGAGGTTGATGTGTCTGCCCTTTCCCAAAGTAGCAAAACCAAGATGAAAGTGATGCATCTTCCATGGGTTGGCTCTCCTCCTTCCCTGTGGTGGAGCAGATCTGCCACAAGCTAGATGTTATAACCCACTTGCACTAACCTTCAAGGAAGCTCAAAGGCACTCTGGCTTTAAAAATCTTTATGGAAGTTTTTTTTTTTCCCACTCACTCATTCTCTTTCCTTCTGTTCCTTTTAATTTGATATGAAAGGTTGCATAGATGGCTTATGATTCCTTTGTGTGTGTGTGTGTGTGTGTGTGTGTGTGTGTGCGCTTGCAAATTAGAGGCATAAGCACGTAGGTTGTACTTACAGCCAGGAAAAGTTCTTGGTGGATGGAGACATCAGCTACTTTATAGGGCTGAGAACAAGGTTTCTTCTTTTGCTGTTGATGAAGTTATTAAATTTCTGTGGTATTTTTCCCCCTTACAATGCACAATAAGGTGTTTTACTATGTTAGCAGCCAAGGTGCTCTTCGCCTCAAAATAAAATGATTGGTGTGAGCCAGTGGAGGTCTAAGTGAATATAAATACATCCCTTTCATATCACTGATTGGCCATGAGCATTTTTCTGCTCATTATCCAGGTAGTACAAACATACAACAGAAACAATTTTCATGGGCTTGGGTGGAAAGAGAACTTATTAAAGTATATTAGCTTTTTGGATCTCTGAGAGGCTAAAGAGTCAAACTTGGCAGCTCTATGGACAAGGACCACATCCAAACTATATCATAAGAATGCACCAGCAGTGCATTCATCACTGCCATTGAGCACAGAGACCACAGCTCACATCCTGGAATTGGGATGCCAGATATCTCACCTTCGCTATTCCTCAAAGCCAGCCATGACTGCCTTCTCTAGCCAAAAAACGATTTCCATCCAGCATCTCCTTTTTCACCTTGATCACTTCTCAGTGAAATTCTCATAGGGGCATATGATTGGTGGGGCCGAGGTTAAGCATTGCAAGGGACAGTGGGAAGGATGTAGAAAATTTCTCATATATGGGAAACTCCACATATCAACTATAGTTTTCAATGCTGGATAACATTCAGGAAAATCTGGGAAAGGTGCAACTGCTGCTTGGGTCTGCTATTAGAATAAAGACCAGGGCTTCTCACCTTCAGTACTCTTAAAATTTGGGACCAGATGATTCTTTGTTGTAAAGAGGTGTCCTGTACATTGCAGAATGTTTAGCAGCACTCCTGGCTTCCACCCACTAGATACCAGTATCACTGCCCTCTGTTGTGACACCAAAAATGTCTCTGGACATTATCAAGTCCCCTGGGTGGCAAAATCTCCCCTGGTTGAAAACCACTGCTGTAGATCATGATACGTTTAGCGCACTGTGTGTGTATCAGTATGTATGTTTGTGTTACCTTATCCTAGGAGCATTTTGGGGAAAGATGAGTAAGCTAGATATAAAAGGCTACAGGAAATGGGACTGAGGGAGGGGGAGTTTTCAGAAGCCCACCACTTGAATATAAACATCAGAAGTGTAAGGTTATGTCTGTTTGTTCACAGCTCATGCTCTACCAACTGAGCCACCCAGGACCCCTCACAGCTCAGTTAGTTCCTAGTGCCTCAATACTTATTTGTTGAATGAATGAAAAAATTAAAATCCAAGTGTTTTTTTTTTAAAGAACAGGCTCAATTTAGATATTCTGTTCTTTCATTATAGTAGAGTTTGGTTCTGAAAGTATAGTGACTCTACCTCTAAGGTGTGTACAGGCCTAAAGGTAGCAGCAGCCAAATGTAGAAAGCCCAGATGTCAAAACATCCTGGATGTTACACACTCGGTACTTCCAAGTTGTTTAACAATGGGCACACCCTACTCTTCCTGTTTCCCTGCAAAATATGCATAATATGCATCCTGATGCATCCTTTAGCTAAATTTGGGCAACCTTGGTCAAGGAGGATGCTTGGCAGTCCTAGTACAATCAAGAGCCCCTCGTTGCCTTTTAACGTTTATATTCAAGCTGAATTGAAATGTCTTGAGGACTTCAGGGTCTCTTTATTTGTTGATTACACATTTACTGCATCAAATGCTGAAGATTCAGCCATGAGCAAGATAGGCCAAGTCTCTATCTTCGTGGAACCTGCATTCAGGTAGTGGACAGAAATAATTCATAAGTAAATGCATAAATAGAATATGTCCAGATAACGCTGAAAATGAGCACTAGAATAAATTTTCAGGGATAGGGTGATGATGAGTGGGTAATAAGGAAGAAAGCCCAGGTGGGGAAAGTCTTTCTGAGGAGGCACCCTGAGAGCAGTGACCTCAAGATATTGTCTTCAACGTTTGCCTCTTTCTCCTTCCCTGAATCTTTAAGAGTAGGAGCAGGATGTGTGTGTGGAGGGTGAGGAGGACAGAGCAGAACCAACTGAAGGGTTTTGGTGGTCTTCAGGAAACCTCGGGGGTGGTGGTGGCATGCCTTTCTATTGAGAGTCTTCAGGAACTTGCCACAGTTGGTCTAGTTTTGAGCTTTCCTTTTTAACGTTTTTTGACTCCTAGATCCTTTAGAGAATCTGAAATAAGTTAGGGAAACTCTCTCCAAAAAACAAATGAGATTTGGATGTCCATGAGCTTGTTGAAGCCCATCTGTAGGGAGCTTCCTTTGTTCCAATATTAAAAAATTCTGAGGTAATAATAATACTAGTTTAGCCATTTATTATAGCACAAATATATCAGGTGAGGTGTTAACTACTTTATGTGTTATTCCTGTCAAACCCCACAATGACCCTATGAGGTTGGTAGTATCACCATCCTATTCGTAAAGGAAGAAATGAAGGCAGGGAGTAAGTGAAAATTTCCCCAGAGTTACACAGGGATTAAATGTCTGTCTTATTCCCTTTAGCAGTCTTAATAATCTACTAGGAAATATTTTGGTTGAGGACTTAGGCCATCTAGAGATGTGGATAGATCTTGAGACACCACTCCAGGAAACTGTGATAGCAAATCTCCAGGGTGAAGATGATGTCTCCTACCTCTTTATTTACCTCAGCACCTATCCCAGTTGCTGGTGCTGTGTGAGCACCCAGGGCATTCTTTGCCCTGACACGGGGGCCATACCTGTGCATGTTGTCACATGCAGTACCCTACACGTGTTACTTCGAACCAGGCACAATGGAAGTGTTAGATGGCACAGCTGTCCTGATAGTAAATGATATGATTGCTGTGGCTTACAGACTGCGTATGGGACAACAAGAGATGACGTTAACATTAGAGAGGGACTATTTCACAATGGGTAAGAGGCTTTAGAGCAGGGAACCCAAACTCTATCAAGGGCCAAGTAGTACACATTTTAGATTTTGAGGGCCAAGAGGCAATGCTGAGAACTGTATGTAAAGATTTATATCACTATTTAACATACATTCATTTAAAAATATTAAAAAATATATTTTTAACTCACGAGCCATAAAACATTTGGAAGGTTGGATTTGGTCCACAGGCCAATATGTAGTTGACTGATTCTGCTCTACAGCTAGGTTATCTGAGTTCATATCTACCCTGACAGTGGGTGGATGGATAACCTTCATTGGGTTATTTAGCCTTTCTGTGCTTCAATTTCCTCCTATGCAGAATGAGGGTGGTCATGACACCTACTTTATAGAATCACTGGGGGGATTAAAAGAGTCACTATATACTAAAAGCAAATAAAAGTTCTTGGTTCCTCATCAAGTTCATATCAGTGTGCATATTATTATTCCCTGATTGTTTGATAAAAGGTGTATCCCAAGACATACCAGTGCTTTGGAATTCTTGCTGGGGCATGGAATTTTTGCTGTGAGAACCAGTGTAGTATGACCCTGGATAGCTTACTTCAAAAAGTCTCAAAATTCAGAAAATGATAAATATATTAATATAGTTCAGTTGCAGGAGTCTTTATTTTTCTTTTATCTCTCAATGTACAGAAGGAAAAATAAATTCAGGGCTCAGTGAGAAATGTGGTGGGTAAGTTCCTCCATGAGAAAAATATTGTTTCAATCAGTCTCTCTCCCCAGCCTCCCTATTCTCAGTGCTTTGGGAGCACTGGGGTAGGGACGGGAGAGGTATAGGGGACTGACACTATCTGTAGGAATGGCAGGGGGATAACTTTATGTAGCACTTCTTACTTCTCAGAGTTCTACTAGATACTTTAAGAAATAATCTCATTTCTCCATTACTGTGCACAGCAGCTGGGAAGGACAGGCTTAATTAACCCTAGATTATTGGTGGAGAAGTAGAGAAACAAAAAGGAGATTGAGTTTACGTGGCCAATAAGTGGCAGAACTGAGGTTTGAATCCAGGTTTGCTTCATTACTAAGTACCCAACTCTATGCTGTTCTTAGGGTTCTATGCTGCCTCCCTGGGCAGGGGCCACAGGATCATGCCCTCAGTGGACAGTTGTCTCTGGGCATCTGGGCTCTCCACTCCAACCATGCCCTTTAATCAAATGAAAGCAGAGTCAAATCCTCCAGTGCCTTGGACTGTATGAAGGCTCCAGGGACTGGGGATAGAAAGGAGAGAGCGGGAAGAAGACAAAATTCATCTTAGAATGGATTAGTGCCTAACAATGAACCTCAGTGTATATGCTCTACTTTCAATGAATCCCATTCACCAAGGTATCAGGATGACTTTCCTTAAATATTTGAGAATATCATTTTAATTGCAAAATGATATTCTATTGTATATGTATATACCATGATGTGCTTGAAGAAACCTCTTTTGCAGGGGGTAATTTTGACCAGATCCAATTTTATGTTAACATGAATACTGTATGATAAATTTTCTTGACTATATTATGTGTATTTTATTATAGGCATGAGTCTTAAGAATGGCAAAGGGAAGATTTTGCTTTGTCGATCCATGTTGATGGTCTTTGTGTTTTGCCAGAGGTGTTGCAGATATTTTGCTGTTTAACTGGTGTACATCTTCATTTATAATTTGCATTCAAGAATGAACACAAATCCCTCAAATTCTCCCCACCCCTTAGAGGGCCCTTAAAAAGGGGATAATCTTTTTTTCCATATTTTCAGTGGGAATAGAGATATAGTTCACTCCATTGCTTCAAGCTACATATTAAATGACAGTGGAAGGAAGAAAACAGTGCTTTGCAAAAGGTGTGTAACAAGCTTTTATAAGTTGGCAATATACCTCTGAGCCTAGAACTTTCTCCCTAATTTGTAAAACCACATGAATTTCAGCAGAGACTAATCTGTTTTTGAGTCACTGGCACTTAACAAATATAAATGTGGTGTTGTAAGAGTTCAATAAACTTTACAATCTTTTAAATACTCTTCACTCAAAATGGGAGATGTGTTGAAACTAGTTGGTGGGTTGTGAAGGGGGAAAAGAGAGAGGGGAAACCAGAAGGAAGAGGATGTGGGTTTTTGCCACCCTAAAATTCAGCTGAAATCTGCAGGAAACTCAAGTAGGGAAATTAAAGTTATGGGGTGACCTGTGAAGGAAACAAACAACCTTGGGAGCCTTCAAATTGTAAATGTCTCAAGCAGGCAGATGGGATGAATCATGAGAACAGATGCTGGCCCATTGGCCAATGGCTTAATAAATCATGTTTTAGAGCTTCTTCATTCATCATTCATTCATTCATTCATTCATTGGAAAGGTACTACGTGCCAGGCTCTGTTTTAGGAGCTGGGAATCAGCGGTGGACATATCAGAGAAGGTCCCTCTTCTCATGGGGTTCTAATTATGATGGGAAGAGAGACACACAGTCAGTAAATGAGATTACAAGGTCAGAAATTGAAAGAGTTAGGACTTGAGTTTGTTTGACCCCAGAGCAGTCCTAGAGCTGTGCTTGCTGGGTCACCTGATGTGGTGCCTGGAATGTAAGCCTCAATTTCTTTATTCATAAGGAAGGGATGGGGGCATCTGGGTGGCTCAGCTGGTTAAGTGGCCAACTCTTGGTTTTGGCTCAGGTCATGATCTCCAGGGCATGGGACTGGCCCCATGTCAGGCTCTACATTCAGCATGGAATCTGCTTGAGATTCTCTCTCTCCCTCTTCCTCAGCTCCTCCCTCTGCTCTCTCCCTCACTCTCCTGTTTCTCTCAAGCAAATAAATAAATAAATAAATACTTAAAAAAAAAAGAGGGGATGAATACTTACCTCCAAAAGTTTGCTGAGAGAATCAAATGGGGAAGTAAGAATGAAAGTGTGAGTAATGTACCAAATGGTTTCCTCATATAGAAAATATTATTCCTATTATGGATACTTTATGGCCACTATGGTGACTTTAAACTTGGAACACTCCAGTCAGAAAGCAGGCCTTTATTATATATAGAAAGAGAATAAGACAGGACTGGATGGAAACAATGAGACAACTAGGTCTTGTCTGTTCTGATCTTGGGTGGTTGGTCACTCAGACCATTTTCTCAACTCTAAAGAGGCTGCTAGCTCCACTCTGGTGGGTAGTTGTGAGGCTCACATAGGATAATGTGTGGGAGGTTTGCAAAAGCTCTTTGTGTCTGTCATTACCATGTGCACTGCCCTGTCCTGAGGCACATTTGGAAGTAATTTCATGTTTCTCCTCCATCTTCATTGAGAATCTCCTGCTTCCTAAGGAGCAGCCAGGCTGGTGACCTCAGGGCATTCTGCTCTGCACCTGTGACCTTATTCCTAGAGCCCAACCTGAAAGACCAGGGCGAGGTTGCTTCTTGCATTTTCCTTCTGAGTAAGTTTGGTCATTTATAATCATTTCTGCATCAAGCCTTTTCTTTCTGAACCACACTGTATTCATTCCAGAATATTAAGCTCATCTTGGAATAGATTCCTGTCACCCTTTAAGAATCTTTGAAATTTTGATTCCTGTGCAATTCTCTATCTACCCTCTTAAGCTGGAAATCTCCCCCAATTCAAGTTGCATACATAAAGGGTTTTTAAAAAATCTAACTAAAATGCAATACAATAAAGAATTAGCACAATAATAAAAAACAATGCTTGGCTAATTCTCAGGTGTAAGAATTATTTGTCTTGAAAATGGAAATAATATTTTCCTGAATGCCAGAAGAGAAGAAAAACTCATGGCAGTGAGTGAAGCAGAAAGGTAGTAATGGGATTTGGGTCACTGACAGTCTAGGCCCTGGGAATAAGGACATGGGTACAGAGAAGCCTACCCTGGGCAACCTGCCTGACTTGTCCTTAAGACACATAAGGTCCCCTAAAGCCCAGGGACACTTGAGGTTACGTCCAAGTGTGCCTCAAGCAGGGTAGGCAGAAACAGACTAGAACACGGATCCTCTGTATGGGATCCCAGCACTAGATGATGTCCAGGTCAGCCAGAAGAAAAGTAGCAGCTGGCTCCTGACCCTGCCCAACCGAGTAGGGTTTCCCAGCTCTTTCAGAGGCCTTGGGAGGTACGGGGATCTGCAGGGAGGCAGGAGGGAGATGTTCCTCTGGCCCTAGGACCAACTGGTAGGCTTACATATTGGTATTCCTTCATTTGGCTAATTTCTAAAGCCTCATCACACAGTATTTATGTTGAGGAAGAGTTTTTTTAATCTACCCCTCATAAATACATTGCAACTGTTTCTTCCCCTGTTGCCTCCTCCTCTTCCTCTCTGCATCCTCCTTTTTCTCCTCCTCCCTTTTCTCCTCCTTGTCCTTTTATTCCACCAAGTCTTACACTATAATTATAAGATGTTATGTTGGAAGGAGCACCGAAAATGATCATGTGCAATCTTTCACTTTTCACAGGAGAAACAGATCAAGAGAGAGGAAGTGACATGAATATCTTCATGTTTGTCTGATCCAGGCTCTGACAATGGGCTTATCTAGGAGGAAATTTTATTCCAATAGAAAAGACCAGGAACCCCCAGAGGGTGAGTACATGTTATTCTTTAGAGAGAACCAAGAGGATATTTATTGCCAAGTTCAGAGGCTATCTGATGATGATGGGGGGATTGGGGAATGAATCAAAGTGTAAAAGAAAGGACAAAGGAAAGCAAATTATTCTTGTATATCTCACTCCATATTGAATGATGTCTTACTATCCCAATTTCCACCACCCTGGACTTTGTGGTCACTATTATTATTTTTTTCTGGACCACTATAATAATCTAACTAATCTGCTTGATTCCTCTCTGAAATGCTGAAGCTCATTTCCCATGTAGCAACCAAGTTTCTCCTGCTTACAACTCTACTGATGACTTCTCTGGATACCTAGAATAAAACCCCAAGGCCACTGTATTAGTTTCCTAGGACTGTGGTAACAAAGTGTCACAAACTAGGTAGCTTCAAACAACAAAAATTCTAGAGGGTAGAAGTCTGAAATGAAGTATCATGCTCTTTTTGAGGGCTCTACTGGGGGCTTTTCCTAGATTTGGGTGGTTTCTTAGCAATTGTTATAATTCCTTGGCTTGTAGATGTATCACTCCAATCTCACCTTGGTTTCATATGGCCTTTACCCCCGTATCTCTGTGTTCAAATGTCCCTTTTCTTATAAGAACACCAGTCATATTAGATTTAGCTCCCCTCCCAACCCAGTATGACATCATCTTGATCATATCTGAAAATATCCTATTTCAAATAAGGTCGCTTTCATAGGTTCTTGAATGGACATGAATTTTGGGGAAGACTATTCAACACACTATAACCACCAAAGCAGCACATAGTCTGGCTTCTGATACTCTTTGGATCTTATTATCTATTCACCTTGTTCCAGCCATGTTGGCTTTCTTCTGGTTCCTCAAATACACCAAACATGTGCCTACCTCAGGACATTTGCACTAGCTGTTTCCTCTGCCGGGGGACCCCCCCCCCTTTGATATTTTCAAGGCTTACTTTCTCATTCCATCCAGATTTCCATTGAAATTGAAATCTAGATTAATGCCTCTATTGTTCTCTATTTCTATACCATGCTGTATTCTTCTTCACTGTACCTATTTATATCTACACATATATCATGTATTTAGTTGTGTCATTATTTTTCTCCCTGTCTTCCCAGTTAAAATGTGAGCTTCAGAATGACAGAGATTTTGTCTTTTTCAGTGCTAGAACCCAGTGGCTAGTAACATGCATGATACGTTTTTAGAAACTCCGTAGACTTTGGTTGGAGGAGTAAATGAATGGATGAATGTCCCAGTTTTAAGGGCCCAGAATTAGAATGCATATCTCAAGAAAAAAGCTTCTCAGCTCACCAAATTCACATTCTACAACCTTGTGGTCACAATGGCTCAAAGTCCAACTCTGCTTTATCTACTCAATACCTCCTCCATCACCCTTGGTTTGAGATGGCAGATCAAGAGGTCTGAGCTAGAGGAATAAGGAAATATTACACCTGGTGAGTTAGAAAGTCAGGGCAACAGTGGGGTAAGAAGAAAGTGGGCATGAAATCAGCACACAGATATCACAGGGTTAAGCAAACTAGAGTTTCTAAAGTCAGTCAAGAGCAGCTACTGGTACTCAGCAAATGGAAGGATGGATCAAGGTTAACAACCAGGAATATTAACAGTAATAAAGATAGCAAATATTTTTATGTTGCCTTAAAGTCTTACAAGTTACAAAGCTTTTCAACATCTAATACACAGCTGAACCACCAATGAACTCATGGGGTTCCATAGTTAGAATACAACAACAGTTACAAGAGTTATAGCTACAATTCTTATGCCTCTGCTAGGCATTATGGTGTGGGAATAGACTTTCCTTCAAAAGCCTCAAGCAAAGGTGGGAGACAGGCACAGTAAGAAATTATTATTCTAAGAGAAGTAATTGCAATGTTAAAGGCATGACCAGTTGCTATGGGATCACAGAAGAGGTGAGCCTAACCCAGCTCTGGAGAAAGAAAAGATCAGGAGAGGCTTTCTGGAGGAGGCAAGAACTGAAATAAAGCAAAGAAAGCTTTTAGGGCTGCGTTGTCCCTTAGTAAAGCTACTAGTTACATGTGGCAGTTTAAATTTAAGTTAATAAAAATGAATGAAATTTAAAAGCCAGTTCCTCAGTCACGTTAGCCACATTTCAAGTGTTCAGTGGTTATTTAGATAAGGCAGATATAGAACATTTCTTTTCTATCATTGCAGAAAATTCTATTGTACGGTGCTGCTACGGAGTTTGGCTTTTCAGGGTCATTGTCCACTTGGAAACTCTTGAAATTAACAGAGTATTCTAATTAAAATTGGATTAAATACCAATCAGAATTCATTTGTGCACATAACAGAGCAGTCCAGAGGGAGCTGATCCTTCAGGTGAGATTTGATAAAGATGCTGACTTATTTTCTATGATTCTCCCACCTTTCTCTTCCTCACCTGACAGCTTTATTCTCATGCTGGTCTCCCTCATGGTAATTAATGGCTGCAATAGTTCCAGCCTTTTCATTTGTATTCCACGCCATCAAGAAAGAGAAATCGTTTTCTCTATCCATAAGTCAAAGGCATGGGTTTCACTCTGTCCCATGTGTGTACCCTGCAGCTGACACTAACCAGTGTGACCAAGGACCCACCATCTGTTTATTGACTTAGACCTGCGTTAAGTGCCTGATTGCTGAGGCCAGACATATGGAATTATGCTGATTTGCTTAATTCAGTAAGGATGGAGCTTGTTCCTGAAGCTAGAGGTGAGGTACAGACTTCTCATTCTGGCTATAACCCAATAAAGGAGGGGTGCAGAAAATGGTGAGTTGGCAAGACCCACTGTAGTCATTTAGCTAAGTGGATCTTGGATTATCTACATCTTTCTGGGCCTCAGTTTCCCATAGGCCATGTAAATAAGCCACACTAGTTCTGGCTTCTGTTGATGCCTCAGGGTGAGATTTCTTAGCAGGAACAGGCTAGAGAGAGGGAGAAGAGGCTCAAAGGATGCCGGATTTAAAAAAGCACCGATTCTCAGTGTTGTCCAAGTGCAGGATTGGCATCTAAAATTAAGGGCCTCCTTAAACTTTGTGCCTAAGGCACCATATTTGCCTTATCCTAGTTCCTACTCTGTTTCTTAGGAAATCAATTTGTCAGAAAAGATGGATTCTATCTTTCTCTTCAAAGGAGATCTTTCTTTTATCTGAAATAGCAATGATTTTCAGGTTCAAAAATGTACACAGACTGTTAAAAAAAAAAAGGCACTGCTGTTTTCACCAGGCCAATCCATCTCCCCAATGGTTGTTCTGATGAGTTGGATGATATTACAACACAATAGGAAAACATATTACCCATTACAAATGGCATTGCATTATAAACTATAAATAATTGATAGGCAATGATATAGAATAATAACTTTGCCTCAGAGCTATTTGTCTGAGGTCTTAATAATTTCACTCTGTTGAGTCATAGACTAACCCCGGAGTGGCAGTTATAACAATACCACGGTGACTGAGCAGATGGGTAGGAATGAGGATAGTGGGGACTCAAAAATCAGGTGGGAGGGAGGATCAGAGTTGATCAGAGTTCCCAGATTTAAAAAATAAAAGTATACAGGACAAACAAATATTGCATGGGACATACTTATACTAAAGAAATCATTTGCTATTTTTCTGAAATTCAAAATTAACTAGGTGTCCTGTATCCATGTGGCAACCCTAGTATATTACTCTCCTATTGCTGCCATAGCAAATTACCATAAACTTGTTAGCTTAAAATGACACAAATCTACTATCTTTATAGTTCTAGAGGTCTGATGTCTGAAATTGTTTTCACTGTGTGAAAATCAAGGTGTCTGCAAAATTGCATTCCTCATGGAGGATCTAAAACAGAATTTGTTTCCTTGTCTTTGCCAGCTTCTAGAGGTCACCTGTATTCCTTGGCTTCTGGTCAACATGCCTATGACCTCTGGTTCTGTTCTCATATCTTCTCTGATCCTGATCTTCCTGCTTCCTTATTATTATATTGAGTCCATCTCGATCACCTAGGATATATCTCCCCAAGGTCCTTAATCACGCATACAGAATCTCTTTTCCTATCTAAGGTAACAAATTTACCGGTTTGGGAATGAAGATATCAACATCCTTGGAGGGGACGTTATTCTACCTACGAAACCTAGCCCAGCCTAGCTAGAGATGTCTAGTTTCTGAAATGTGACCTCAGGGTACATAGTGTCCACAAATAGCATTGGATGGCACTTGTACTATTGTTCTTCCCCTGAACATTACTTTTAAATTTCCAACTTTTGGAGCCAATACTCCTATCTGAAGTATGAAGTCGTAGGGAGAACTTGGTTTCTGGAGCTGGGGCAGATGTGGATGGGAATTCTGACCCGTCCTCTTTCTCTCGAATGATCTTGCTAGGTTGCCTTCCTCTCTGGTTTCCTGGTCTGTGGGATATGAATAATAATACTGCCTCCACCCCAGGATTATCTTGAGGGTGAGAGATATTTGATGAAAGTGTGTAGTAGGCGCCATGTAAACATGCAGGGCTGCCATATTAATGATGCTGATGAGACTGTTGTAAGCAGGGGGGTTGTACACTTTCTTTCTGAACAAAGGCTGAGAAGCAAAGTTATGGAGATGGCAAATTACTGTCAATTACTTACTTGACAATTCATGCTGGGAATTTACGCAATTTGCTATAACCCAGAGCAGGACTTGCTCAACCTCAGCACTACCGATAGTTTAGGCTGGATGATTGTTTGTTGTGGGGAATGTTCTTTATCTCTGATTACATGTCTCTCTTTGGCTCCCAGTGTGATAGGTCAATAATCACAGTTTCAGAAGAACCAGTCTTGTTAAATGTCCATACTACCTAAAACTGTCACAGATTTCATGTAATCTCTATCAAAATATCAAGAATTTTTTTTCCACAAACTAAAATAAATAATCCCCAAATTTGTATGAAACTACAAAAGACACTCAACAGCCAAAGCAACCTTGAAAAAGAAGAACAAAGTTGGAAGTATTGCAATCCCAGATTTCAAGACATGCTGCAAAGCTGTAGTAATCAAAACAGTATGGTACTGACAACAAAAATAGACACATAAATCAATGGAACAAAATAGAGAGTTAGAAATAAACCTATACTTATATGGTCAATTAGCTTATAACAAAAGAGGCAAGAATATACAATGGGCTACAGACAGTCTTTTCAACAAATGGTGCCAGGAAAACTGGACAGGTACATGCAAAAGAATGAAACTAGATCACTTACACTGTACACACAAACTCAAAATGGATTAAAATAGACTCATGGATTAAATAATTTATTCAACTCAGCACCAAAAAAAAAAAAAAAAAACAAACAAAAAAAAACAAACAGCCCAATTAAAAAATGGGCAGGGGACATGAATAGGTATTTTTCCAAAGAAAGCATACAGATGACCATCAGACACATGAAAAGATGCTTAACATTACTAATCATCTGGGAAATGAAAATGAAAACCACAATGAGCTATTACTTCACACTTGTTAGAGTGGCTAAATAAAAACCAAAAGAAATAATAAGTGTTGGAGAGGAAGTAGAGAAAGGAAATACTTGTGCATTGTTGATGGGGATGCATATTGGTGCAGCTCACTGTGGAAAACAGTATACAAGTTCCTCAAAAAATATAGAATTGCTGTATGACCCAGTAATTCCACTTACCCAAAGAAAATGAACACACCAATTTGAAAAGATATACACACCCCATATTTGTTGCAGCATTATTTATAATAATCAAGATATATAAGCAACCCATTTGTCCATCCATAGATGAATGGATAAAGAAGATATGAGATAGGCATGCACACACATAAAAACACATACACACTGGAATATTACTCAGCCTAAAGAAAGATGAAATCTTGCCATTTACAACAATATGGATGGACCTAAAGGGTATAATGCTAAGTGAAATAAGTTGTTCGGAGAAAGACAAATACCATATAATTTCTCTCGTATATAGAATTTAAGAAACAAAGCACATGAACAAACAAAGACAAAAAAGAGATAAAACCCCTTAGACTCTTAAATACAAGAGAACAAATTGGTGGTTGCCAGAGGAGCATTAGATTGAAGAATGGGTGAAATAGATAAAAGGAATTAGGGTATAGTTATCTTGATGAGCACTGAGAAATGTATAGAATTGTTGAATTGCCTGGAACTAATATAACATTGTTATGTTACTATACTTCATTTAAAAAAATTACAACTTTATCTCTTTGACCTTGAATGCCTCTCTAAGTGGCCACTTTGCTGTTGATCATTTATACTTTAGAGTTAAGGAGGAGTTAGAGACCAGGATTTGATAGAGACAGAGCAAGGAGAGAGAAAAAGAGGCAGGTAGAAACAAAGAGATCCCGATTTGGGACACCAGAGATGTCACATTCTAACTTTACAGTTTTCCTGACACTTGATTCTTTTTTTGCACCTGTTCACAGAATTGTTTTGGTCCAGATTATGTTTTCCAATACCCATATTAAGGAAGTAATTGTTAACACCTCAGCCACAGGAAGGAGTTTCTCTGGATCAAATGTTAATTAACATCACAAATGTCTACATTTTCCATTTTATGGGCATTTACCTCTCCTCCACTAAACTAAGTAATCATTAAATTGCCCAGATATTTACTCTCTTTTGAAGGCCACCTTGAGATTGGTCATGAAACTCTCAAATGGAAAGACGAGGAAATCCTACTAGCATAGTAGTTGAGAGGTATGAGGTCTTTCTCTGATGCAGTATTGACTAGATATGTGGCCTTGGGCCAGTTTCTTCACCATGCTGGGCCTTACCTCCCACATCCCCACAATGAAGGATCTTGGTTAGATTATGCCTGATGTTCCCTTTTGGCCTAAAGTTCTGTGAGTCCGTAACTCATCCATGATGGTGTTGGGGTTCAGATCTGGGCTGGAAATGAAATTGTTCTTAAGCTCTCCCCCAACAGTGTGGTTTGGTTAGAGATTGCTTGTCTTGGTTGAAGTGAGAAACAGCATTTTCCTCCTTTCTTGTCTTTCCTGCCTTATCAATCCCAGCCACTGACCAGCCATTGGCATTGGTGTTCAACTATGGTAAGTCTGGAGCAGGGATGCTGCCTCCCATCTGGAGACTCTTGAAAGGACATACAAAGTAAGCAGGTCCTACAGAACTCATCAAGGTGACGGGTGTTGGGATTCCCTTGGAATTTAGTTTCTTCCTTTGGCAAAGCATTTAGCTGTACAATCTGGAGTATTATACTTTTCAAAGGAGTAAAATTATTTATTATATGCAATTATATAGCCTAAAGGGCTGATCAACTTTCTAATTGTTACAAAGAAGTAAATGATCATGGAACAGTAAACTGTCCTTATTTCTTCATTTGCTCTTGACTTTCTTTTCATGTGCATCAATTCAAGTGGATTAAACAGAATCCATGATTTTCTTGAGAGACTTTCTGAATCCCTTAATCTCCACAGGGCATCTGGACTATAATGTTGATGGGGTGGCTACTATCTGGTTGCCAATTTATTTATTTGTTCTCTAGTATTCATTAGGTGCCGACTCTGTGCTAGGTGCTAAGGAGATAGGAAAAAACAAAACATAAAAAAACTCATATTCTATCAGATTTATGAAATTATTATAATTCAATTCAACTCAACTCAATTCAATCCCAATTATCTTTATGCAGTCTAATCCAGTTCAATTTGACTTATGCTAACAGAGTACCCACTGCATATAAGATGATATGCTGGTTGTGACATCTCTTCATTTGTATTTCTAATTTCACCAGTCATAATCACAGCTTTGGTTATTAGGCACTGCACATTGAACCTTTTTATAAATAGGTAAATGACTATAGTAGGGAATAAATACCCCATGAGTCATACCTGAAGAGTATAAATCTTATTTCTCCATTCCATTGTAATCTTGAAAAAATCAAGGGTATCTAGGACAAATATATTTATTTTTTTCCAAGTCTCATATTCATTTATCTATTCATTTAACATGCCTTATAAGAGGACTGCCTAGAAACTGAGAACACAGAGATAAATAAGACCAAATCCATGCCCTCAGGCACCTCTCATATAGCAGCAAGACAGTGAAATATATAAATAGATAATTATTATCATATTAATAATGTTAATTATCCCTATCTTTCATTGACTGCCTCTCGTATTCCAGATAATATGCATGTCACACATCATACGCATTATCTTATTTGACCTTTATGAATAGCTATAAGAGGTAGGCATATTTTCCTCTTTTTGTAGATAAGGGAACAAAAGCCTGAGGCGATCAAGGTTGCACATATGAAAAATGGCAGAGCAGGGATTTGAACACAGGCTCGATTGACTCCAAAGCCCACGATCTTTTCCAACAGCAAAATTTATAAATAAAATTAAGGCCAGGAGTAGGAAATGTTCTTCTTAAGGTCGGCTACCATTCTTTCCTTTAGTTCTGAAATAATAGTGTGCTCGTTACTATTGCATATATTTTATATACAGATGAATGTGTGTGTGTTAGAGCTTCTGATAAGCATTAATTAAGAAGTATTAGCATAGTGATTTGATAGAAGTAGTTATAGAATGAAGTCAAAAAGTAGTATGGACATAGTTATATGTATGGACATGTAAATATAGGCATCTCATATCAGATATTGTACTAGATCCTGGGGACCACATCGTGTAGGAGACATAGCTTCTTCTGTAGGATTCATAACCTTCCAGGAGCTGTGGATAAATGAACTAACGGTCTTGTTAAAACGGTAATGTGCTAAGTCTTACACTGGCTGAGGCAGGGGTGGGGGGTGGTTTGGGAACTATGGGAACTAGCTTATTAGCGCCAGATAAAACTGGGGCATGGGGTGGCCAGTTCTCTTGTGGAGTAAACATAAAGTGAAGATCTGAAGGATGACTGGAGTGAGCCAGGTACATAGGAATGGTGGAGGGAGTATCCATTAGCCAGCTTTGCCTAGGCTATTCTATGTAACAAATAACATCTAGATCCCGGAAGATCTAAGGTATAGTAACTATAGATTAAGGTTTATTTCTTTCTCATGCTTTATCTGTCCTTGGTCAGTTGAGGATGTCACTTCATGTCTCTGTGCTCCAGAACCCAGGCTGACAGAGGCTTTACCATCTGGAAAGTGGCAAGAAGAGAGACAGCGAGACAGAAGTAAGCGCTGGCTGTCACAGCTTCTGCCTGAAGGGACAAACGTCGTGTTCCCTTATATTTCATTGATGAAATCAAGCTCCATGCTCACAACTCCATGGTCAAGTGGATAAGGAAGTGCAATGTTACCATATATCTGGAAGGAAAGGAATCCAAAACCTGGTAAAGAGCCTTCATGACCATCACCAGGGTATAAAGAGAGGGAGGGCATTCCAGGCCAGAGATGTGCATGTGGAAAGGCTGGGGGTCCTGCAACACTTCACCCTCAGAATTGCAGTGTCTCAGAAGGATTGAAGCCCAAGTAAACCTCACATTTTAATGATTCTCAGCATCCCAATATGCAGCCCCATAATCTCATGAAGACCTAGCACTATGTTTGGCACAAAATTGTTGAAAAAGAACTGAATAAGTCAGAGTTCATTATGTCTGGACCCAAGAATCAAGGTCCTGTCTTTTGCAGTGAGGTCCACATTTGTCACACAGACCTCTTTCCTATCCCCACACTTACCTAAGTCAGAGCAAAAGACATTTACTTTTTTTGGCCAGACAGGATGGTGGAACATAATTATTATTTATTTAAAACTCATTACCTGCAAGCCTTTTGCATGGAACCAATTAAGAAAGCTCTTAAAGAAAAATAAAATATTATGCTTGGTGTAACACAGTTTTTGGGGGCCCTCCTAATGTGTTAGAAATCCCCATAGGTCTTGACAATTTTTTCATCTCTCCCTTTTAAAAGCATGGTTGCTGCCAGGGAATTTGGCTCCTGGTGTTAAGTGCTGGTTGTGGTTTTCCCCCAAATAAAATTATGGCCACGTTGAAGGTGGGAGTGGAGCAGGGAGTGGGAATTGGGAGGGAGCATGGGCACTCCTGTCGGTTCAGGTGTCAAATTTTACATGTCTGGGTTTTGTTTCCATCAGGGCCCACTCTCTGCAATCACTACTCTGTTATATACGCTTACTGGAAGGGCTGGCTCTGTTTCCAGGAAATCTCTCTGAATTGGGGACATCAGAATCTAAAAGTAGATGGTGGGAGGGCCAGTTTTAGATGGAACCAGCAAAGGTGCTATGATTTGAAAAAGTGTCATGAGAAACAATCCTCCTTGAGATTCAGCAACCCGAAAATGCCAGCCCAAGGACAAGTGTGAGTGCTTGGCTGATGGCTAGGTCATCTTGAGATCTCTCTGAGTTCTGCTTTTCTGGTAGCAGGTTGGACTCTATAAAATATCTGAAAATTCCCTTCTGCAAAGAGCAGGTTTTGTGCCTATGAAATCCCTCATAGATGTACCAAAGTGTCACCATTCCTGCACTGGAGACCCACTCGTGTGGTTTAAGATCTTGCTGTTAAGACAGTAGCATTTATTATGAGGCTTTAGCAGCAGAGTGTAAACCACAGCAAAACAATGCTTAGCAGGGCTCTGTGGAAATACAGTTAAGCTCTGACTGGAGAAGAAAAGTGTAGTCAAGGAAATGTGCACAGGCAGGCCAATGGCCGGTTAAGTGCTCCTCTGGGTTTCCAAAAATTAAAAAATATCTGTCCATACTGAGAGTTATGCCTCTTGTCTATCTTTCTAGCTGTTTCAGGCTTGTCTTCTAACATGGGAAGGATTCTGTAGAAACGGCAGGGGTACAATGTGTCTTGTTTCAACCCTTTCAGAAGCCTACAGCCAGGAGGAGAGGTAAGACTGTGCATGAAGAGTTACTATCACAACAAGGGTTAGGTTGTCTTGGGAGGCAAGATTAAATACATTCCCAAAGTCTGGATCAAGATACTATGATTTCATTTTGTCATCTGTAAAATGGGAAAACTAATAGTAACTATCTCAAAAGTATTGGCAAATATTAAATTAGAATATATATACCCCACATAGGTACTAGTTAATATTTATTAAGTCCTTATTGATATTAAACTAGGGTTTGAATTAAACATTTTATATGTTTTTTTTAATTTATTTTTTATTGGTGTTCAATTTACTAACATACAGAATAACCCCCAGTGCCCGTCACCCATTCACTCCCACCCCCCGCCCTCCTCCCCTTCCACCACCCCTAGTTCGTTTCCCAGAGTTAGCAGTCTTTACGTTCTGTCTCGATTTCTGATATTTCCCACACATTTCTTCCCCTTCCCTTATATTCCCTTTCACTATTATTTATATTCCCCAAATGAATGAGAACATATAATGTTTGTCCTTCTCCGACTGGCTTACTTCACTCAGCATAATACCCTCCAGTTCTATCCACGTTGAAGCAAATGGTGGGTATTTGTCATTTCTAATAGCTGAGTAATATTCCATTGTATACATAAACCACATCTTCTTTATCCATTCATCTTTCGTTGGACACCGAGGCTCCTTCCACAGTTTGGCTATCGTGGCCATTGCTGCTATAAACATCGGGGTGCAGGTGTCCCGGCATTTCATTGCATTTGTATCTTTGGGGTAAATCCCCAACAGTGCAATTGCTGGGTCGTAGGGCAGCTCTATTTTTAACTCTTTGAGGAACCTCCACACAGTTTTCCAGAGTGGCTGCACTAGTTCACATTCCCACCAACAGTGTATGAGGGTTCCCTTTTCTCCACATCCTCTCCAACATTTGTTTCCTGCCTTGTTAATTTTCCCCATTCTCACTGGTGTGAGGTGGTATCTCATTGTGGTTTTGATTTGTATTTCCCTGATGGCAAGTGATGCAGAGCATTTTCTCATGTGCATGTTGGCCATGTCTATGTCTTCCTCTGTGAGATTTCTGTTCATGTCTTTTGCCCATTTCATGATTGGATTGTTTGTTTCTTTGGTGTTGAGTTTAATAAGTTCTTTATAGATCTTGGAAACTAGCCCTTTATCTGATATGTCATTTGCAAATATCTTCTCCCATTCTGTAGGTTGTCTTTGAGTTTTGTTGACTGTATCCTTTGCTGTGCAAAAGCTTCTTATCTTGATGAAGTCCCAATAGTTCATTTTTGCTTTTGTTTCTTTTGCCTTCGTGGATGTATCTTGCAAGAAGTTACTATGGCCGAGTTCAAAAAGGGTGTTGCCTGTGTTCTTCTCTAGGATTTTGATGGAATCTTGTCTCACATTTAGATCTTTCATCCACTTTGAGTTTATCTTTGTGTATGGTGCAAGAGAGTGGTCTAGTTTCATTCTTCTGCATGTGGATGTCCAATGTTCCCAGCACCATTTATTGAAGAGACTGTCTTTCTTCCAATGGATAGTCTTTCCTCCTTTATCGAATATTAGTTGCCCATAAAGTTCAGGGTCCACTTCTGGATTCTCTATTCTGTTCCACTGATCTATGTGTCTGTTTTTGTGCCAGTACCACACTGTCTTGATGACCACAGCTTTGTAGTACAACCTGAAATCTGGCATTGTGATGCCCCCAGATATGGTTTTCTTTTTTAAAATTCCCCTGGCTATTCGGGGTCTTTTCTGATTCCACATAAATCTTAAAATAATTTGTTCTAACTATCTGAAGAAAGTCCATGGTATTTTGATAGGGATTGCATTAAACGTGTATATTGCCCTGGGTAACATTGACATTTTCACAATATTAATTCTGCCAATCCATGAGCATGGAATATTTTTCCATCTCTTTGTGTCTTCCTCAATTTCTTTCAGAAGTGTTCTATAGTTTTGAGGGTATAGATCCTTTACATCTTTGGTTAGGTTTATTCCTAGGTATCTTATGCTTTTGGGTGCAATTGTAAATGGGATTGACTCCTTAATTTCTCTTTCTTCAGTCTCATTGTTAGTGTATAGAAATGCCACTGACTTTTGGGCATTGATTTTGTATCCTGCCATGCTACCGAATTGCTGTATGAGTTCTAGCAATCTTGGGGTGGAGGCTTTTGGGTTTTCTATGTAGAGTATCATGTCATCGGCGAAGAGGGAGAGTTTGACTTCTTCTTTGCCAATTTGAATGCCTTTAATGTCTTTTTGTTGTCTGATTGCTGAGGCTAGGACTTCCAGTACTATGCTGAACAGCAGTGGTGAGAGTGGACATCCCTGTCTTGTTCCTGATCTTAGGGGAAAGGCTCCCAGTGCTTCCCCATTGAGAATGATATTTGCTGTGGGCTTTTCATAGATGGCTTTTAAGATGTCGAGGAATGTTCCCTCTATCCCTACACTCTGAAGAGTTTTGATCAGGAATGGATGCTGTATTTTGTCAAATGCTTTCTCTGCATCCAATGAGAGGATCATATGGTTCTTGGTTTTTCTCTTGCTGATATGATGAATCACATTGATTGTTTTACGGGTGTTGAACCAGCCTTGTGTCCCAGGGATAAATCCTACTTGGTCAACATTTTATATGTTAATCAGTTTGGTTCTTCCAACAGTCTCTGAGTTGGGACTAGTATTATTATTCCCCATTTTGCAGATAATGACACAAAGGCACAAAGAAGTCTCCCTAGTTGACAGCCAGTGAGAGGGTGTTTTGGGATGAATCTGAGGTATCTGGCTGCAGAAACTGTGCCCTTAACTTCCAGCTCTGATGAATATTGGCTATTAACATTAATACATGTATTATTTTATTTGAATCTCAGGATACCCGCCCCCTGGGGGTGGTTACTCTAAGTCCCCCTTTTACTCAGGCAGACAATGAATCTCAGAGAGATGAGGTGACTAGGTCCTAGTCTCCCAATGCATGGCAAGATCAATGAGCTTTCCATTGCTATCCTTTGCTGCCAAATTCATGAATTACTTATCCAAAGAGGCAGGATATGCTAAATACCCAAAGTGCTACTGTCTTGAATCAGACCACATATGCAATAAATAGGATCAAGAACTAGAGTACTTCATACCTATTACCTCAAAGTGCTTTATTATGAAGGCAGGCAGCTGGAATACCCACAGCAATCTGATATGGGCTCTGGGACTGCTCTAGGCTAGATGCAAAATACATATCTCTGGGGCCCATGCCATGCCTGTGCAATCAGAACCTCTGAGGTGAGGCTTAGAAATCTATGTCTGACAAGCTTTTCAGGTGATTTTGAGGTGCAGCCAGTTTGGAAACCACACCAGCATAGCTAGACTCAGATCTCTGAGTGGCATTTTTTTACCAAGTGATGCAGAATGAAGCTGAGGGAGGTTGTAGAGGCTCCAACTTTGATGACTCTGCCCTTTAGGTCTTGCTAACAATAAGCAATTCACCCAACCTTACCTAACATTGGTTTCTTCATCTGTAACATGAAGCCCATAGTGCACAGGGTCATGGAAAGTAGCACAGGTGTTAACACATTAAAAACATGAGCCAAATCAAAGAGTGATTGACTCTGAACATCTCAGATGCTCAATATATACTTTCCAAGTTGAATCTTTGCTTTCTTGTGGTCATATCTGAAATCATGATGGTTTCTAAATGCATTTAATGTTTCTTGATGATGCTGATAATAAGGTATTTCCACTAGTCTCTGAAACTGTCTGAAACATAGTTATCTCTAGACAAAGATTGTTTCTAGAGCTCTCAGGTGTTCAAATTTTCCTTTTTAGTCAGAAATCAATACAGTGGTATATTTTTTCCTAAAATATACTTAAAAGAAAAGAGAAACCTAAATTAGTCCCATTAGGCTTTACCCAGTGCAAGGGGAGCCCCACTGTCTTTTTGACATTACTTACTGAGCATCTCTTTCAGCCTAAGAGGCTAATCTGATAAGTTCTAGTGGATGGTATAACAATTCCAGCTAGGCAGAGATCTGGGCTCCATTAAATACATGGGAAATGTCAAAGGGTTACTCAGTTTGGAGAAATAACTCCATTAGTTATAAATGGCAATTTATGCTGCCATGATTCCTCTTACAGAAACTATACTATGTTCTAAGGAGCTCAGTTATTTTCTGGTTGCTGCGGAAATGACTTCTCATAGCAATAAAATAAAGTAAAATGGTTTCCAATCATGAGTTAGCTCCCCTGTGACTTGGCTTCAGGGAAGGAATCACACCAACTCAGACTAGGCCAACCTGAACATTTTGGTCTATTTCTTTTTCCCTTTGGATATTAATAACCTGACTTTCTGGTGTGCTTCTAGGCCTCATGGATACATTGCTTAGCCTGAATCAGGCTGAACTCTGAGAACTCGCAAGATGACTTTCTTTACAAACATCATCCTTTAGATGTCAAGGTCTTCAATTCACAGTCTCTCAAATGATCTCAACTCTGAGCAGCTTACATTGTGATGTGTCTTGTTGGAAGCCACAAAAGCAGAACAAGGCATCATCCTTGCCTTCAAGGAGTTTGTATTCTTGCTGGGAAATCAGTGCTGATGAGCACTAATGCACTAAACAAGCACCAGTAACATACATTTCAGAATTACACGACACATTATTGGATGCTGAGTGGAATACATCCCAATGCGGTTGGAGAGGTAAACTGGAGACTGAGAATAGGGTTCTTATAGAAGTGTGGTGGTCAGAGGGAGAGCTGACTATTGTCTGGAGTCAAGATGTTTCCTATTGTATTGGCTCCACTGGGATAGGGAAGCAGGGAGAAGAAAGGATGGCCTATCCTCTGGGAAAATGGCTTGAGCAGTTTTGTGAGAGCGGGTCTGACCAGGTAATGGCTGGGTTCAGGGAGGAGGTCCTCTCTTCTCCTAGGGTAGGTGGGTAGGTAATGTACCTGTGAAATAATGGGTGGTCTCAAATCTGAGTATGACAGGAAGTCTTTCCATGATGGCCAGACCCTCGCCAAAATACCTCTCCTCTACTTTCAAAAATACCTCTTCTCTACTCTTATCCAGTATAACCTTTCTTAAGAAGCCTGGGGAGCAGTTTTCCCAGATTGTATCTAGGGATATGCCCTGTACTTTTCCACTCATAATTAAATAGTGCAGTAATTATTTGTTTAATGGCTGTCTCCCCCACCAGACAGTAAGGTTCATTAAATGAAGAATACTTAGCATGATAACTGACTCCTGGTAAGGACTCCGTAAATGTCTGTTTTTGCAACCTGAGTTTCATGAGTGCAAAGCTTGTTTTGTCCTGTCATCCCAGCATTCCAGGCTTAGCACGATGTCAGGCACAGAGGGAGTTTCTGTTACAGACATACTGGCCAAATTAACTCTTGATTTCTCCCCAAACTCCTTCTCCCGTCATCTTTCTAATCTCACTGAATGAGAACTTCATTATAGAAGTCACCCTTGACTCCTTTATTGCATAGTCACACCTATTCCAACAGCACACCTGTCAGCTCTGACTTCATTAGTTATCACTAATTGATGCCTCTTGAGACTTCTTTTACCACTGCGAGCAACCACGATTCTTCAGCTGTCACTGTTGCTTACCTTGTCCCCTGGATTCTGCACTTGGCTTTCTAGTCTCTTCCCCAAAGACCCACCAGATTGATTCCTCAAAAACATAACTCAGAGCATGACAAGCCTCTGTCCATACATCTCCAGTGGCTTCTTGTCTTTCTAAGAAGAAAATGCAATCCCTTAAACTGGCTTACAAAGCCCCATATAAGCTACCCTATTATATGAGTAGCTCTGAACTTCTCTGAACTTCTATCACTGTCCCTCCTGCTCCTCTGCATTGGCTTCCTGGCCTCCTTCTTGTCCTCAGCAGGCCAGATGGCTCCCTTCCCTCAGTGCTTCCACAAGATATAAGCTACACTCTTGGTCTGGAAGGCTCCTCCCCATACATCCAAGTGGCTCCTTTCCTCCTTCCTTGAGGCCCATTCAAATGCTTGCTTCTTAGAAAGACTTCCAGTAACCACTCTATCTAAATTAGCACCATGGCCCATCCAGCATGACTCTCTCTTACCACACCTATTTCTTTCATAGCTCATACTGATGGAGTCATTATATATGTTTATTTGTTCATTGTTTGTTCCCCCCCTACAACATGGTCAATTTTGTTCAATACTTATATATCCGGCACCTACCCAAAGTCTGGACATTTAGTAGGCAGGAGATCCTTAACGGATGGACTTGTGAATGAATGAGTGCAGGGGTGCTCACAGACATGCACACATACTCATGCCTCACATTTCTATGTGAGTGGTCTTTCAAAATTTTGCCTTAACGTGTCCCAGGAATCATTAGAGGTGTCAGCCCTTTATTTACATGATGTTTTCTGATCCTCCTGGCAATCCACTAATGGAAGCATTGTTATGCTCATTTCACAGAGAATGGGTAACTCATTGAAAAGCTTGCCTAAGACCAGAGCTGGAAAGTGGAAAGCCGAACTTGATTTGCATGATTCTGGAACCACTGACTTTCACTGCCCCAGAATGTTCTGTCCAAGTAGATAGGAACACTGGAAACATGCTCTGCTGCCTTGAGGTTTCTGGAGGGAAGCTTCAGAGGGGAATGTTGAAACAACACGCCTGTGCGTCAGTCGTGTAGCGAGGGAACAGTATTTACTGCCAACAAGTCAAAGCGGCTCACCCTCAGTGACTAAACTGAACACCTACCCTCAGATTTTCCCTTTAGGAGGAAAAGGGAAGAGAGGCGGCAAGCAAGAGGAAAACAGTGAGAGGTTCCTCTGGCAGGAAACCAGGCTGTCCTGTCAGGACATCTCCGACGCACCCCTTACAGGAGTTATTACTCATATGGGGGAAGAGAAGCTGCCCAACACAGCACAGACTCTTGGAATATTGCCTGCGGGAGAGGGGGCACAGTCAGTGATGGGTGGGCCCAAAGTTGGCTTTGAGAACTTAGTTTTTTTAATTACAGCTATCCTGAAAGGCTGTTTGGCAACTGACAATTTACTCAGAATTCACTAGATTGATGTATCAAGTTGGCCTTTCTTAATTTGGGGTTTGAATTCTCTTCCTACCCTTGAGTTCTCAGAAATTAAAGTGGTGTGGACTGCAGTTCTGGGGATGCCAAGATTCTGAGGCCTGGCTGATGCCTGAATCGGAGATCTGCTTGATGGATAATTTCGGTATTAAGGGGTGGTAGATGTCTGAGCCCTCATAAATAGTGGAATTCCATGGCCTAATGAATCACAGAGTTCCATTGTTATTGCCCACTGAGGACCCAGGTGTAGAGTGGGCGGTCTGACAGAGTGTGATGTGTGGTGGGATGGCCGGTATGCCTGAAATACAACCACCCTCTTGCTACCCCTTTTTAACTTGGCTTTGGGAAATGATCTTGCATGGGAGGAGATTTGCAAATTCCTGAATGTGGATTCTGCAAGGCGAGCTGTTTAGCATTCCCAGGTAGGATAAGTGTCCTTTGAACAAACCTAAATAGTTTAGACATGGCAGATATTTTTGGATGAGCTATCAAGGTAAACCAAGGTTAAACTAAACCAAGGTTAGTTTCTCCACATCTGCCTCTAGCCATAGGTGTTAAAGGACCCAGAGTCAGATTCATGCTCTTGCCACCTATTTGTATCAGGGCAGCCACATGCCCCAATTCTGTGCAACGAAATGTTAAGGGCAAGTCTTCTGAATAGCCAGGACATATTTCCCCTCTATTATAAAAGGAGAGATGCATGGAGACTCTCTTTCTCTCTCCCTCTTACCTCTCATGGCTTGGCTGCCTCCTACTTCTTGCCTTTAAATGTAGTTATGTGAAACTGTGACACGTAAAGGCAGGGTAGCTGCTTTGAGACTATGAAGGGAAAATGGAGAGAAGGTGGGAAATACCTGTCAAATGGCTTGAAGTCACAAACCTATCAAGCCAGCCTTGGAGCATCCAGCTCCGTGCATCTTGCTAAATACATAATCTCTTTCCATTAGGCTTAAATCATTGGTCTAATTTCTCTTACTGCCAGCATTTTCTTCCTCAGAAGCATCCTTATCTTCCACGTGAGGCTTACATAGAACAGCTTTGAACCTGCATGTTTCTGCTGGAAACTGGCACAGGTTAAAGCTTAGAAGCTCTCCAGATTGTGAAAACTGAGTGGCCAGGAATCAACTTCCCAAAAGCCAAAGATAGGAAAGCACTGTGAATTTCCCTTCCTTCTCAGACCCAAGCTCAAACAAGGTTAGGGAGCATTGCAATTGGCCACCTGCTGGGCTTAATAAAATCTGCCAGACTGTGAAAATATTTGTGGACAGGGACTGTGCTTTAATCATCTGTATACCCATATGCCCCAGAGCATTATTATGCACTCAGTACATACTTGCTAAGAGGTACTGGGCTGGGTACTGGAAGTCTTGAGTTCTAGTCTTAGCTTTATCATTAACTTAGTCTTTGACCTTGGGCAAGACCTTGACTCTTCTGGGCTTTACTTAGCTTCAGGGTAAAAGGAGAGCTTTGGATTAGCTGATCCCTGTAATTTCATGTCTACTACTAATGGGGAATGGAGGTAGGATTCAGAGCTTCAGCTCTAGAGGCAGATAGCCATCTACTTTAGACAAGTCACCATACTTTATTCTCTAAACCATGCGGAATAGGTAATTAGAGATCAAATTCAGCAAAAGATGAGCCAATACATTATAAGATATAAAAATGAGGAGCTGAGTGTATAGTGAATCTTCTTGAGATTGTGACTTTTGCTCAAGAGACTTACAGGGTAAAATGGGACAAATGACAAATTTGGCAAATGAGGAAATTGAGGCATGATGAATTAACTTGCCCAGAGTCACATAGCTAGCAAGTAGAAGAGCCAAGTTTCAACTGCGGGCAATTTGACTCGGGTGCCCACACACTTCGCTGCAATTAAAACGGCATGGCCTGGCTTATTCCTATTTTCTTTGGTTCAGAACTTGCTGGAAATTTCTTCAACTATTTGTTTTGGCCAAAGTCCTGTGTGTGCTTGTGTGCATGTATGTGTGCACATGTGGTGTGCATGTATAATGGGTATGTGCTGGGTATGCATATGTGTGTGTGGTAGTTATGTTGGGTGGACTGCTTAAACTTCATGTAAGCAGAAAAAGAAAGGAGTCCTGATAGCTCTTTTAAAGTATTAGCAATGAAAACAAACTTATCAATTTTTTTATAAGTTCTAGCTTTTATGACAATAAGCACAGTGGAATTACCAATGAAATTACCAAATTGGTAATTTGGTAATTACCAATTACCAAATCAAACATATGGTACAGAATGCATAGGCCATCAGAGGTCAGTTTGAGAATGCCTCCTGTTAGGCAGGAAAGACTCATGGAAGGAGAGCTGAACTCAGTTGGTGGGACTTGGGAGAGAGGATTTTTGTCTAAGAATACTTAAGAGGTTTATAATCATTGAGGAAGGGTATGGACTGTCTCCCCAGAAGAGAAGCACTCATACATATGTCCTATTTGTATGCAATTTCAAGGGGGCTCATAGACTTCTTTTGGGAGGGATCACTGAGTAAAAGCTCAGGTGGGAATATGCAAATATGTGTCCAACAGTAAGTGAAGACTTTCTTGAATGAGATACTAAATGGCCACAGGGGTGCAGAAGTGGGGTGGGTTTGGTAGATCTTTAGATAGATAGATAGATAGATGATAGATAGATAGATAGATATATTCCTGAGATTCCAAAATGTTTGAATACCTTGCTGAAATCCTAGCCAGGGAATTTCATCAGGGTATACTATGGATTTCTTACTCCATGTTAGGTCTTATCTGAAACAAAGCAAGGATTCAATAAAGGTTAAGACATCACATCTTCCAGACCAGCAGATGACAGACATGCAATAGGGGAAAATAAAGAAATCAAAGTCAAGGACAAAAAGAGTGGTAGAAGCAATGAATGACAAAGAGATTTCCCTCTTCGTTGCCATTCGCACCACCTTTAAGTTGTTTGCGATCCTGTAAGCCTGTCCCTGGCACTTCTTTCTTAAACTCTTCAGTGGCTACCTCTTTAGGCTTATAGGATAGATGCTAAGCTCTGTGGGATGGATGGTATGAAAGCCATCCATGATTGGGACCTGCTGATACCTCTGACCCCGTCTCTGGCCATCCTCTGCTTCTGCCTTTCCTGGTGGCACTCAGGTGTCATGATGTCCCAGCCCTCTGCCTTTGCTCATGGCATTTGTTATGCCTGATTGTCCCTCCGAACTTCTCTGGCTGTTTGTTTTTATCTTTCAAGTGTTAGCTAGGTGCCAGATCCTGTAGAAAGCTCTTCCAAGTCCACACTCTGGGTTTACTCTCTCTTCCTCTGTTCCCAGAATGCCTGTGGGCTTTCTCTCAGTGTGATGATCTGTTTGTATATCTATTTCTCCTTGCAGCCTAGGACTCTTTGAGGGCAGGGCCCATGTTTCCTTTCTACAGGCACTCATCAAATACCTGCTGGCAAGAACTATTACTGGAAGAGCCCTTTGTAAGTCATGGACTGGGGTTGTGGTGAGTTGGCCACCACTCTTGCAGTATACCTTGCCCAGCAGCCACCCCTTCTGCAAGTTGTCACAGCTGCAAACCTGGGAGTCACAGACCATGCCATACTCATCAGTGGATCCCAAAAGCCCCATTTAAAAATGTGCCCTTGATCTGACCACGTTCACTACCTCCGGTTCTCCTTCTGAAGCCCAGGCTGTCATTTCTTATCTCCCAGTTGGTCTCTGTTTCTACTCCTGACAACTCTCACCTCTCAAAAGCTTATTCTGCATACACCCCACAAAGTGATCCTTACAGTAAAACAAACGCCCCCCACCCTGCCCCAACAGATCACAACTCTCCTCTGCTTGCTCCCCTCCCCCCACAGTTTTATTACTCTTATAACACAATTCACACTCTCCATGTCCTGTTCTCCAGGGTCTATAAACCACAAAACCACCCTGGCTCTGGCAACACTGTTGGCTACATTTCCACCTTATGCAGCATCTTCACTGCAGCCCTACAAGCTTATGCTATTCTTCCAAGTTTCCCCAAACTATCCTGATCTCAAGGCCATTACACTGGTTGATCTTCATACTTGGAATATTGTTCTTCTATGCCTCACCTGATAATCCTTCTCATCATCCAAGGCCTTCTCTGACCACATCTCTAAAGCAGCATGCCTCTGTCCCATCTAGGACACTTTCCTATACCACCTGAATTTGATTCCTTTTCACCAGTTACTGCTATTAATAATTATCCTGTTTTTGTTTGATAATGCATGCATTGTCTCTCTATCCTTGGTGCAATCCTGGAGGGCAGGGATAGGGACTTCTTCAGTACTGTGGCACAGTAGATCACATGTAGTGAATGTTGAGATTAATAGAATTATAATTATAGTAGTGCCATAGTGTTTGAAATTCTGTTTCCCATCATATACTTTTTTCATCTGGGCAATACATAATGAGATAGAAGGCCATGGAGATGATCAGCAAGCTGAAAGCTCACGATTTTTTACTTGCTGAGGCAGGATTCAAATCCATTGTTTTTAAATCTCAAAATAACATTTATCAGTGTATTTTAACAAGAGTCCCCCAAATTATTCACTTAGGGAAAAGTTACCTTTATGAGACATATTCTATTTCCAAATTCCTGGATCACTGGAAATGCCTACAAGGTTGAAAAAAGGTGAAGTCAACAGGTCAATACTTACTGAGTAGTGACTCTGCAGATTTACATAGCGATGCGAAAAGTTCCACTGTCTGTATTCCCAGAGGGTGTGTACTAACACTATAAAACTCACAGGTGTCAGAGAGAAATTCACAGAGGTGTGAGTGGGGACAGAGATCTACAGTCTGGGTAGAGTGGAGATTCAGGACATGTGGGGAATGGTTTTAAATTCAGAGGATAAGGCAAAGAGGGTATGTAATCAAAATTACCCTTGAGCTTTCTAAAAGGGACTGTAAGTCATAGAATGTATATTTTTGTTTATATAATCCTGTTACAGTAATATTTATGATGAAATATAAATATACATATATGTGTGTACATGCATGTAACAAATGGATACTGAGGGATAGGAAAATGTATGTCCTTAAGTGCTAGAATCACAGAATCATGTGCAATGAAGTGCTTATATTATGGGCAATAAATTGATGTAGGAGCTGCTCATATTTCCCACCTTATATTCTTTCCAGAGCAGATACACTATTGGTGGGATCATGGGCTGAGCCTACTAATTTACTCAAATTGTTCTTACTCTCTCTTTTGCCCCTTGAACTCACATAGTTGAATCTTGTTATTTGATGCACACATTAAATACATGATATAGCTCATGAACTAGAAGTCTGCGGTAGTAAATGGGACAGCTCTGAATTTGAGCCTGTGCTTTCACACACATTCCTTGAGGTAGCCACTGACCAGTTCTTCCCCCAACCCTTTCCTTTATCCTTCTAGACACATCCTCTCTGAGTCTCTCACAACTGACAGCATGTACCAAGCTTTGGCCAATGGATAATGAGTGGTAGAGATGCTTGGCATTTCCAGGCCTTGAACACAACCTTCTGTGGTCTGAAGTGCTGTACTCTTTCCTTCTTCCAGTTTGATGCCGATGATCAGGGGGGACCTTGGAAATCACTTGTTGGATAGAGTGGAGCCGGGGGTGGGGGTGGGGTTTGAAGGAGCCATATTTCTGAATCACCATTTGGAGGAGAGCCACCTGTCACTCAGGAACTTCTATGCTAGACTTGGGTTAGTGAGAAATTTATGTATCTTGATTGAAGTCACTGAGACTTAGGAGTTTATATCTTATAGAAACTAGCATTGCTTTAACTAACACCCCATTTGTGTGACTTTGTGCCAACCCCTTAACCCTTCTGTGTTGGATTTTGTATCAGTCTGGGTCCCTCCCAAAATAACCAGCCTGTACACTTAAAAGCCACTATTGAGGAGGTTCAAAGACAAGACTATTTACAAAGATGCAGACAGAGCTAAGGGACACTCACGAGGAATGGTGACAGCAAAGAGCCATTTACACTCTGAGCCTGGGATTAAGGGCAAGGAGAGGAAGCATTACCAGAGTCTGGCAAGTAGTTATAGCTGTAGGAAAGAGCTGCCTGGAGAGAGCTATACCTTCCAATGGAAGATTGCTGCCGATCCAAGTTCCAGCAGGAAAGGAGTTGGAGCAATGAAGAGCCAGATGTCATTCTCCTACCTTCCAATCTTCCCACTGATGGCTCCCATTGACTAAACCCAACTGGAAGCCAGAAGGCAAGGAGCTCATTGATGTAGTCCATAAATGTCAGTCTCCTAGAGTGTGGGCCAGGTGTAAAAGGATAGAGAAAATATCTGGAGGTGCAAATGAAGAATTTTCAGCAGTTTCCCTATCCACAAGTTAGGAATCCTTACCACGTATAGAATCTGTACTAGAGTTAAATAATAAGTTCTGAATAAAATGTGACTCTTACTTCTCTGTGCCATCTGCTGCTGAATTATCCACTAATCTTTTTTTGTCTTAAAATTTTTTTGGTCATTATTATTGTTTAGTTTACTTCTTTTTTCAAATTTTAATTCCAGTGTTAACATACAGTGTTATATTAGTTGCACATGTACTATACAGTGATTCAACAATTCCATACATCATCCAATGCTCATCGCGACAAGTGCACTCCTTAATCCCCATCACCTATTCCCCCATTCTCCCACCCTGCCCTCTGATAAATGTCAGTTTGTTGTCTGTAGTAAAGAGTCTGTTTCTTTTTTTTTCTTTTGTCTTTTCCCCTCTTGTTCATTTGTTTTGTTTCTTAAATTTCATATATGAATGAAATCACATGGTATTTGTATTTGATTTATTTCACCTAGTGCTATACTCTCTAGCTCCATCCATGTTGTTACAAATGGTAGGATTTCACTCTTTTATTATGGCTGAATAATATTCCACTGTGTATATGTATATCATATATATATCTCACAACTTCTATATATATGTGTGTGTGTATATATATATATCTCACAACTTCATATATATATATATATATGTCTACCTCACAACTTCTTTATCCATTCATCTATTGATGGATACTTGGGCTACTTCCATAATTTGGATATTGTAAATAATGCTGCTATAAACATAGGGATTCACGTATCCCTTTGAATTGTTTGGTTTGTCTTAATCACCCAGAAATGTTGACATTCTCCCTAATGCCAGAAGATTTTTCAGCATGAATTTAACTCTGGTATTTCCTGGAGTGTGGTGTCTTCACTTCTTTGTGAGTATTTTTTATTGTAAGTGGAGCAAGGAGAGGAAGTTTCAGTTTCAGAGAAGATTCTTCTTTCCAGTTTCAGAGAAGATTCTTTCCAGTTTCAGCTATTCATTGTTATTTTCAGGCTCATGTTGCTAGGAACTTACCTGCTTCCCACTCCAGATGACATCCATGTCTAAAGTACTCTGCTTATTTCCTGTTTGGGTTTTGTCACTTCCTGTTTCATGTCTGTTTCTGGGTTTGTTGAATAGAGCTGCCTGTTCATTAATGAGAGAGGACTAGCCCTTTCCAAATAATAGGAGATTAGCATGTTCATGAGACAGGCCCGATTTGATGTGGAAATCTAGGAGTCTCAGCTCCAATCTTTCACTGCTTCTTACTTGCAGTATGACCTTGAGAAATGTTTTCCCTTTTTCTGAGACTTATTTTCCTCATCAGCAAAATGGGGTTCACTGTACCTGATTCACTAGTGAGATGTGGGGAGATAATGAAATATGCATATATAGAAGCACAGATATGACTTGGCACACAGCAGGCATTCAGCAATTTCTGTAGAAAAAAATAAAATCTCTAAGGTCCAATGAGGATCCTCGCCTTCTGGTTATCATGAAGCTAAACATGGAGATGACAGGTTGCTCTGGACCCCAAAATATGCAGAATCTTTCCAGGCTAAATATGTCCTATTTATTCAAATTGGAACTCTTTTGAATTTAATCATTACTAAAATTTTCAAATTGGAATCCACAGATATCAAGCCTCTTCCCTGGGATTCCTCAATGATAAATAGATGAAAAAAATCATAATAAAATATACCTTTGATTGAATATTGTTACCTTTTGTTTCTCCATGTGTGATATATGACACCAGCCTTTTTTTTTTTTTTTTTAGTATTTCTGGAATAACTTGTCCTTTTGACCAATCTGGGATCCAGAATCATTTAGATTAGAGCAAAACAGAGCTGAGTCCAAACTCCAACCCTGCCTTTTACTTTAGGAAGGTTACTCAACAAACCTTTTGCACCTAAAAAGTGAGCATCATAAAGCCACTTATCTCCAGTTTGTTTAAAGATTAGAAAAACAGGGGATCCCTGGGTGGCTCAGCGGTTTAGCGCTTGCCTTTGGCCCAGGGCGCGATCCTGGAGTCCCGGGATCGAGTCCCACGTCGGGCTCCCTGCATGGAGCCTGCTTCATTCACCCCCTGCCTGTGTCTCTGCCTCTCTCTCTCTCTCTATCATGAATAAATAAAAAATTTAAAAAAAAAATAAATAAAGATTAGAAAAACAATGTAAAAAAAGTCCAAGTGGTGTGTAAGGGAGAATGCTCAACAGTGGTAGCAATCATTGTTGAAAAGGGGCAATTGTCATATTATTTTAGATCCAGGACAAAGGCTTGTGGAATCCATTGCTTTTAGTTTATGTCTGAAACTGAAACTCCAAAAAGGAGACATGACTTACCAAAGACTACCCCATTAGTTCATAGATTCCAGATTTCCTGACATCCACTGTGACCTGGCCATGGCATCACCATTTCCTATGAAAGTGTCACCGATGGCCAAACAGTAGAAAGCCAAGCCATCAGGAGATGAATGATGGTCTCTGACTTATGGATCATTTGCAGAGCCCTGCAATTTCAAGCAAGTCCCCTGATATCCACCAGTACTCCTACTCAGTAATCTCCACTGGGCTTCAAAATAGCCTGAGGATTTTATTGCCATTTGAGTTATCAGTTGGAAAATGAGTGCAGTTTTGATGTGCTTTCAGAGCAAATTCAGAAAGAATTGTTTTTCAGTCTCCCTTCCATGTCCTTCCAGGAAAGTCCAGAGTGACTATGGGTATCTTCTTGGATCAAGGACTGTGCATAGGCCCATTATTATGGGGAGGACCTAAGTTCCTAATATTCCTTATGAATAATGACTCTAATGTCAAATATCATTAGTGAATAGGAAGATAAGTATCGTATTCTTTTAAAAATAAAGTATATGGACCATGGAGAATAGTTAATTATCTGATTTTTGTGGAATACACCTGGAAATGGAAAGAAACTGTAACCTTGCTTTTAGTGTTCAAAGAGGTATTGTCTCACGATAAATGAGATACCTTGAAGGAAACCTATTATCACCACCACCACTAAGTGGGACTCTAGTAGAAGTTCAAAGTGAGGATAAAAATCAAATATTTATTGAGTACCAGATATGTGCCATACAACATGCCATACTTCAAAAATATAACTACTTGATGATGTTTATTTTCCTCTGAAAGCTCTGTTAGGGTATGGCTTTATGTGTCTTATCCTCAGCAGTAATGGACACAGTGCCCAAAGCATCTTCAAGTGTTTGTTGAATGAATAAAACTTTCTATAAATGATCTTTTAAAATCATTATGATCACCTTGTGAATTGGGAATTATTTTCTCCACTTTGTAGATGAGTATGCCAAGATTTATAGGAGTTAAGTAATGTATCCATTGTTGCAGTGGTGGATCTAGAACTTCATGATTTCTGAATCCACTCTGTTTCCACTGTGACACACTGCCAGACTCTTCATGAGAGACATCTCTACTTGTGTTTTATGCTGTAGAATGGTGAGTGTTTCTCTCCAATTATGGTTTCTTGCAGATTGAGGGGCAATGTTTCTACCATTTGACAATCACAAGGCAGAGTAGTTTAAGACAGAAGGAACTCCCTGGCTTGATTTTTGATTCTTGATAGTTCTGGGAAAAGCTACAGTTCTTTGCACGTTGTTGGTTGAAAGCCTCAATTTCTCACCGTGTGGACATCTCCATGAAGCTGCTTATGTATCCTCACACTATGTCAGCCTTCACCCAGTATAATCTAAGAAAGAGAGGGCAGGGAAGAAACCACAGTGTTCTTGATGATCTAGTCTCAGAAGTTACATACTTTCATTTTTGCCTTTTTCTAAAAGTAAGTCACTGATACACAATACTCAAGGGGAAGGGATTGGTCTTCACCAGTTGAAGGTAGGAGCATCATAGTATTGGTGGACATATTTTAAAACCACCATAATGGGTTATGTAGGCCATGTTTTATAATCTGCTACTCAAATATTGTATTTAAATTCTCCATATATATTGTCCAAAAAAGGGGGGCTTTGATGTCATACAGACCAGTGTTTGAACCCTGTGTATATATTAATGTCTCTAAGGCTTGTTTCTCAACCATAAAATGAAGATCGTATAAAACCAACTTCACAGGTTTGCAGGTTATAGAGATAAAACTGTTACTACAATGTCTGGCACAAAATAAGTGTTCAAAAAATGGATTCATTTCTGTTCCATTATAAGACAACACTCCCTCTCCCCACTTCTCAAATATAAATCTGAGTCAAGAGATGAAAATCACAGACACACAGACACATACATGGTGATTCTCAAGTCCACTCTGTTTCTACCATGCCACACTGCCAGAAGCTGCATGGGAGCCACCTTCACCTCTACGCTATGGAAAACAGTTCCTTGTGACAAAAATTAGATTTTTGAATTAGAATTGGAATACAAGTTGGAAATGGAACTTAAATGTTCTCCAATCTTGCTGAAATTCTCATACTTATTGACCACTCTTGAATGTTTCTCATAAGATAAACATGGGATTAATTCTAGACTCTTCCACTTGTGACCTTAATGACCCTGAGTTCCCCTTTTGCAGTGATATGCTTTCTTTCAACTTTGTTGTGAAGTGTAAGTCAGATAATGTGTGTAACTCACTCAATAAACAGTAGTTATTACTCTCATCATGTAGATGGTTAGCTTCAGTTCATTTAATGTCTAAAATATTTTAATGCCATCCGGAAAAATTGTGTGTATTTGGAGGGGCAACGGTAGGTGTACTACTTTTCCCTAGAACCATAAAATGTGCTTGCCAATTTACATAGATTACATAGGAATTGAGATAATTTCCCAAGAAAAAAATAGAGTGAGGCCCATATTATTATTCCCACCTAGCAGATAAGGAAATAGGAGGTGAATTGGTTGCCCTGAGCCTCACAGGTACCTAGACTTGACCTTGGGAAATTGAGATAGTGTTCTTCTTTATTGAATATATTAGGACAAGGGCAGTGTGGACTCACAGAGTGATGGGTGGAATTCTGTGACCTGCTGATTGCTCATTTGACTACACAGTGTAAGTACACGTACAAGTGTAAGTAATTTGACTACACAGTACAAGTACATGTTTAGTTTAGTGCAATAATAATTTCTGGGGATACTACAGGCCAGGCATAGGCAGATCTAGATAGAGGGTTAAAGAGAGGTAAGGGGGTTCTATGGGAATGTAGAGGTAGAGGAGAAACGCAAAACTCATTATAATGTTTCTTTTCTTTCCAGATAATGACAGATAGACAGCCCTTGTGAACTAGGTGATGGATGGAAAGACAGTTTATGTTACTCAGACACACACTGGTAGTAAACACTGAAGACTGGCAACCCAGAGGCTTCAACATTGATGAAATTCCTGATGAAACTGTGTTGGATGATTATAGAGTCAATCTGCTTGAAATCAAGATATCACAGCTGAACAATTTCCTTGGTTCTCTTGTGTCATTTATCACCATTGTTTGTCTTGGTTGTTGGTATTAACATCAATTATTTATCATAATGCACATTTCCCTTCCTAGCCCTTTTTCCGGTCTGTCATGTGGAGTCTCTTGCTATTAAATTGAGGGGCAGGTAGAAACATTAGTCCTTCTTACATCATTGTTCTCTCTGAATTAAGGTTTTTTTTTCCCCTGGGAGGTGGGGGGAGCAGGTAAATTGGAAAAAGCCAGTCTAAGTTGGATAAAGATTATTTTTCTTGCTCTGTGCAAATATTTCCAGTTGTCATTTAAGTTACTATTCCTCTGGGGTTGAACCTCAACTAGAATAATGGAAGTGTGATGTAGAGAAGCAGGCATGTATGTTAAATCTAAGGAGTAGAAGCAGTGACTCTTGGGATGGCAAAAACAGCTATTTGTCCCCAGGTCTGGTCCCCTTTTCTTCCTTAATAGCATGACCTCATTGTTACGGGACAATGTTACTGGGACCCAGCTAAAAGACTATATTTACTACTCTTTCAGTAGGCAAGGAGCATCAACAGTAGTGTAATGTGAAATTTGGAGGAAGGCTGATTAAAGGTAGTTAAATTTATCACGAGTTCCTCCTCTTAACTCCACCCTATGGCTCTTTCCTTCTGTTTTCCTATACCGTGAACATGATGGTGGTGCTCTAGGAGCCCTGTTGAGCTGTGAAGACATTAGGATAGGAGTTCCAACCTATGTGGTGAGTAGAATGAGGGGTTTTGGATTCCCTGATGGCCATTATGCCACCGTACGGAGCTCAGATTTCCTATCTCTGGACTTTTTTATGGGAGAGATAGTTAAACAGCTGAGTTATTTAAATAATTATTTGTTTGTTTGCTGTTTAGGTTTTCTGTTACAGACAGCTGATCTTAATCCTAACAGATAAATTTAGGGGTGACTAGATGGATAGGAGGGAGGATTGGAACAGGCTACTCCCAGGTTCTTGGCTTGGGTGACCATGTGGGTGGTGGTCTTATTCAGTAAGAAAGGATACACAAGAGGAAAAACAAGATGGTGAGGAGAGGGGATATGTATGGTCTTGGGCATAGTCCAAAAGGGCCATGGGACAGTAATGCACAAGAATCCCATAGGCAGTTGGATATAGGCATTAGGTGCTATGAAGTGATAAAAAGGAAAGAGAAACAGACTTGGCCATGGCTAGCATGTATGGGATAGGTAAAGCTACCGGTGTGGATTAGATTGCTCAGGGAGACCTGGATGTGTCGAGAATTAACATAGAGAGTATGAGTGAGCTTCCTGTGGGTCAACTGAGGGGGTATACAGATATGCAGCCATAATTATGATTCCAGGCAGCATGTGGTAGATGTACCACCAAGGACCTATCTTATTACTCTTCCCCTGGGTAGTTTTATTTTGATAAAGTGCCAAATAAATGAAAAATTTAAAGCAGTTAGTTTCAGTTTCTAATGAATCTAAGGCAGATACTGCTGCCAACAAGAGGTTCTAATCAGCACGAGACACTAGTATTGCCACGGTAAGTTGATATAATTTTATCCACATCAAAGCCCTGTGATGTCTGAATGTATGTGTCCTAATTACAAGCAAATAAGTGATTTCCAGTAGGGTTGTAAAATGTTGAAACTGACTAATGGATTTCCCTTAACATTGTCAAAGAATCATCAAGTAGTGGACAGAGCATGTATCTAAGACTTAGACCAGACTGGGTGGGTATGTTGGCTCTAATAGTTTTTACCTACACTGTCTTAATGTCTCAGCTCCATTTTCTCAGAAGAAAAATGCCGCAATGCTTTCTTTCTCATGGTACTGCTGTCAGAAACACAAGATGTCACATTTAAAGCATCTGAACAGTATCGGCATATGGAAGACCTGTAATTCTTCATCCCACTAGGTTTATCAAGAAACTGAAGCTGCAGGGATTGGGGCTCATTTTCTAGATGTCTCTTGTCTGAAATTCTCATTCTCAGGGGATTTTCTTCAAGAAGTAAAAGCACTTGAATGGAAAAAAAAATAGAGACGAGACAGAGTAAATACATTATCCAACTTCATGGGATGCCACTTACATTGTATTTATGCAAAGAGTGCTCCTGGAGTTGGGCAGTGTACAACCTCTATACCTGTATGCAGTGGTCCTGTTTGGGAGCCACTTCTCAAAATAAACAACCCCCCAAAATACAAAAAACCCCCAACCTTGTCAATAATAATGCCTGTTATCCTTTGAAATAAGAGGATGCATAGTCATGGTTGTGTTTTGTCCTTTGTTGAGGTTATGCATCCCTAGGCTTCTTAGAATCTCATTTTCTCTGCTCTCTGCCACACATTTAGTGCTCTTCATCTTCTCAATTTTTCCACCTTTCTTTGGAACATGCTGTTCTCTTTTCCTGGAAATTGTCCCTGATTTGGCTTCCTGGTGAACCTCTGTTCATCCTTATAGACACAGCTCAAATGTTACCTCCACTGATTACCTTCCTTGCTAACTTTGCGTGATATCAAAGATTCCCCCTTCTGGGATGCCATGAAAGCTTGGCCATATTTTTGTCTCTGCCCTTGAGTTAAAGCCCAAACTTCTCAGTTGGCCTTAAGAGTACAATTGTACTGGCCTAGTACAATGATCACCTCTTTAGCTGGATCTCTTGACACTTCCATTCCAATACACCTAGAATCAACACATTCTACTTATATTGATTTAGACCTTGGGCTTAATTTGAGCCAGGAGAACATCTTGCCATGAATTGGGATCTATTTCTGGATGGGGGTACACCTGATCCTGCCCATGGGTATATGGTACAAACATCCTTTCTTAACCTGTTATATGTTTCTTTCTTCAAAACCTCTAGTTTCATAGCACCAACTAGATACATGTGGCTATTTAAATCAAATTAAAATTAAATAAAATTAAAAATTGTGTTCCTCAGTTGCACTAGCCACATTTCAAGTGCTCAGTAGTCACGTGTGGCTACTATACCACTGGACATCACAGATAGAGACATTTCCTTTATTAAAGAAAATTATACGGATAGTGCTGCTGTAGACTTTTCAAATGTTTGAGAGAAAAAATACCTTAGAGTCTTATTACTCAAAATATTGTTCCAAGACTAGCTACAACTGCACACCTGTTGCTCATTAAAAATGCAGAGTTTCAGTTGTATTAAGTCACAGCAACTGAGTCAGAATCTGTGTTGGAACAAGATTCCAGGTGGCCTGCATGCACACGCAAGGTTGGGAATCACTGCCTTAAAGATTATTGATGTCAGCCACCTAACTTTGAATGTCCTTAAGGTTTTCACCTGTGCATCAGAAGCCTGGAGAGCCTAAAAAATTTGGGATATCTGGGTCTCTTCCCTGGAGTTTATGATATACTTGTTTTGGAGTGGTCTTGGCACTAGGAGTTTTCAAAGCTCACCAGTGACTCCAGTATGTAGCCAGGATTGACAACCAAGGCAAGAAGGATCAGAGAAGGACATTGATGGACATTGATGGTCTCTAGTTATAGGCTAGCTTATTTTACTGACTCCAACTCCAGTGCTCATTCTGCTACACTGTCTAGTCTCACCCTTGTCAGAATTCTAGAAGAGCAATGTGTACTGATCATGTTTTTTCCCCCTTGTTTTTTTCTTTTATTTCTCCTCTTGAAACAATCACCCTGATATCCCCGAGTAGAGGTGACACAGGGACTGCATTATAATTGCTTGTTAATGTCAAATTGATGGCTGATAGATTTGCCATCTGCAGAGGCCTTGCTCTTAACAGCCAGTGCCTGGCACGAGGTTTGCCACCCTCCTGGTGGAGATCAATATTCTATTATGGAAGCAGCTGGCTGGCAGACACATGGGAGCTTCACCTCTTGCCTTTAGGCACACTGACTCTGTGAAGAAGTCAGATCGGAGTTGTGAAGGCTGTGGGAAAGGGAGCCACTAATCAGCCCACTAGAGCCCCACACTTCCACTGAGACAGGTGCATGAGGGGGCACAGTGGTTCAGCCATTACCCTGCATATTGTGAGGGCCTCCAGGCCAGGCAGGTAGGCAGGCTGCCCATCACCCCATTATGTCCAATCAGCTAAGTCTTGCACTGCAGCCAGCCTCAGCCTTGCCTACAACAGACTGCTGGAAGGAAAAAAAAGAGAGAAAAAGAGAGAGAGAGACTTCATTCACATTACTCATTCCCTCTGCCCACCCTCTTCTCTCTCTTATGGTCTTTCTCTCTCTCCAGGTGAACTGGAGTGAAGGGCAGATGAATGACAATAGTGACAGTGATAGTGACCTATATGTATGGAGCATTGACAAAGTATTAGGAAATCTGCACTGTAAGATGGAGATTGACTTTACAGATGAGAAAGTTCAGGATCAGAAATGTTATGTGACTTGGTCAAAGTCACACGTCAGGTAGTGGTAGAGCTAGCATGTGAACCTAGATCTGCCACTCAGCACAGCTCATGCTCTTTGCAACCATGTAGTTCGGTTTCCCAAAACACGTGTGTGAAAGTCCTCAGGTATGTGTATGGAGTAGAAAACTGCTGGGTGCGCAGCATCGTAATGACTATGCACATTGCACCGTAACAGTCCCTATTTGATATTTAAATGGTTGGTACCATTTATAAACATATGTTGCACTCACCTTAAGGATACCACCTGATGAAGTTTTTTTTGCAGGTGTATACACCTGTGTAACCACACATTGTGTCAAGAAATGGAGTGTGTCCATCTCCCCAGATGTTTCTTCAACGTTCCTTCTTAGTCCCCCCACCAAGAAAGAACTGATATTCTATTTCTACCCGTAGGATTAGTTTGCCTCATCTTAGACTTCATGTAATCACACATTATGGGGATCCCTGGGTGGCTCAGCGGTTTAGGGCCTGCCTTCAGCCCAGGGTGTGATCCCGGAGTCCCAGGATCAAGTCCCATGTCGGGCTCCCAGCATGGAGCCTGCTTCTCCCTCTGCCTGTCTCTCTCTCTCTCTCTCTCTCTCTCTCTCTGTCTCTCATGAATAAATAAATAAAATCTTTTTAAAAAAATCACACAGTATGTTCTCTTTGTGTCTGGTTTCTTTCACTTGATTTGTTTTCAAGGCTCGCCCATGTTGTAGCGTGTATCAGCAATTTCTCCCCTTTTATTACTGTACAGTATCCCATTTTATGGATACATCACAATCTGTTTATCCATTATTCTGTTGATGAGCTTCCAGAGTAGTTCCCCACTAGACTATAAATGCCTACAGGGTAGGACAAGAGTTCCCCTGATACTGTGTTTACTTCAACCCCAACTCTATCACTCTTATCACCACCTTACTTCATGGGGTTGCTAGCACAGTATCTCACACAGGGAAGGGTTTTGAAAATGTTTGTTCATGGGTAGGCTTGCTGAGGGAGTGTCTGGAGTACTACTGAAGTATCTGAGACTAAAGCTGATGAGCTTTCTATAAGCAGTTCTTCAGAGAGACTAGCTTAGCCCTTGGGGCTGCTATAACAGAATATCACAGATGAGGTGGCTTATAAACAACAGAAATTTATTTCTCACAGTGTCTGGTGAGGACCACTTCATGGTTCATAGATGGTTGTCTTCTCACTGTGTCCTCACAAGGCAGAAGGGGCAAGGGAGCTTCTTGGGGTCTCCTTTATAAAGGCACTAATCCCATTTATGAGGCCTCTACTCTCATGACCTCATCACCTCCCAAAGGCTTCACCTCCTAATATCATCACATTGGGGATTAGGTTTCAGCATGGGGACACAGTCATTTACTCTCTAGCAGAGATCATCCTATTTTCAATTCAATTCCTCTCAAGGAAAATTAAGCGGTGGATCTAGACCACTGGCATTCATGGCATGACAGTCCAGAAATACTTGTCCAGGGATGAGTTTTTTTATGGAGTCCAAGGACAAAGTCCAGAATGAGAAGAGAGATTTTTCTGTTTCTTCAACTGGAAAATGAGGATAATATAACCATCTCTGCCTCAAACCACATATATTTATAGGATAGAGGAATTACAGCAAAATTCTTCACAAGTCACAGTGGACCTTTGCCAGTCATTAGTATGATAAACTAAATCCCTAAATCTGCTGTCCTCTAGCATTTCTTCAAAGTACTTTCTATGACATGCTCAGTAAATGCACCTGCCATTGTATCAGTTTGGAAACTACTATGGCAGAGGTAGCTCTGGGAGCAACCTAATGCCCTAACTAGCATGTTAAAGAATGTGAGGCCCCTTAGAAAGCAGGTGAGCTGTGCATCTTCCATTCACCTTTCCAGATGCCATCTCCATACCCCCACACCTCCCCCCAAGCCTGCTGAGTTATTTCCCATGAAACTGACTTAAGTAGACAAACCCTATAGGTTCCTGTATTCCTGGTGTCTGGAGGGAGTTAGGAGAATGGAATTGGCATGATTATTCCTCTGGGTCTCTCTCTGCAGGCTCATCTTCATTAAAGTCCTTAGCTCCTGGCTCCATCCAGCCCTCTCTAGCTCCAGATTCCAGTGACTATTCCATGCCCTTGCCCCTTCTGACCTTGGGGTGTTAAGTCTATAACTAACCCTCCAGGGTACTTTGATATTCCTTAGGGCTTCTTGATACCCTGTTCACATCTTTACGAATAGTGTCTTTTAAAATTTCTCTTCAAATTATCCTAATCTGAGTGTGTCCTCTGTTTCCTGCTGGGACTCTGACTGATACATTAATCTGTACAACTTTACAAAGACTTGTTTCCCAAAACATCTGATGATGACTTCCTTCCCTTTATTTTTCTTTATTACTTAAGAGAACCCTGTTGCATTCATGGATAATTCTGAGGAATACATTCTCTCTTTTTTCTATTCACCAACTCTCAGCCTTCCAAACCCAGTTTTCACAGAATTCTGGAGCTTTTCTAACATAGGACAACTCTTTCCAATTACTAAAAAGTGGCATAGAGGATGGTCGTGGACCTGCCATAAGTCTGAATTTGGAGATGGCTCACATGGGTCAGGGATGGAGTCTCCATAAAGTATCTGTCCTGGATGGTTTGGAATTTCAAAACGTGGCCTCAGGATACAAGCTTGGTGAGCAAGGATAGACTAGGTCTCTCCGCAGTGGAGTGCTACCATTTCAACCATGTAAGGTGACCAAAAGTCTTATGTCATGAGTCATAGAAATAAGTCTGAAGGCCTGGCATGGTCAATTTAGTCCTTTTATTTAGTGACCAAATCACTCACTACTTAATTCAGTTTTTTGGAGGTGATTTAAATGATGGAACCAAATATCTTATATTCAGTTTCTTTTGTCGTCCCTGTTGTCAGTGACCTAAATTGAGACTCTACTATGTCTCATTCACTTCAGTACAAAAGCTTTTTAATGACTCTCTGTCACAAACGTCCTCTTCTCTAATGCATCCTCTGTAATGTCATCAAGTATCCTTCTAATCAGAACCAATCATTCCACACATCCTTTTAATCATTGATATTCTAGAGCCTATAACAGTTTCCTGTATTTCACACCATGACCTTTGAGGCCCCTTTCCTTGGAATGTGGCCATCCCAGAAACAATTTCAGCATTAGTCAGTCACCATAAAGGTAGGTGCATCTCTATTCTGTGACATCCTTAACTCAGGATAGTGAACAGAACGTAAGCGACATCATCATAGGTTAAGAAGTGATAACACAGATACAGCCACTATCCTGTTCCTGGGGCTATCCAGAGGACAATGCTGACCCATCTGCCTAATGCTACTTATGAAATATTCTCAGTTTTTCTGCAAGTAAAGCAGATGTCACTCAAGGGGAGTCTGCACAGAGGAAAACCGATCCATTTCATAGTGTGAAGATATTTCCAAAAAATATCCTTATTTTGTGGAAGCATTATTCTTCCATTTAATTGATGAGAAAACTGATGTGAAGAGAGGGTAGATAATCTGTGACTTTCTAGCCATTCAACCTCAAAGTACCTCAAATAAATGTAGATTTTCACAAAATGGAGACAAAGAGAAGAAGGAGACCAAGAATAGTATCTTTGTTTCTTGCTTCCCTTAGACCTTTGGGCTTGATTTCTGCTCCATCTGACTAGCTCTTCTTTTCAGTTCAGTTTTATAATGTGTGGGCTCCTGGCCAAGCTGAAGAACTGTTTAGCCATATGTATGCTGGGTTGCCAGGTGCAGGAGAGATGGACTCTACTCAGATGTTTACCTTTCAACTGTGTGTGAGGAATGTAGAAGGGGATTTCTTGGTGGAGATACCCATGCTAGCTTGAAATATCCAGTTCAGAACTAGCATTTTAAGTCATCTGAGGTTCAGAAAATTCAGATAAGACTGGTTTAAAGAGGTGGGGACATCAAAGATAATGTACTTTTTTTCCTAGGCGAAGAAAGGAAAATATTTTCTTTATAATTTCCTGCTCTTATAGGGCTCCTTCCTTCACTGTGTATTGAATGCCTGATGTATACTTGCCTGAGTGCTAGGGCACAGAGGTCAAAATGGCCATTCCTGTCACTGAGGAGCTTCCCAGTTGTCCAGTGAGAAAGATACAAATTATTGTTATACAGTGCACTATAATTGATGGGCACCTATGATTCTCTGGAATACAGGGGAAGCAGGAGGGAGGGAAAAGGAGTAATATTTCTGGAATGTCTACTGGGTAGCAAATACTGTGCTTTTTGCATTATATATGTCTTGTGCAATCTTCACAGCATTGCTGGAGGAACAATATAATTTTCCCCTAATTCTCAGAGAAGTAAAGCAGAGAGGTAAAGATAGGAGTTAAAAGTTCTTATTCATGCTACGTTTGTCTGGTTCAAAAGCTTTGGCTTTTCCCCCTGACCTTTGCCAAAGGATCTGGGACTACATTCATTCACTTGTACACTGTTTGCTGATGGCTAAGGTGGAAGGGCTGATAGGCATTATAGGCCAAGCAGGTCCAGGCTGTGAGAAGTCAAAGGGTCCAAGAAGCATAGAATCTTTGGAAAATGACTACTCCTTCTCTGTGATCAAAGTCCATTGGAGGAGAACAGGGGGATAGGGGAGAGTAGGAAAGAAGAGGTGAGAGAAAGAACTAACAGTGTGGACAGTGTCTGTTTGCAAAGGACTTTGTATCTGCAATGGCATCTTTCTTGTACTAGGAAGACTACAGTCTTGTGATTTGTTTTCTTTGTTAATTTACTATATGTTCCCCTTAACTTTTAGCAACCAAAGGGCATCACGAATGTCCATAGGCCAATGAGACAAGAGCTGTGGTGCCAGAGATGAGAAAACACCCCAGATTTGGATTTGTAGGATGTGCCCCTGTTTCTTGACCCACCATTGAGACCTCTGTGAACTTTGGACTATTATTTAACCCCTCTGAGCTTCAGTTTCCTTGTTTGTGAAGTGGGGATCCTCTTCAGGTCTACTAACTGAGCCAGGGTTTCAAATAGCATCACAGATCTGGATATGCCTGGAAAACTAAACAGTGTTGGGCAAACATTTGCTTCCCTGATTTTGGCATAATAGTAGTTTATGGAGTCAAAGACAATGGTCTTGTCCTTGACTGGATTTCTACTAGGAAAAGAATGAAAATGGTTTTTGAATTTCATCTTTTTTTAATTTTTTTTTGCAATTGTTTTGCAGAAGTTTTCTTTTGCTCCTTTGGCCAGTTGTAGACAGCCTTTGAAAGAAGGCCAGCCTAGGAGTGATTCTGGTCCTTGTGTGACTGAGTCACTTGAGATGGAGAGAAAGTGTGAACTTGCATGAGCGGGATGTGTGAGAAAGCTCATTTGATACCCTGGGTCATAGGTAAGGAGACTGAGACTCAGATGAAGAAATGTATTCCAGATTATCCAGCCAGTCAATCCCAGAAACGGATGCCAGCCCGGCTCTGTGTGTTCAAGTGCCCGTTCTTTTGCCACTTTATGTCACCTTCTGTAAAAGCACCTCTGAGTAAATGGGTAGGGCTGTCAGTTAGGTTCAAATCAGAATTAAGGTGGAAGTATACACATGGGACATGTGTGCCCTGTCAGAAACTTTACTGTGGCTTTTACCAGCCAGCCCTGAAAATAAAACCCACCCAGAGCCAGTTAAAATCAGCCTGGGCTGTAACGAGCCAACAGCTTCCAGGGTGAGAACACCTCTCTTGTTGGCTCCAGTTGACAGCAGGAGAGCAAGTCAGGAATGAGGAACCAGGAAGCCACTGGGAAAAGATTTTGCTACCTGGACCGTTTCCTGGAATACTTTAGTTAAATAAGGCAAACCCTGATAATTTTTTCAGCTATATGTGTGTGCAGTTTTTTTTTTTTTTTTTAAAGTATTTTTTTTTAATTTTTATTTATTTATGATAGTCAGAGAGAGAGAGAGGCAGAGACATAGGCAGAGGGAGAAGCAGGCTCCATGCACCGGTAGCCCGATGTGGGATTCGATCCCGGGTCTCCAGAATCGTGCCCTGGGCCAAAGGCAGGCGCGCTAAACCGCTACGCCACCCAGGGATCCCTATGTGTGTGCAGTTTTAAAGGAAACCCATTCAGGGGCATGAGATTTAAGACTTATGCATGAAAGCCTCAGTTTGGTGAGACCCTCCTTGAGGACAGTGACTGCTTCCTCCGTTGGAGGCATCTGCAGGTAGCGCACCTGTACAGCCGGAATGCTCTGTCAGGATGCATTAGTGTCATCTGGGCTGATGTTGCCCACGGCTCCCTTCCCAGATTAGAAAGAGGAAAGCCGAACACCTCCAGGATATCTTGGGAATGACATTTAAAAAGCCACAGCTGTCCCAGCTGAGCCTGGAGCCTGGCAAGGGCTTGGAGCCCATATTATTTATGTCAGCAATCTTTGTCAGAGCCACATCTGGGGACAAAGGATCAAACTCTGACAAAGTTAATTGAGGCTCATCCCATAGATGAAATTGAGACACTAAACAAGACAATTTGTAATGTTTAGAAAATGCGTTTCTAAGATACCATCGAATGCACTGGTTTCTTGGCATTTCCAGAGAACACTCTCACCAGATACACCCCAGAGAAACAACACCTTTTAGAGGTTCAGGGACCACATAAAGGCTGGTGATGGATGTTTTCCTTGGGGGCGATTATGGCTTTTTCTTGTCTAATAGCTCCCCTATTCATACCATATTAAGGGCTTAATAAGAACTGAAAAGGTGCCGTAGCTTTAAAAGCTGACGCAAACTCCAGGGCTCTGTACAAAACATAATATCCCTGGGAAAATAGACGGCATAAAACCATAAACAAAACACACCTTACCAATGCATTGATAAAAGCCAAACTGGTATTACAGCCTGCTGGGAAAAGAAGGCTCATTCTTGGTAGTGACACTTGTACATTCTGGGGGTAGGTCGGAACCCAGGAAAGAGAGAATGCCTTCTTGTTGAGACTTGCGGATAGAACCTCTGTAGGGCATGCCAAACCCTTCCCTCATTAACTATTTGACTCTTCCTACAGGCTCAAACCTATTACCTGGGCAGTTGCGAAATGAGAACAGTTGTGAGACAAAGAACACATTGTTAAATTGCAGAGTTGCACAGTTATTGCCTGGAGCACCAGGTTAAAGGAAACTGAACTGGAGGATTGGCTGGGACCGTGAGTGTACACGGCTCAGTCTGAGGCCCTGATCCTGAGAAACTTGCTGGGTTCCTGCCCTTTGATTCAGAGAAAGCAGCTTTCCAGCTGGGGCAGACTCCCTCCCCCACAGAAAATAAAATAAAGTCAATAGCACATAAAAATTCTTTGTACTTTTTTCAGTGCCTTTCATCTGCTGAGCTCAAAGGACGATGAGGGTATTAACTCTGGCTACACCCCATAGTGGTAGGTGGAGAGTTTGCTCGTCCCTCTGTTTTATGGATGGGGACCTGAGATAGGGAGAGGTTAAGCAATTTGACCGGGGTCACACGATTGGCAGGGGTGGAGCTGGGAAGAGAGAGGAAGTGCTCCAATTCCTAGTCCAGTGCCCCCTGCAGGCTATGTTGAGAGATGCAGTAGGGTTAAAACTGAAGGACTGATGCGGAAATGGAATCACACGTTAAGATCAAGAAAGGATTGGGGTGACTGGGTGACGGGCGCTGAGGGGGGCACTTGATGGGATGAGCACTGGGTGATATGCTATATGTTGGCAAATTGAACTCCAATAAAAAAAAAAGATCAAGAAAGGAAATCTGCAATCATCTTGTCAATGTCTTCAGTTCCCAGTTGAGGAGATGAGGCTTGGGAAGTTGATGCGATTTTTTCAAGGTCAAATGCGTAGTTGATTACAGAGCAGAGGCTAGAATCTTGTCTCTTAACTTCCAATCCAAGGTGGTTTCCACTTCACTGTGCTCTAGTTATCTCCGTCTACACCAGCTTTGCAAACTTTAGAGTACCTAACAATTTCTTTGGGGTTCAAGAAATGTTCAATGATAATTTGATAGTCTCATACCAGCTTTCCTTCTCTATGCCTTTGTATTCATTTTTCAGCATTCAGTTCAGGACCTAGAGTAACTAGGAAACTCCTTGATCACCTCAAAATAGCTCTAGTCTCTACCAGTTGAATCACACATTTGGGCTCAGGCATCATTTCCTAAGGTGTCTCTGTCCTTCCCCTTGACTCTCCAACTGCCACAGACTAGGTTTCCACAACACTTTGTATCTAAATCTGTCACAGTGTGTGAAAGACTTGGTCATAATCCATGATGTACTTGTGTCTCTGCTCCACAAGACCTTTTATGTGCATGGATTCATATAACCTCACAGCAGTTTTGAGTTGCAAATTTAAACCGTTTGGTAGCAAATGAAGAAAAGCAGAGGTGAAATAATTTTGCCAAGGTCTCACTGCTGGTGAGTCACTTGCAAGCCAAGTCTTTTTATACCACAATTCTGTGCTCTTTCTATTTCACTTAGCTGTGCTTTTCAAGGGCACCAACCACGTGTTTTACATCTCTATCTCCTCCATAGGGACCGGTATGATAATGATCGCTGATGAAATTCTGATTGCTCTGAAAAGAAATGGATCATAACACATCACCTGATACTACTGATGATGAGCCATGATTTTTGTTGTGTCTGCCTCCTATGTCCACATATGTGGGTGAACGTGTGAGTTCTTTACATCCGCAAAGCCTCTCATCTAGTCAAATATATCTCTAAATCCAAGCTTTCTTAGAAAACCTTGGAAAGTGTGTAGGACAATGATTATAATGTGGGGCGGGGCCATGGAAGTGGGAGTGTCTTAGTCATTTGTGGAGGTTTGTCCAACTATCACTTCTCCCACAAAATTATAACATGGGCTCCAAAGTTTTCTTTAGTTGAGAATCACTGGGAAGAGGTGTAGTAGTTCAAGGTAACGCTAACTGTTGTAACAGACTCCATGCATAAAGGCTCACACTTACTCGGAGGTTGTTTGGTGTTTGATAAAATGGTTCTGGAAATACATGCATGTGTGGTCAGGCTGGCTTTACTTCATGTTATTGGGAGACAGTTTTACAGAGCTGTGCAATCCACCACTTGCTTCCAAGTTTGCTATGATGAGCTCCATCCCAGCCAGCCATAGGGGAAACGCTTAGAAATTTTTATAGGTTAGACCTGGAAGTTATGTTTCACTGGCCCAAAAGTCACATAACCACATCTTACCTGCAAGGAAGGCTGGGAAATATAATTCAGCAGTGTGTCTAGGAACAGAGGAATACATTTATTCTGAGCTCAGATTACTGATATCATCTCATTATAATGCCTCTGTTGCAGGCACCTTTTTTCACTCATTATTTGATTCATTTACTCATAAACTTACAACTATTCATTGAGGGTCAATCATATGTTAGGCATGATAGTGACTGGGAAGAGGCAAAAGCAAAGAAAAGATCTACTTTCAGGGAGCTTACAGATGAATACAGACAACAGACATAGTTTAAATAGTCACACAAACCAATGTACATTTTTGATAAGTGCTGATTTTGAAAGAAAGGAATACAATGTTAATGAGAACTTAAAACAGAGGCTCATCATGACTTAGATTGGTTGGTCAGGTATGACATCCCTAAAGATGTGTTTTCAGAACTGAGAATAGGAGTTAACTAATGAGCTGATGGATAAGTGCCAGGAAAGTTTTCCTAGCCAGTCCCAAATAAAACAGTGTCTGATACATAAGACAGTTTATATCCTGGGGTAGGGGGAGAGAGATGCCGCAAACACATGGTATAATTTAGTCAAGCAACTGGTAAGTCTTGAATTAAACCAACTGCCTGTCTTTCAACTAGTGGCTTTGGCAGTGACCAATGGTGAGGCTTTCCAAGTATGGACAATCAGCTTAGCCAGGAGTGGATGAATAATCTACCTGACACTCCACCTGAGCATACTGTCAAGGGACCCCTTTAGGAACACAATGGCTCCTGTTCCCTCTCCAGGGATAATGCTCAGCTTTATCCCTTGAGATGGTCAGGAGTCTTTGGTGTGCTGATAGTTAATTAAGTACATCACTGCTTGGCCTCAGGCTGTTCTGCTACCTGAATCCATGTTGAGAGTCTTCAGTTTGCTCTTCTTATGCATATGTTTTTGCCATGATTATGGCACTTGGGTTGTGTCAATATCGCTGAACTGTCCTATGTTGTGTCATAGCATGTCAGGACAATATCCTACAATAACAGGGTACAGAAAGTCTGGCACAATACAAGGGAAAATAAGCCTGAGAAAAAGAGAGAGAACAAAGTCATTTATTTGTAAGATAACAAGCAGGTTGAACATTTTTCTTTTTGGAAGCTGCTGGTTTCCCAGGGCAAACACCCCACAGGTAGCAGAGCCCCAGGTACTGTTTGAAATGATGTGTGATCCCATCACAACTATAACTTGGTATATATATTTTAGAGGTATGTCCTGCCAAGAAAGATATTAATGAGGTATTGCACCATTTCTCCTTCTATTGCTTATGTGGAAATGCTGAGTCCAAATGAGATTCCTTGGGGGTTTGAAATTTAGGCTGGGGAAGAATTACCCACATAAGCTATTTTGTGACATGAGTTCTGTGGTGGGATGGCAAAGTTTATTTAACAAGTGCCATTGGTCAGGCTACCTTTCCAGCAGTCAGGTGTAGTTTTAACCAGTGAAATACTAATGACTCACTTCACCCCTCTGGGCCTCAATCTATTCATCTAGGAACTGGGAGATGTTTATAGGTGAGACTTTAGAAGTCTGTACAGCAAAAGCAATAAACAGGCCTTTAACCCTGCTGAGTGTGGGGTAGATGTATTGGATGGTACTGGTCAGTTAGGCTGAGTGCCAGGTGTGCCTTTGGGTTCTGCAATCTTGGATTTTAGCTACTTCCTTGGTGGTGTCACTAGGCATTCCTTCCTCAGAATCTCCTTTAGGTGAGTCCTGATATCTGGGCCTCTCAATTTCACTCACGTGTAATTTGTTTAAACTCACTCTAAACAAAGCAATGATATCTGTGAAATGAAAGGTTTGACAGGCTAGAGATTTAGTACTAACACATGTTAAAATTGTAGTTGTTTGAATATAAAATAGTCTTCCACATACTGTGGAAAGTTGCCTCCCATAGTATTCTGGCCACTCTTTGGGAAACATTCTGTTGAAAGCATCAGCAATAAAGTTTTTTCAATAAAGTTTCTTCTCTCCTTTTTGCTTTCTTCACCAATTTCTTAATAGCTGCTAAGGACTCTTCAAGGGGCAAGAGCTCTTGCAAAGTGACCACATATGACTGCATTTATCTCTTCCGCAGATCTTAAGATCATTTTCTTGTCTGTGTCTTCAGGGCAGGGATTGTGTTTGAGTCCTGTGGGACCCTTAGAGTTGCCATGGTGCCTGGCACACGGAAGTGCCTCAGTGAATCTGTTGCATGCATGGACACTGTCTTTGGGGTCATGGCGCTCTGGATTTAATACTGGGTAGCAAGTCAGAACTGGTAAACCTGCCATCAAAGCATACAAATGCTTCAATGTGAGAGAAATGAAAAGGAGTCGAGTTTGTCTGGGCGAGGAGTGGTCAGGGTGGCTTCATGGACAAGACTTGAACTCCATCTTGAAGAACGAATAGACAAAAGAGAAGGAAATTCAGGGCAGAGGAATGGTAGGGAGACCTGGATGGGAAGGATGAGCTTGAAGGCTATGAAAATCTTGGTATGGAAAGTGACCTACAGGGAGTAGAAAACAGTAACAACCACACAGCCCTTCCTGTGTGCCAGTAACTTTTTCAAACACTCCTCATGTATTGCCTTCCTTAATCCTCTTGCCTGCTTTGTGAGGTAAGGATTATTTGAATCCCTATTTTATGAAGGAAAAATGGAAACAGGTTCCCAAGTACAGCAGTGAAGCTGATGAGTGAAGACAGGCACCCTGGTTCAGAGTCTATGCTCATGATGACATTATATTGGATGAGAAAATAAATGGGGCTAGAGGAGACTGAAAAAGTGGTGTGTGCTAACAATTAAGCCTGTAATGAGTATCCCCAGATCCCAGGGCAGAGTGTGCTGGTTGGAGTAAAGTTTTGTCATGGGAAAGACCTTCTGAATATTGTTGTGTTGGTCGCTATTCAAATTGCCCACTCCTCAGGACAGCTGGGAATGACAAAGTGGCTTCCTTGAGGAGATAATGTAGGTAGGTGTCAGTCAGCAAACATTTATAGGCACTTCCTGTGTATCCAGAATGATGGCAGTTTTAAATGAATAAGTGAAAGGATAAATGAATGGCATCAGTGTAGAGGAGATCTGTGAAGGTTCTGGTGTGTGTGACCAAAGATAATGGTTTTTATCTAGCGGGCAATGGAAGTCTACTGTCTGTTTTAAACAAGAACAAAATATAATCAGATGTATGGATTAGAAACCACTAGAAACATATTCTTGTAACTGTAGAGAGTACAAGGTGGAGAGTAGAGTAAAGGTGGTCAACTCTGCAATGGTCTAGGGCAAATGAAGCAGTGGATATTATGAGGAGGGAAAAGATTTGAGAGATACTTATAGGGAAGAAGTCAAAGGAGAGGAGTGAATACAGAGGATAAAGGTGAGGTGGAAGTCATAAGCAGTGCTTGATCTCAGTAAGCAGTGGTTTGTAAAACATGATCCAGACCCAGTGCCTTACATATGGACCCATGGGAAAAAAGATTTAGACCAGCTTATACCCTGTCATGTGTCACTACTTATCTATCAAACAGGAAGCTTTAATAGGAGTTCTAGAAAAGGGGCAAATTCAGTATTTCAAAAAGACCGAGAGAGAGAGAGAGTGTGTGTGTGTGTGTTTAAGGTTAAAACACTTAGGAAATGTATTTTGGCATAAGTGGAGGTACAGGAGTCTAGGGAAATAAAGCTCTTTTTACCAGAATATGCTCAGTGCTGGAATTCATTCATAGGAAAGTGGAGTTCCTATGAAGAGAAACAGGAGCCTCTTTCTCACAGTCTTACTTCCTCCAGCTTGTCTGGGTTTGGCAGTGGGTGGGGAAAGGCTGATATGGGGGTAGAGGCAATGTGTGGGATCAGAGGCATCACCATCTATCAACCACGGTCCATTGATTTTGTATTTTTACTATCCCCATGATTTCTTCTTTTCAAATTGGCAGCTACAAGCAGCAGAAGGAAATTGGAGCCTGTGTGATTTTTGCCTCAGTGGTTTAAGCTTTGACTTTATTTATGCCTTTAATTTTCTATTTAGCAAATAATTGTTGCCTTACACTCTATTGCATGAAATGTCCTGGAATTGAAATTAGATTCTGCCCTTGGATATGCATCTCTGATTCCTGTTGACAGTCCCTATGATGTCATACTTTGAGCTGAGTCTCTTCCAAAGCAGGTCAGACTTCCAGGCATGGAGTATCTCCACCTCTTCCCTGTGCTTCTGTAATGCCCTCTCTCAGAACTGTCTGGTATGGCTCACCGGCCCTTCCCATCATTGCTCCTTTAACACCTGGACTGAATCTTCAAGCAGTCAAACACCAGGGAAGGCTACATTGTAGCAGAAAAAATCTGGGCTTTGTGTTAGCATCCTTGTTCTATCACTTGGGAGCAAGATGATGTTGAGAGATTATTTAAGCATGATGGCCCTGGTAAAATGGGAATAAAAATCAACTTTCTCAAAACATTGTTATGGTGATTCAAAATGTGGTACCTAAATAATGAAAACATGGGAAAGGTTTAACACAAGACCATGGTGGCTATTGACAGTTTCTAATTACAAGGGTTTCAGACACGACAGAGCACTGTTGGTGGTGGAGGGGTAGGGGCATCTTCATAAAAAACTTCTTGGAGAAAGAGAAATTTCACTTAAATCTTGAAGGATGAGAAGATTTAGCTGGCAGCAAGGACTCCTTGGCTGGGACTCACTCGGAGGACTCAAGGGAGTGGATGCTCACAGGCATCAGATGTAGGTCTGTCCTCTCCTGGGAGATGATTTCCACAGTCACTGACATGCAGCTCAGGGTGTTGGGTTCTCCTCAGCAAGGCTTGGGAGGTTGGGGCTGCCATTCGGTCTTCATTCCTACCAACTCTTTCTTTTCCCACCACATCTTCTCCCACATGGTTCCTCCCCATCTCCTCCCAGTGGGTCCCAACACTAAACTCTTGGGCCTTAAAATGTGGCTGTGAATTGTGGACTTTGTTTTTGCCATGCCTTAGAGTTTACTAGATTATTGTTTCCTCTCTCCTTTCCTCCTTCCTTCACGTTCTATTTCCTTTCCTTCCTTTCTCTCTTTCATCCTTCCTAGTAGAGTTAACTTTTGAATATAGTGAGCCACATTGGCTTTGAATTCCAACTCTGCCACTGTGGGTTTTCATGCCTCCAAATAGTAGTTTTATCCTCTGTAAAATGCTAAAAGTAATTATAATTACATTCTAGAAATTGTAGGAAGATTAAATGTGCTAATACATTTTAGGGCATCCATCAGCATTTCTGGACTTGAATAAAAGCTCAATAAATATCTTCTTTAGTTCTTACTCAATAGATACTTGTTTTTTCAAAAAAATGCATGCATGTATGTATGTGCATATTTGTATATAAATGTAATTAGAAGGACATCGAGGCATTGTATGTTCTGGGACCCCTGAGACCCTCAAATAAGAAGCTCCACAGAACAGAACCTTCCAGAACCTTTGCTAATTCTGCACCCTCCTCATAGAATGCCATACCTATTGATGCTGCACCTTCTCAAAACACGATTGATGCTGTATGACCACAATTGACCCTTGAAGTATCAACTTGGATCTCCCACTTGCACCTCCCCTCCAGCACAGTGCCCCACATAGTACCTGTGTAAAGAAACCTAAAACAGATTTCCACAACTGAATGGACTGAGACAAAAATAAGTAGGTGTCAAATTCTACAAGATTTTGTTTGGTAACCTCAGATAAAGATGCCAAGATCAGATCACTGCCTTCAAATCCTCTTGCATTTACTAGTAGAACTCAATCAAAGCTACCACAGACAGCACAATGACTATGGTGGTCCCGCTGAGAGAACAGTCACAGATCTTTTAGCCATGTAAATGGTGAGATCAAACCAAAATCAACAATGGAATATGCCCAGGCTTGGTGTAAATTAATTTACAGTAAGAAAAAAATAATTCACAGTAAGAAATAAGATACATTCCATATGTAAGAAATGACCTTGTCTATCTTGTTCATTGCTGTATCCTTTCTAGACAGCACTGTCCTTGACATTCAATTGGCCATCAAAAAATACTTGTGAATAGATAAATGATTCAATGGTGCCATAGGAGAAGGAGCTGGCTTTTCAAGAACTGCTAAGGTTTATTGAGTTTCAGTTGTGTGCCACCAACTTCAACATATATTATTTTATTTAATCCAAACAACAAAGCATTATGGTAGGCTTTATTATTATTTCAATTTTTGAGATGAAACTAAAGCTTAGGGAAGTTAAATTGCTAGGCCAACACCATACAACTGGTTGGTCTGATGCTTTTCATCATCCTAATACACAGTCTTAAATGCCTTTGTTTTGCTCTCACCTAATGGTAACAGAAAAATCCCAGTTCAACATTTTAATTTAACATAAAACTCATTAAGTACTCCAGAGGTTCTACTCTCAGGTGGACTATGGCTTTGTGTTCCATAGGGCTCTGCCTCAGTTTCTCCATTTGTAAGGTGGAAATGAAGAAGCTTGCCTCTTCTTTGGGAGGTTATGAGATTTAATTAGAGCAACACTTATTAAAATGCTTTGAAGTTAGAAAGTACTTATTAATATCAGGACTCATGATTATGTTTCCAAATAGGATTTCCTTGTCTTTAAAGCCAATTGCCTGGGATGAGCCCCAAGGCCCCCCAGAGGGAATGGTAGGGAGCATTCATGTTGGATGCCTAATTCAGCCCATATGGTTTTACAGTGATTCCATAAGTGAGGAATAATCCCATCTCTTTAACTTTCAAGTGTGGGAACATTAGAGTTTGCTCCTTAATGATTATAACATTCAGGAATGTTGGCACCTTTTCTTCCTGACTTCACGTTATGAAACCCAGAGAGTGTTGAGTAACAGGATGTACATTCATGCCATTTTCGGTTTCTTTGGGGGTTCATTTGGGAAACCTTCCTTCAAGCAAGAGTTACAGTGGTTAGACACGGAGCAGCCCTTTAACCTCAGGGCTGTTGCCTCCAATGTGGTGTAAAGGTCCTGGTGTGTGGAGTAAGAGTTGGATCCTGTTCCTCATCAGTTAGGAGCCATTGTTTGCAAATGTGTTCCCCGATGGAAAAGGATTAGGTCCCGGACAGTAGGGAACATTATGTTCATATTGCAAAATCTTGGTATGATCTAGTCTTGGGCTGATGGGGATTTGATAAAACATTCTTCTTGGCTGAAAATGTCATCATAGGGCTCAGCATATTGCCGAATCCCACCCCACCAGCCCCCTCCCTCTTCATGCTGCAAGGCCAGATTTACAGAAGTCCCTTTGGCTCTGTTGGAGTTGCCTCAGGACTGTGGGAAGACCACAGGAGTCCAGTCAGAAAACTGACTTTGCTTCCCTAAGCAAAGGGAACCTGGGAGCAGGTTGTTTTAACTGTACAGCTTAAGTGTTCTCATTGCAAAGTGAAGACCATAATACTTGATTCTGTTTATCACCCATGTTTTGTGATTATCGGATGAACCTATCTCTATCTCTATTTCTCTCTACTAACCTATCTATTCAACAGTAGAGTGATAGATAGATTGACAAGAAATAAAGGGACATACGGACATGGGAGGCTGTCTAGCATGATGACCATCATGTGGATTCAAATTCTGTGTGACCCTGGGAAAGTTAGGTAATGTTCATAAGTCTTAGTTTCTTCCTTTGGTAGAGAGGGATGAAAATGACAATATTCACCACAGAAAGTTATGAAAATTAAATGAGATGATGTATATTGAAGCACTTAGCACAAAACCCAGCACATTGTAAGCTCTTCACAAATACTAGCTATAGTTATCATCGTCATTGTTAGGAGAATAATTAGAAAATTATAGGAAGTTATATACATGCAGAAAGTATTACTATCTTTTAAATTTGCTGTTTATTTTGGCAAAAGCAATTCTGAGGCTTACAAATTGTTCTTTGGGAAAATGAATTATTCACCAGGTTATTGGCCTCAGCACATTTCATCCTCAGCAGGAACAAGAGAAGTGCAAAATCTGCTGGCTGCAGCTGTGGCCCACTTACAGGATGCACTTGAGGAAATTCAGCACAGTGAGAACCTGGCTGTAACTGTTTCTTGTGAGGTCAATGTCTTTTGCAGAATAGGATCAATGTTGAAAAGATGCCTGGAAAGTGAATCTATGCATATTGAAAGCTATCTTCTTATTAAGTTTCCTTACAAATATACAAACATGTTCAGCCAGAAATTGGAACATAAAAATCACACTGGGAAACTTAGCTGATATTTCCAGTCTATTCTTTAATAGAAAAATAATAAGTGTGTATTAATAAGATAAACTATAATTATAAAAGAGCTAGGTTTTACTTTCAGTGTGGAGTCTTGAAACCCAAGAGAGGTAAGTCCTACTGATAGATTATCAGAGTCATCTGTAGATTTAAAAAAAAATACAGGTGTCCAGCCTTACATCTTATGCTGCTGATTCATAAGTCTGGGTAAAGCCCAGGATTTTTATTTTCTTCTTGGTTTGCTTTAGCTCCACATGTGATTTTTATGTACAACCAGCAAGAACCATTGAAAACATGGTGGAACTGAATAGAGCTCAATTGTTGAATTAGTAATTCAACTCTTAATTCTGTGCCTTGATTTATAACTGCATTTGGTTGTTCAGATCCTGTTTTCTAGCTCTTATTTTAGAAATGACTTTTTCTTCCTGTATAAGCCTATCTGAGGTAATGAGGAGATGTGGTGGCGGGGAAGGGGAACAGGTGACAGGAGCATAGAGATGGAAAAAACAGAGAACCCTGGTTAGAATTCACAGAATAATTTAAAGAGAGTGAAACAAGATTGTATTTTTGGAACAATATATAAAAATTTTTGGAACAAAGAAAAGGCAAAGAATTCTGAAGAGTTTTCAGATAATGAATATGCAACCAATGAGTTACGAAGTCTTGACTTATGAAAGTTTTCTTTTCTACTCATTCATGCCTAGAAGATCTAATTGACCTGAAATAACACACATAGGTGCAAATACTGGAAGAAGTTTTCATAAAGAGTAGAGAAGGACTAGGATCTAGTAACTGTAATTTCCCTAACAAATCCAGTGGGCTGCCTGTTTATGTGTATAGTAGATAGTCTACAAGATGGCTGCCCTCAATTCTGTTCCTCACTTCAGAGGTCAAAGCTTAAATCTAGGCTGATGTTAGTGATTGATTAACTAATAGAATGTGGCAGAAATTATGTGATGGGACTTGCAAGTCTAGGTCAGAAAAAGCCTTAGAGCTTCTGCCTGAATCTCTTAGTACACTTACTCCTAGGATGCCTCCAAACTAGCTGCCATGCTGGGAGAAACCCAAGTGACACAGAGATGACAAACATAAGCGCTCTGGTTGACAGTCCCTGTTGAACTCTCAGTCAAAAACCAGCATCAGACACTAGCCAGATAAACGGGTCATCATGGATGTTCTGCCCAATTTAGTCCTCAGATGATGCAGCCACCCTAGCATCCTAGCCAACATCAGGTGGATCAGAAAAGCCACCCAAATAACTTTTCAAATTGTGAGAGATAATAAAATATTGTTTTAAGCCACCAAGTGTTGGGCAGGTTTGTTATACAGCAAAAGATAAATGAAAAAAAAAAGGAAATTAGTTGCTACTCTGTATTTGCCAGTAATAGGGAGATTTTGAATTTGTTGATGCTATATATCTATCTGTTTATCCATTCTTCCATCCCTTTAACCACCCATTCTTCCTTCTATCATTCCATTCAACTGACACTTATTGAACATCTATTATGAAAAGGACAGGGAAAGGAACATTTATTTTTCTCATTCAACAAGTATTTATTTATAATTTATTACTACCAGGTATTGATCAAGGAATTGATAAAGGCAAATAAATGAGTTTAAATCAAGACAGAAATGGTATTGGCTCATATTCCAGTGGGAAAACATGGAAAAGAAAGATACCTAAATAAACAAATGGTGTAATTCAGATGAGTACCATAAACGAAATAAAACACTACTATGGGACAAATATTTTTCTGAGGTACTAATAAGTGTGACTATGGTATGTAAGTGGTTAGAGAAGATGTTTCCTAAAAAAAGTGACATTTGAAAGGAGACTTAAATGACAAAGAGATAGCTATGTGAAGAACTGGGGTGAGAGGAGCATTTCTCAAAAATGAAAACATGGTAAAGGCGCTGGAAAGAAAATCATATTGGTCTGGAGGAGGGATAGCAAAAAGATCAGTGTGATTGGAACACTGGAATAAGGGAGAGAAGAGAAGATGGAGAAGAAGGAAGAGGCAAGATCACATGGGCCATGGTAGGGATTTGGAATTGAATTTAAAATATACTGGGAAGCTCTTGCAGGATTTTAAGCAGGGAAGAAGTATAATCTGAATGTATTTTCTGTAGATCACTCTTGTGTTATATGGACAGTGAGTGTTGAGGAGGAAGAGTAGAAGTAGGGAAACCATTAGGAAGCTCTCGCAGTGGTCCAAGTGGAATTCGATGGTAATGTGAACTAGGTTGGTAGCAGTGGGGGTGATGAGAGAATATTCTATTCAGAGTGTGTCTTGGAGGCAGAACCAACAGAACTTGCTGATGGGTTGGATGTGAAGTGTTAGGAAAAAAGAAGAATAAAGGATAATTCCTATAATTACAGACTGAGCAACTGGGTGAATAGTGGCATCATTAAACAAGATGGGGTAGATTGGAGAGGAGTGTGAAGTGGGGGTGGGCAAGTTCTGTTTTGGCCCTAGTAAGTTCAAAATTATTATGCATGTTAATGAAGGCATTGAACACGCCATTGAAAATGCAAGGAGGGAGATCAAGGGAGTTCTGAACTAGACTAGTCAGCATATAGATTTTATTTAAAGCCACAGTTGCATTTCCCCAGAGTGTAGAGTGACAATAAAGTCAAGCACATTGGTTTTTTAACAAAGTTATGAGCAAGAGGAAGACCCAGCAAAGGAGATTCAGAAAGAGCAGCCAGGTAGGTAAGAGTAAACCCAATAAAATGTGCTGTAACGAAGTCAAGTGAAAAAAGCATTTAGTAGAGAAGGTACACACAAGTAAATGTCAAATTATGCTCATAAATTAGTAACATAAAGACAATTATCTATTGGATTGGGCAAGATGGAGGATGTTGGGAACTTGACAAGAGTAGTTTTAGTGGGGTGGTGGAGACAAAATCCTGACAAAAGTAAGGTAAAGAGAAAAGAGGAGGTGAAGAATTAGAGACAGAAAACAGAGTTTACTCTTAATAAATTTATCTATTAGGAGAAAAAAATGGGGCAGTCATTGGAGGGAGACATGGGGTTAAGGGAAATTTTTTTTAAGATGGAAGAAAGTATGGTATATTTATATGTTAATTGCAACGATCTAAGAAGAGAGAGAAATGCTTGATATAAGAGAGAGGTGAGATCATTTCAAATGCAAAATCTTTGAGTAGATTAGAGAGGATGGGGTCTAAAGCGTAAGACATGAGGCTGGCTTAGATAGAAGCAGTACCCATTTATATATGTTAATAGGCAGGAACACAAAGTACTCAGGGACAGAAACAAGCAAGCTAAAATTTGGTGATGAGAAGAATTAGCTGTTCTTATCTGATCTGATCTCCAGGTAGGCATGGCTTTTTAGGAAAGCTCAAATAAGTTGCCAAGGAGATAAAGAGTCTAAAGGGGTTACAGATGAAATGATATAGAAATCAAAAGGAAAGAACAGAAGTTGCTTCCAAAAGGGGGTTTAGAAAATAGATACTTATTTCTCAAGTTTCAAAAATTTCACTTAGATTCAGAGGACTTTAAATTGAACATATCTGTAGTAACAGATACCGATTTTTTTTCTCTGCCTTCCAGACACTTGGACATGCACATGTGTGTGCGGGTGCAAACATGTGCCTATATACACACACAAAGCAACATTCTGATATTGGAGAGGAACACCTGATCAAGCCTGGGCCAATTATAATGTCCCCTGCTCTGGACCCTTGTGACTGGGCCAGGAATGAACACATGACCTAAACCAGACCAATCAGTATCCTTCCCTGTGGTTATTTTTAAATAGGAAGTAGAAGAGGGAAATCTGTCCTCTCTTTACCCAAGAATGCAGTTCTAAGTCAGCTTCTGGCCCTGTTCTCTACTGCATAAAAGAAGCAGGTCTCAGTGGAAGTGGATGAGGTTAGCACTTTGATAGAAGCAGCAGCATGGAGAGGTGAGAGGAGAGAAAGTCCTGCTGGCTTTCATGCTGGCTGAAACTCACCGTATGGCTGAAGCCCATCTCCCTACATTCTGTGTTTTGTAGGAACCAATAACTTCTTGTCTTTGTACTTAAACTAATTCAAGTTCAGTTTCTGTTGTCTGAAACTCAAAGAATCTCGACTAACAACCCATCTCTGGGCACATGCAGAGAGAGTCACCCCTCCTGTTCCTGTGGCAGTCATCATTGCTCTTATCACTTTCTTTCTGGGGAGACTTTACCCTGTCCCAGCATTCTTATCAATACAATGCCCCAGCCAATTTTGGGTGAAGAGAGTTGGAACATGGATGAAAGGTAACTGGCATTCCTGGCCTCACATTTGGATGTAAATTTAAATAAACATGCCTCTTAGATTTTAAGGATTTTTTGCTTTTACAATCTCTCCCTGGCCCATGTATCTGAGTTGGTATTTGTTCAACCAGAGCAATAAACTCTTGGAGGTAGCACTTATCCCCAGTCTTCCTTCTGTGGTGGTTTACTTTCATCAGACATGCATGGTGTGAACCTTGAATATGTGAGGATCACTGTTCTTCCCCAGAAGCCTATTGGGGTAACCCAATCCGACCTTATTTTAGGCTCTCTTTAAGGCTTTGTTACCAGTATCTGACATTTGGATTTGGGTTAGGAGATCCTGTATGAAAGCCATCATCCACCAAGAGGCTGTGGCTAAGAGAAGATAATAGCACTGACACCGGACAACTGTCAGAGGGGATGATCAGAGCTCTCCCCTTGACTCTTTCCTCATGTTCAGGCCTGGAAGGAGAGGGTGGTAGAGCTAGTGGTCCAAACTCATCTGGGAGAGCAGATATTCCCCGACTTGGTCTGTGTGTGTGTGTGTGTGTGTGTGTGTGTGTGTGTCTGCGTCTCCAGGCCAGGATCAGCATGGGTTCTACAATGACAACCAAGGTCCTTTAAGAGGAGTGCCAAGGGAACAAGCTCTCTGGAACACAGGGAGGTGCTGGCCAGCCCTCCACCTTGGTTCTGATTGTAAGCTCTCATTCATGCTGGCCTAACATATGCAAGGAAGAGTTTTTCCTCCTCCTACCCCTTATAGTTGGGAAAATAAAGGATAACTTTGTGATAAAAAACTAAAGTTGGTGCCCCTTTTTGAAGGGAACTATGGCTGGTATGTCTGAGGAGTTACCAGCTATGGAGGAGCCACAGCAGAGCAGCCCAGTCACAAGCCTTGGGACTGTCTTCTAGAATCAAATCATCAGATCCAGGTTCTTTCTCTTCTCCTTACGTCAGAATTTGACGTGGTCCAATTCTGATATCGTACCACTATCTGCCTTGCTCTGTACACCCTTGAAAATCTGTTTTGTGTCCTTCTTAATACATATGGCTGCTCTCCACCATGGTGTATTTTTGCTTTGGGAATCGGTTTCTGTTTCTCCTTGGGCCCCATCCCCCATAAACTTTATCTAGTTAACTTTCGGTCACCTTTCATGATACTCCTAGCGCTTCATTCACATCTACCACGAATGCCTCCTTCACCACCACAGCCTGGGCCACGTGCTCCTTGTAGGTTTGCAGGACAACTTGTCACGTTGAATTTGGATCACTGACTTAGGGCGTTGCCTCCCAGTGTTTCAGTTTAATCTTGGTGAGGAGAAACTGAGGAAAAATGGACTTGATCTTGACGGTTTATGTCTGCTGTGCCCAGAGTTGAGAGAGATTCTGATGTCAGCTTGGTAAGTGATTATTTTTCTCAGGATGCAACATCAGATTGCACTCCATGATGAGAGCAGAGATTTGTGTGTGTTCCCACTGTCAGCCATCCTGGGAATGGTGGTTCCTGAAGAGGTGGGAGAGGACTTGGGAAGTGAGTGTCCGTCTGGACTTAGATAAAATTGCTTGCTTTGTGAGCCTTGGGTGCAAGGAGGGGGACAGTTGGTCACGTTTCAATGAAGTGAACTCAGAGAGAGTGATTCCAGGAGGTAGAGCATCCTGGCTTAGGTCTCACGAAGAGATATTAAGAGAGAGAACGAGCACAAGGCCAGCACTGGCCAGGGAGGGTCAAAGCAGGGCTTGTGGGTTATCTTGTTATTGTGGTTCCCTGCTAGTGTCACTGAGCTTCAGTAATATCTAGTGAACAGTTATATTTGCTTCTGTGATCTGCTGGGCAGAGTTTACAAGGAGGGCTTGGTGCCTGCTTGGGATGAAGCAAGTGGGGGAGAGCAGTGGCATTCTCTGAGGCCAGGGTGGAGGTAGCCAAGGTGGCCACCAGTGGAAGGCCTGGCAAAGCAGCTTGTTTCTCACGGGTCATCACCAGCAACCTGGAGGCAAGAGCAAATAAATAAGAGCATTCTGCTCTTTCACAGAATGAGGCAGCCTGGAAATTCTAGTTTCGGGCAATTAAGTGGTTAGAAGCTTGTGCTCCTAACACTAATTTGAGTTACACTATTATTGCTTTAATTTATTGATTTAAACCAGAGGTTCTCAACTGGGGGCGATTTTGTCCCCTAGGGGACCTCTGGCCACGTCTGGAGACATTTTTGGTTGTCATGATGGGGTGGGTGGAGACCAGAGTTGTGGCTGACCATCCTATGATGCACAGAACAGTGTCCCACAACAAAGAACGATCCAGTCCAAATGTCAGCAGTGCCCACTTAAGTCGTGCCTGCTTTAAGAGCAATTGAACAAAGCAAACCCTGGGATCAAAGTCATTTCCAACTCCCAGGGATCCATCCACTGGTTTGGTGAAGCACCCCCTGCAGCCCCTCACAGGCTGTGGGAGAGCCAGCTTTCTCAGGGAATTCAGCTTCCTGATGGCAGAGCTGAATATAGAACCTGCCAAGCGGAGATTCAACCTTGTTTACATTCTTGCTGGCAGCTAATGAAGAAGCTGCTGTGTACTGGAGCCATTATCTGAACCAAAAATAACACGAGAAAATGATTAATTTCATCTAAAAATAGGCAGGCGCTTTGCTATGTCAGCCATGATAATCAGCTCTAAGCTGATTGTACTGCAGCACCGGAGTGGAACCTGGGAACCTGAGCGAGGAGCAAGTCTGGGCCCAAAGCAATCATTGCCCCCTCCTCTGGCTTTTGCTTTTTTACTTCTCTTTCTCCATCTCTCTCTTCCTACCTTGTTCCTATTTTTCCTCCCCTACTTTTTATTCCTCTAATTCTTCCTTGTTCTCGATGGTTCTTCCTCTTCTTTTCCTTATCCTTCTTTAACCAACCCCCCCAGCCCCAATTTTAGCCCCAGCCCCGCCCCCAGCCCCAGTCCCCGCCCCAGCCCCGCCCCAGCCACAGCCTCCACCTCTAGCTCCAATATCTGTCCCAGCCCCGCGCCCCAGTCCCAGTCTCCGCCCCCAGCCCCAGCCCAGTTTCCGCCCCAGCCCCAGTCCCAGTCTCCGCCTCCAGCCCCAGCCCCCAGTCTCCGCCCCCAGCCCGTCTCCGCCCTAGCCCCGCCCCAGCCTCCGCCCCCCAGCCCCAGCCCCTCCCCCAACCCCAGTCTCCGCCCCGCCCCCAGCCCCGCCCCCAGCCCCAGTCTCCATCCTAGCCCCGCCCCCGCCCCCGCCCCGCCCCAGTCTCCACCCCCAGCCCCAGCCCCGCCCCCGCCCCCGCCCTGCCCCCTGCCCCAGCCTCCACCCCTAGCCCCTGTCTCCATCCACACAGCCCCAACCTAGACCCCAGCCCGTCTCCACCCCAGCCCCGCCCCCGCCCCAGTCTCCGCCCCCAGCCCCAGTCTCCGCCCGCAGCCCCAGTCCCCGCCCCTAGCTCCAATCTCTGTCCCAGCTCCGCCCCCAGCCCCGCCCCCAGCCCCAGTCTCCACCCTAGCTAGCCCCGCCCCCGCCCCGCCCCGGTCTCCACCCCCAGCCCCAGTCTCCGCCCTAGCCCCGCCTCAGTCTGCGTCCCCAGCCCCAGTCCCCGCCCCTAGCCCCTGTCTCCATCCACACAGCCCCAGCCTAGACCCCAGCCCCAGTCTCCACCCCAGCCCCGCCCCCAGCCCAGCCCCCGGCCCCAGTCTCCGCCCTAGCTCCGCCCCCACCCCGCCTCAGTCTGCGTCCCCAGCCCCAGTCCCCGCCCCTAGCTCCAATCTCTGTCTCAGCTCTGCCCCCAGCCCCGCCCCCGGCCCCAGCCTCCGCCCCCAGCCCCAGTCTCCATCCACACAGCCCCAGTCTCCACCCCAGCCTCGCCCCCAGCCCGTCTCCGCCCTAGCCCCGCCCCAGTCTCCGCCCCCCTCCCCAACCCCGCCCCAGCCCCAGCCTCCGCCCCTAGCCCGGGTCTCTATCCACACAGCCCCAGCCTCGGCCCCCCTCACTAGTCATGTCCCCCATCCCCAGTCTCTGCCCCTGCTCCCAGACTGGAGAAGGCATCCCATTTCCTAGCGTAGTTTCCAACAGCAGAGTCTGTGTCTACTTGTGGCACAGGACATAATCTTAGGTAGTACATGGATGACTGTTGGTTGTTAAGAATCACAACTATTTTAATGTTTTCTAAAGGAAAAAGTACATATAGCCCATTATTTCATGAATATTTGTGTTTAAGATGAGACAAAATTAAGTATTTAAGCTAAAAAATATTTCAATTTAAACAGGAAGTTAAGGAAATAAATAATGCTGTCTTCCATTAGGAAGAACTATATGAAATTGCTGATAACTGATTATTTTTGACTTACAAAATGGCAATTTCATATGTTTTCACCTAATACAATAAAATCCATGTTCCTCAGCATATGTGAAGTCCCTTATGGCCTGGCCCAAATTTATTTTTCAATTCTGAGTTTCCAGTTTTTCCCTAGATGAACTTTCTGCTTTAATTAGATCAGCAAATATTTACCAAGGGCCAATTGCAAACGAGGTACTGAGCAAGGTCTTTCCATTGCAGATATGATTTGAAATCAGCAGTCCCTACCCCAAAGGAGCTTACTATCAAGAGGAGGAGAGACACACATGGTTTCAGGCAAAACGTAAATATCATGAGGTAGGTTTTAACTGGGAGCAGTAGTACCCATTTAGAGATGTCTGGAAAAATGCTGTGGAGACTTTTGGCTGTCAGAGTGATTGGGGAGTACATTTAGGATATTTAGGGAGTGGAGTTAGGTATACTAATTTTCCTGCGATGCATGGGAGATTCCTGATAGAGCCTTTATTGAATGCTCAATAAAAAACTGATCTACCCCAATTGCCAATAGCAGCCACATGAGAGACACTGATGGGGGCTATTAGAGGTAAAAAGGAACAAGGAGAAGGAGCATCTTTGCAAATATGGGAGTTCAGAGAAGTCCCAGAGGAGGTGGCATTTGAGCTGAGTCCTCAAGGAGGAAGATCTTGTTTGTCAATCAAAGTGGGAAAGGCCTAGATGGACAGAAAAACACATTAATTCTGGAAACCCAAATCAGCTTAGCTTCTGTCTTTCCTCACCTGGCTTCAACTGTGTACTGAGTTTGTATAAATCCATTTCCATGCAGGACATTCCATCCCCCCCTCCAATAAGTGTTTCATATGCCATCTCCTTTATGAAGTCTCCTTAGCAATTCAACTGGGGGTGATTTTTTTCTAGGTTTTGAACCCCAGCAATGCCCCTTGTCTTTGCACCTTCTCCCTTCCTCTATTGGGTTGTGATTTCTTTAAAGGCAAGACCTGTTTTGTGATTTTTTTTTTGCACTTGGCAAGCGATCACTAATAAATAATATTAAATTTGTCATATACTACCTTATATTGACAAATACATTGTTTCTTTTTAAAGATTAAAAACCATACTTACCAAATTTGCTCCCAGGATGGCTCAATAAAACAGTTTCACAAGTACTTGAATCCTCTCTTGTAAGTCAATAATTCTCAACTGGGGACAATATTGCTTCCCAGGGATCATTTGGTAATGTCTGGGGACATTTGTGGTTATCCTGACTGGCTAGGGGGTGCTACTGGTGTCTAGTGTGTAGAGGCCAGGAATGCTACTAAGTATTCCACAGCACACAGGACAACTTCCCACATAAACAATTATCTGGCCTGAAATGTCAGTAGTGCTGAAGTTGAGAAACCCTGGTGTAGATTAAGAAATGCAAGCAACTTCCTGAAGGTTTTGCAGCAAATTTCTGACAGATCAACTGTCCAGAACCTAGGGCATCAGCACCATGGAAGAGTGGAGAAAGAGCAGGCTGTGGAGCCAGGTGACCAAGCTCATGGTGGGACTTACTAGAAAATCTCTGACTCACATCTCACATTCCTGCACTGTCCTCCATTGCTTCCTCTTTCCTCAGTTAGATCTCCAATTGCCACACTGTTTTATTTTGTCTATGACTTTGGCTATGTTAACTTCTCAAGCCTCCATTTATTCTTAAACTTAACAAAATCTCCATCATATAGTAGTTGGGAGATTAAATGTGATAGTATACATGGAAGTATGCAAGGGTTGTTTATGACATACCTACGGTGTGCTGGGTACAATTCTAAATACTTTACGGGTATTAAGTCACTTATTCCAACCAATAACTGTATGGGGTAGGAAATACTATTAGTTCCATTTTATCAATAAGGCAACGAGGCTCAGGGAGATTACGTAAATTATCAGAGTATCACAGCTAGTTAAGTGATGTAGCTGGATGTGTGTGTGAGTGTCTGGACATCATATTTTTCTGCCTTTTGCCATCCTGTCATTTCATCCTTCTCTGTCTGCTGATAAATGCTTACATCCTGCTCTGGGGAGAGGGTGCCTGGCTCACAGCCCACATTTCTGCTCTGTTTACCCCACTTTGGGCCTAAACTGCATCTCTAATTGCCAGGTTATTTCCATTTGGTTTCTGCATCAATAAGACCCAAGCTATGACCAGTTGTGGCAATCCAAAAGATTGGCTCAGATCTGCTCAGCTGGCCGTGGGAGTTTTCAGGGTGTGTAAGTTTCCAAGGTAGGTTGCTGTAACAAAATTCCACAAACTAGGTAGCTAAAAACAGCAGAAATGCTCTTCCTCAAGGTTCTGGAAGCTGGAAGTCCTGAATCAAGGTGTCAGCAGGGCCATGCTCCTTTTGAAACCCATAGGAGAATCTGTTCTTAATTCTTCCTAGCTCCTGGTGATGGTCAGCAATCTTTGGCCTTCCATGGTTTGCATTTGCATCTCTCCAATCTCTGCCTTTTTTGTCGAAGGGCATTCTCTCTTTGTGTCTCTATGTGGGCTCTCCTCTTCTTAGAAAGACACCAGTCATATTGAAGTAGGGCCCACTCTACTCTTCATATGGCCTCGCCTCAATATAACCCATTATATCTACAATGACTCTGTTTCCAAATAAGGTCACATTCAGAGATCCTAGGGCTTAGGAGTTCAGTATATCTTTTTTTTTTTTTTTGTAGGGGGACACAAATCAACCCATAACAAAGGACACAAACTTATTTTTTTAATATATTTTTTATTGGAGTTCGATTTGCCAACATATAATATAGCACCCAGTGCTCATCCTATCAAGTGCCCCCCTCAGTGCCCGTCACCCAGTCACCCCAACCCCCCTACCCACCTCCCCTTCCACCACCCCTTGTTATTTTCACAGAGTTAGGAGTCTTTCATCTTCTGTCATCCTCTCTGATACTTCCCACTCATTTTCTCTCCTTTCCCCTTTAATCCCTTTCACTATTTTTTATATTCCCCAAATGAATGAGACCATATAATGTTAAAGGACAAACTTCTATCTGTCTCTGTCATCCCATGGAAACTGGGCTCTGTTCAGGGTTTGGCCACCTCTGAGCCTCACTCTGCCTTCCCCAGGCTCTTTGGAGGATAGATAGTGTGTTTGCAGCTTCTTATCTTCAAGGAAATGAGGTATCACATGTCCTTGTCAGAGTCCCTGCTATTTCATATGTTAGTTGATCCAAATAAATGAACTCTTGAATAAATACCATCTGGACCTGCTGAGTCACTTTCTCAAGTGGCCCCCATTGCTACTTCCCATCAGGGGCATCCATCTCTGCTGATGCCATGATTTCCAGAGCTCATGGGAAGAACTCAGCTTGTTTCCCACCCTGATCCCGTTTCTGCATCATAGACTTTCTAGGTACCCCCGGGAGGCTGTGAGCTGGCCCTCCTCAAATAAAATGCTCCTGCTCCTAAAAGTATTCCTAAAAGTAATTATAAAGATTAGCCCTTTTCCTTCTTTTTTCTTGTCTTCTTTTATGAAAATGTGAGCTTAAAAGTAAAACAAAGGACTTTATTACAGCAACTTTCATGGAAATTAAAACAAATATTCACCCACATTCTCTTCATGCCTAACCAAAAAGAACTGTTAGAAACTTCATTTTCCAATTTTTAGTCAGAAGCATGCATATTTTTACATTAATTGCAACATAAATAAAATGCTCTGTTCTATTTTTTTCTTCTTTAACATTACTTTTGGAGGAATTTCTTCATGTTGCAACATGGTCATTTTGATGACTGCAAGATACTTCCATTGGGTTGTACTGATTTGGTCTCTAAAATGATTTATCCAGTGTATTTGTGTCCCTTTTCCTTATAATTCTGTATGCATTGGGCTTTGTAATTTTTAATTTTCTTTAAAATTATTTTAGTGGGTATAAAAGAGATACCTAATGCAGTCTTACTTTGCACATCTTTGATTAGCAGTGTGAACAAACACCTTTAAAATATATCTTATTATCTAATACTCCTGACAGCATATAAAAGCTATTTACCTATGCATCAGTCCAGGTTACCAGTAGCAATGAATGCTTCCTACAATTCACACTTGCACCAAGGAGAAAAAACAATAGCCTCCTCTTCCTTTTCCTGAGCATCTAGGGAGCTACTTAGGAGCTTAAGCAACTTGAGTGGTGGAGTTGTCTATGTACTTTAGCTCTGCTCTTTCAAACTTTCATGGCCCAAAGTGACAGGACAAGAGCAACTTCTATCACTTGGCATGTGTTTCCATTGGTAGTGGTAGGGTATTCATTCAAGGTTCTTTTGCTACACTGACCATAGGAAGTTACTAGAAAAGTGGATAGGGGAGTGGGCGGTTTGGATTGGGAAACTGACACCAAAGAATTAGTAGTATTCCCAAGTCACAACCAAAATACAAAATACACTAGCTTCAAAATGCAGACCTATGGTTCCAGTTAACTGTATTCTGAATATAAATCTCTAATAAAGTTTTGTTGGGATGAAGACAAAGAGGAAGAAGGAAGGTGTGTAGGAAGGATGAAGGCATATATGGGACACTTGGCTATATCATAGGTCAGCAGACACTTCTGTAAAGGGCCAGATTGTAAATATTTTCGGCTTGTGGGCATATGGTCTGTCACAGCCACTGAACTCTGCCATTGTAGCACAAAAGAAGCCATAGAAAATTCTTAAATGAACGGGTGTGACTGTGTTCTAACTTTATTTATGGGCACTGAGATTTGGATTTCATCTGATTTTTATGTGTGACAAAATATTATTTTTCTTCTGATTTTTTTTTTTTGCTTTCACCATCTGAAAATGCAAAAGCCACTTTTGGCTCACAGGCAGTGGGTTGGATTTGGTCCAAGGGATGAAGTTTGCTGATCTCTGAGTTATAGTCAAGAAAGGAAGGATGGTGTTGTGAAGTGGTTTTCAAGTTTTTTTAGCAAGAGACTTATTTATGAAATCCTATATATATAGTAGTTTAAAGTATCACTGCTCTGGTTGGGAGAGGAGAACATGGAGGCTAAGAAGCAGTTCTCTTTTTCTGCTCCTTCCCACACATAAGACAACCTCTGCATCACCTCTGGCTATGGAAATCAGGCTGACCCAGAAATCTTGAGACTAGCTTTTAGTCATTCCTCTGCTACTCTGAACACCTTGTATGTGATGGGTGCTCATTTAGTTCATTAATCCAATTAGTGAATTGAGTACTGCTGAACAAGCTGTGAGCCCTTGGACTGGTTTCTATAGCTCACTGGTTTCAGTTTCTTCTTTAAAAATCAAGCAGATTTGAAGAGAAAAGGATGGAATGATGTCTGTGGTCTCTTCCAGCTTTGTCTTGATTCTAGGTTGTATACTTTCCAATACTGGAAAGGTTGTGGCTCATTAAATTTGATGAATGTAAAGCATGGCCTTAGCTTCACTCAATTAATCGGTACTTTTTTTCTCCAACCCTTGCTCCTAGGTTGATTGAACATAATTGGAAGTCATACAGGAAGAAATGATGGGTGTGGTAATGGGAATATATTGATACTGAATTATCTAAACTTTCTTTCTTGTTCCACTAATTGAAAAAATGGAGTACTCTTCAGTTGGAAGTCCAGTTCCTTGAAATTAGGAATGGCAGGGTTTTTTTCCTTCTTCATTGCATAAGATCCTGAGTATAATAGGTATTTTAAAAAAATATTACTAATATTGATGCTAATAATGATGGCTTCTTCTCTGATCCCTTGCTAGTTCTGCTAGAGCTACACTAGCTTACTATCTCTTCTTCATATACACTAAGCTCATTTTCTTCTGTCTGGAAAAGCAGAGCCATAAGTCTTAACGCAGCTGATTGTTTCTCTTCATTTAGGTCTCAGTTTTCATAACATCCCCTTGGAAAGGACTTCTCAGACACTCTGCCTAAATAGGACAGCCTCCCCTCCAGTAACTATCCTATACAGTAGCCAGCACTTACTGAACTAGGGTTGGTCTGTGTGACCCACTGCACATAGCAAAAGTGATGCTATATCTCTTCTAAGGTTAGGTTGTAAATGATCATGGCCTCCATCTTGGGTGTGTGCAGTCTCTTTTGGATCATTTGTTCTGGGGAAGGCCTGTTGTCATGTCTTGAGGGCATTAATGCATCCTATGGAAAAGTTCACATGGAGAGGAACTGAAATTTCTGGCAACAACCAGTGAGGAATTGAGACCTGCCAACATCCATGTATGCGAACTCAGAACAGGGTCCTCCCTCAATTGAGCTTTTGGATGAGGCTGCAGCCCCAGCCCACAGCTTGACTGCCACTTCATGAGAGAGATCTTGAGTCAGAATCATCTAGCTAAGCTGTTTCTAGATTCTGGACTTGCAGAAACTATGAGATAATAAATGTTTGTTGTCTTAAGCTAAGTTTTGGGGTAATTTGTTACACAACAATAGATAACTAATGTACTATGATTTATTTTCTTTGTAATGCTTTTCATGATCTGATTTAGCCTTATTGACTGATTGAGTAAGGGATATGGAATCACAAACAAGTAATTTACAACACATGCTATAAGTACAATGAAAAAATTATGTTAGAGGTAAGTGTAGGCCAGCAGTTCTCAAAGTGTGATCCCTGGGCCATCAGCAACAGTATTACTGGGAATATAACAGAATGCAAAGTCTTGGGTCCCATACCAGACCTACTAAACCAGTAACTTTTGGGATGGGAACCAAAAAACTGAATTTTAACAAGTCTTTCAGATTGTTCTGATGCACAGCAATATTTGAGAGTTACTGAGCTACCATTATAGAAGCATGTAGAAAGGCTCCTATACTGGCCTTGGGCTCAGGATAAAAAGGCAGGACACCACAAAGTAATCCTGGAGGAGGGGACACTAGAAATAGGTATGTAAAGGTCATTTAATCTTAAGCTCCTGAGGTGAATGCAATAGCAGTATAAGTATAAAAGTGAAATAGAGAATTCTTCTTGTAAAAAAAAAAAAAAGTGACTCTGCTTTTCAGTATAATGGGAAGTCTTCCTAGCAGAGATGACAACTGCGTAGGAGTTTTCCAAGAGAAGGAAGTGAAAAGAGGATTCCAGGTAGAGGAGACTGAATGAGAGAAAGCCCAGAAGTAAGGGGCATGCTGGGAATACATGGAAGGATCGTTAGCTGCAGGTAGTAGCAGTGGTGAGGCTGAAAATGTAGGCTGGAACCAAACTGCTCCAAGCTGAGCAGAGGATCTGGTAGATGGACAGCAAGATGAACATAGACAGGATTTCTGAATTCTAACATTGTGAGGCCAGATGGTGGGATGGCATGCATCTCTGAAATGAAAGTGGTAGGGATGCACCTGTAGCAGGAGGCCATCAAGGTGAGGGGAAGAAAAGGTGGTTGTTCTCTTCCTCTTCATTGACTGCCCTGCCTTAGGCACTAGAGCCTCCCTCTGTCTGTTCAGACGACAGGCTCCTCCAGCCTTCAGGCAGGAACTGCTGGCAGTTTTGATCATAAAGGGCAAGTTGTTTTAGGAACTGAGCAAGGCAAAGACATTCCTTTCCTTGTGCCTAGGAGACAAATCTTGCTTCTCAGACCAGTATAGCTTTTGCCCTTCTGTCTCTCCAAGGCACTCTTTCATCAGGAAACCCTACCTGCCCCTCCACTCCCAGTCATTGAACTAGAGTGGAACCAAGTGCAGTTGCATGTAGCCTGCCTTTTGGGTGAGAGCATCATTTATGTGGCTTGCCCTTCTGTGGAGTCACAGGGACTGGATAGTTTCCAGAACAAGGAGGTTTGAATAATCAACCACTGTATTTGCAGCCTGAGGTACTGGAGATGGTTTATGGCTAGTTTATTTCACACTGACTTGTCCCTCATGCATATAAGTCCACATGGTTGTGTTCCCAGAGACATCCATCGATACTTTGTGTGTTGCAAGAGCTAAGCCACATACTTTCTCAGAACATTTATTGAAAGAATAATAGACCAAGTGACAATAAATGAATCAATGAATACATGAATACTGTGGTAAAAAGAAATCTGGACTTTGGAGTCAGACAAAAATGGGTTTGAATTCCAGCTCCATCACTTATTATCTAGGTCACATTGGCAAGTTATTTTGTTTTTCAGAATGTTTATTTCCTTATCTGTAAAATGGGGCTCTGATTTATTTTGAAAGACTTAAAGATTTTTCTGAAGACCAAAGGAAATCAGATATATATGTGTATACCTAGCATGATGCTTAGTACTTAGTAGCCACCTCCAAAATGGTGATTTCCCTATAGAGCAATGGTTTTCAACCTTGGGTGCACATTGGAATCAAAAGAAAGCTTTTAAATTTACTGACACATGAATCTCACCCTAGACCAATTGAATTGGAATGTCTGAGGGTAGAACCCCAGCATTTGTACTTTTTATAAGCCCTCCAAGGTGATTTGGATATACAGGAGGACTAAGCATCACTCCTATGGAGAAGTGATTGGTAACCCTCACTGCACACCAAAATTATTTCTGGATCTTCTAAAACATACCAATTCTGGGACCTGCCTCCCAGAGAGTCTATTTTAATAGGAGTGGGGGGTCTCAGCATCAGATTTATTTAAAAGCCCCCAGGTGATTCTAGTATATAGTCAGCATAGGAAAAAACCCGCCTTTTTATCCATTTACTCACTTACCGTCCTGACACATTTTATAACTATAAATTAGGAAGAATATTTGCACATCAGAAGCAATCCCTTCTTCACTTAAGCTCTTACCACACTATTTTTCCCGAATAGTTTATTCACATGTATCATAGTTAGTTGTTTATAAATCTAACCTTTATTAAACATGTGAGCTCCTTGAGAAAACAGATATGGTATTTGTCTCTCAGGGGTATGGTACAATGCTTGGATGAGTAGGTGCACATTATTGTTTGTGGAAGATGAGTCTATGCACAGCCTTCTCAAAATATTATAGTCTTATCCATATATGTAACTGGGGTTATAAAAATCTGAGCCTACTATGATCCATTTTCTGATAAGATCAATGAAGCCATTAGGACCAGCGAATCATTTATATATGAATATACACACATTTTCCCCCCTTAAACTAAGTGGGCAGATGACTTTTTCTATACTTGAAAAAATCGTGTATATAGTCTGGAAGTAGAGTTGATTTATAATACAGTTTTATTCAAAGACTCAAAAAATCATGATCTGGTCATTCTCTTTCTTACATGGTTCTCCAAGTTAAAATCATTCTTAGACAAATATTGCCTCCTTATCATAGCCAGATGGCTGCTGAGTAACCAGACTTTATATTCTTTCAGGTTCAAGTTAAACCAGATGAACTAGAGTCTCCTAGAAGTTTAAGCAAAAATCTGGTGATAACTCATTGGCTCTGATTGCATCAGATATCCAAACTTGAATCTTTCTGTATAGGACCAGGAAAAGGAAACATTGTGATTGGCTCAATTGATGTAGTACTTCACCTAAGTCATACAAGACTGATGGGGGCATGGTTTCTTTGAGAACAATCAAAGTACGGTTATCTGAAGGACAACTGGATGATTGGCAGCAAAAACAAAAACAAAAGTAGATACTCAATCTAAGAATCTATTCAGTCAGTTCAATTAAATACAATTTTTAAATTAAAAATTTAATTTCGTTTGTCAAAAAGTTAAAAAAACACTTTATCATATAGATATTCTCATATATAGTCTGCGTCCTAATCTTAAAAGGGATTCAATATAAAAATTACTCATCTGAACACATACACATTTCAAAATATTATGCCATTGTGAGATATTGTTGCAGCTGTTGGCGGAGAACAGCATTATTTCCAGATCCTTCATGATCACTACCTGGCTTTGAGCGCAGACAGAGACACTATGTGATTCTAATTTCCACACTGTAAATATGCAAGAAATAAATCCATCTGTCCAGCCACCCATTCATCCATCCTTCCATCCATTCATCGTTTCATCCATGTAACAAATATTAACATCTACCCATTTAACAAAAACTATGTGTTTTAAGTACTCAGCTTTCTGAGATAAATAAGATAAAGTTCCTTCCCCAAAGGAGCTCTGAGTCTTGAGGGGACAGACATTCGTGAATTATCCATAACAGAGCATGATAAATGCTTTGCTTGAGGGATGAGCAAAATGCTGTAAGAGCACAGATCAAGTGGAGGACTCGGTGAATAGTGCAATAAAGTAATTTCATTCTCAGGAGAAGAGAAGCTGCATTCACGGGTGTAGATGCTACTTTCTGGGGCTTCTTAAAAATCTCTCCAGTCTGTGGTTGACTTTCATAGGAAGAGCCTTCCCTTATCCCACTTGCTTTGACTTGCTTCCTCGAAGCCCAACAACCTATTTGAAGTAGCACAAAGGAGGCACTCTTAGGAAATAAGAAAAAATAACCAGCAACAAGAAATCTGTGCCTCAGAAGGATCTCTGGCCAGGTCATGTAATTTATATTGTATTCTAGGGGTGTACCTGGATGTACCTGGACCACATGTGCAATAAAATGTAACAGAGGTAGGGGATTCTCCTTTGATGGTATACCACATGGTGTGACTTTAGAGGAAAAGAAAAGCTAACTCCTCAAGTTTCAGTATCAACTCTATACTTTTTCTTTAATGCCTTCATATATTCATAGGTATGCCTAGAAAAATAGACTGTGTTAAGCTGCTATCAGGCATCAGTCATTTCTCCCTCAATGTGGCTGAAAGGACTGGTCAGAGGTGGGATTGGAAAGGAAAAAATATTTGTATTCCATTCAATTAATCTTTATATGGTGCCTTCCGAGTGATGAATCTTTGCTAGTATTTGGAGATGTAGAGATAGATGAATAAGATACAGGTGTGTTCTCAGAAATCCTTAGTCTAACAGGGAAATGGCAGTAAGCAGTCACTGCAGGATGGTAAATGACACGCTAGAGGTGACAGAGCATCATCTCACATGCTGTGGGGCTGGCCTTCTGGAAATAACAGTGACTTGGTTGTCTGCAGGTGTTGGCATTTCTCTAGAATTTTGCTGAAATTGAGCCCATGCTTGGACTCTGAGCTAGTTGCAGTACTTGGTATGAACTGATATTTGTCTAAAAGAGTGATTTTTAGACTTTACATGCTTTATTCTGGGAAATGCTTCTCTCAGAAATCATCTTAAAAATAACATGATGACATTGGACACAGCTGAAGACTTGGAAGTTTAGACTGATGAGCTTAAGATTTAGCTGATATCAAACATCGACACAGAGGAATTTCAAAGAGGATATTTGAGAACCAATTTTCTTGAAAAGCTCCTCTCTCCTTAGTGGAATTTAGAATGACCAGGAGCAAATGGAGAGGGGACTATATGAGGGAGATTTTTCCAGAGATTCATTGAAAGGCTGTGAGTTCCTCTCCAAGGTGGCGGGAGTGTGTTCCTCACTTCAAGCCAAGGGCGATGGGGCTTCCCTGAGACCATTCAGGGAATTTGATGTGTGTATCTAGGAGCTGTGGACTGATGACTGACTCCCTCCATAGGACTCCAGCATGAAGGAGAAGGGACTCCACTTCCTTGCACAGAGCCAATTTGAGAGGGGCAAAAGATGCCAACAAGCACATGAGAAAATGCTCTGTGTCACTTGCCATCAGGGAAATACAAATCAAAACCACAATGAGATACCACCTCACCCCAGTGAGAATGGGGAACATTAACAAGGCAGGAAACAAGAAATGTTGGAGAAGATGTGGAGAAAGGGGAACACTCTTGCACTGTTGGTGGGAATGTGAACTGGTGCAGCCACTCTGGAAAACTGTGTGGAGGTTCCTCAAAGAGTTAAAAATAGACCTGCCCTATGACCAAGCAATTGCACTGCTGGGGATTTACCCCAAAGATACAGATGCAGTGAAATGCTGGGATACCTGCACCCCGATGTTTCTTTTTTTTTTTTTAATTTATTTTTTATTGGTGTTCAATTTACTAACATACAGAATAACCCCCAGTGCCCGTCACCCATTCACTCCCACCCCCCGCCCTCCTCCCCTTCTACCACCCCTAGTTCGTTTCCCAGAGTTAGCAGTCTTTACCCCGATGTTTCTAGCAGCAATGTCCACAATAGCCAAAGTGTGGAAGGAGCCTTGGTGTCCATCGAAAGACGAATGGATAAAGAAGCTGTGGTCTATGTATACAAAGGACTATTACTCAGCCATTAGAAACGACAAATACCCACCATTTGCTTTGAAGTGGATGGAACTGGAGGGTATTATGCTGAGTGAAGTAAGTCAATCAGAGAAGGACAAACTTTATATGGTCTCATTAGTTTGGGGAATATAAAAAATAGTGAAAAGGAATAAAGAGGAAAGGAGAAAAAATGAGTGGGAAATATCAGAAAGGGAGACAGAACATGAGAGACTCCTAACTCTGGGAAACAAATAAGGGGTGGTAGAAAGGGAGGTGGGCGGGGGGTGGGGGTGACTGGGTGACAGGCACTGAGGGAGGCACTTGATGTGATGAGCACTGGGTGTTATTCTATATGTTGGCAAATTGAACACCAATTAAAAAAACAAAAAACAATTAAAAATTAAAAAAAAAAGAAATGGGCACATGGGAGAAAGCTGGTTTCAAGCACTTTGCTACCTACCCACAGGGCTACCTCAGCATAAGTTCATGGAATGGGAGGAGCACTGTCCATGTGCTCGAATGAATCTAGGTCCCATAGAACTGAGGGTGCAGTTGATGATCTCCGCTAGGGCATCTAGCTCATTTTGGAACTGGCCTTGTGAAAAGTATAGAATTCATAGGATTTGTCTGTTGGGCCCAGAGATAGCAGAGCTATTTTACAATAGTACTAAGTAAGGACCTTTTGACTCCTCTTACCTCTCTTTCTTCCGTCTTCCACCCTCATCTGAAAGGGAGCAAGGATCAGAAATAACTGCAGCTGGCAAACAAGAAAGCAAGAAGTGATCCTTCTCCAAGGCAGGTTACCTGACTACCATAGGTTCTGGCTGTTGGGGTGGGCCAGGTGGAAGAAGAGTCTTATTCTTGAATATAGATAAAAATTTTGATTAATGTATTGGACTGCATTTTAAAATTTCTGAATGAAGACTGTCCATTTGAGATTTATAACCATGGGATGACCTGAATTTTCCCTCAGTGGCAGGGGAAGACTTATTAGCCTCACTGAGTGAGCTTAAGAGGGCAGTTGGGGACAAAAAAAGAAAAAAACCCCCCAAAACCAATTTTATGACTAAACCCTATGAGTTCTGCATGTTCAGTGTTCTCATTACACATGTGTCCTCATCCATTAAAAGAGGACCCGTAAGAGAGGAACTAAAGCTGCACTGGGAACCCACTAAAACGCCCATGTGTAATGAACAGTGGGTGGGAATCCATCTGGACTAAATTAGCTGAAGTGTGGGTTTGGGCATTGGAGCAGGAAGTGATTCTGAGAGCTGTCTCATGAGGCAGCTGTCCAGAGGAGGAACTCTTTGGGTTACCCAGTTTATCTCAACTCCATTAAAAGCCAGAGCAGGTCTTTTTTGCCTGAAGGGTTTTCTCTGACAAGAGGAGATTCATAATTCATGCCACTGGCTCTTATCTGGCCTGTCACGCATTGTGTTGGACACAGATTCACTGCCTTTTTCAGAATTTGTGTGTGCCATAATGTGCAGAAAGAGGAGGCTGCTATCCCTAGAGTAGCAATTCTTAAATTTGGGGGTTCATCAAAATCATCTGGGGATCTTGTTACAGCAAAGAGTCTGACACTTTTCCCTCAACATCAAATGCTGTTTTAGGAAGTCTGGGGTGAGGCCTTGGAATCTGCATTAATAATGAAGCCCACGCATTTCTGAACCAGATGTCCTGATGATCATACTTTTAAAACACTGCCCTGGAGTTTATATTCTGAAGTTAGGGCACTGATGGCATCACACCAGACCTGATAGACTCACATGCACATACGCATCTATACTACAAACTCTATTCCCTGTCTTGTGATTACTATCCCCATGAAATCTTCACAAAACTCTGTGAGATGAGTCTTACATTCTTCCCATTTTACAGATGAAGATAATGAGGCACAACAAAGTTAAGTACTTGCTCAATGTCATGCAACTAGTAAGTCATGGAAAAATGATTGAAACTCAGTAGTCATCTGCTAGGGTTAACCATGGTGCAACATTGCCTCTCATTTTTTTGCAACCCATCTCTTGGTGCAATTTTGTAGGAGAGTTTCAAACAAGTTATAGTTCTTAACTCTATCAAATGTCTCTGACTCTGGTGGCCTAAGGAGTAAGTCATTCCGGGAAGAGATGGGGATGGGACAAGCTTTGTTCAAGGCCTTACACACTCCATAGCCCAATTGTAGAGAAGTTTCCTCCAATGAAAGATAAAGCAGCTCCACCATGCAGAAAGCTTAGTAATGCATCTCAGCACACAAGGAATCTGTTGAAAAGTGAGGGTCATACTAATGACTCATAGGCTTTGCAAATACTGAAAGCCTTTCTCAAGACAGAGGAAATCATGTTCAATAATAATGTGTATTATTATTATCATTATTATTATTATTATTATTATTATAGCTAATTTCTATAGAGAGCAGAGGTTTGCAAAATTTTTTCTTAAGGGGTAGCTCATAAATATTTTAGGCCTTATAGACTACATGATCTCTGTTCTAGCCACTCAGCTCTGCTGTCATAATGTGAAAACAACCATAGACAATACATAAAGGAATGCATGAGGCTATAAACTTTATGTACAAAAACAGGTTGTCATAGTTTACTGCTCCCAGTATAGAGCATTAGAGTTTATGGCACACTTTCCAGTCCCTTACACTGTTGCATCTAGAAGAATAGGATTCCTAGGGAAGTGAATGACCCACTTGAGGCCACTGGCAGTCTGGTGACACAATTGTAAACCATGCCCATGCATGCTGCTTTCATATGTAGACCTGCAACTACAACCCCAGGCACCACAGGAGATGGTATTGCAAAGATTTTGAAAATGGCTTCTTACATATGGTAGCCATCATGACAGATATGGGATGGCTTTACTGTGTAGAATCTTTACTAAACCAGAATGCCTAATTTTCCTCTTTGCTAGAAATTTAGTATTTACTGTAGTAAGTAAATTACTTACTGCTGTAAGTAATTTAAGGCCAGGGACCAGAATCATTTTTTTTTCACTTTTGTATCTTCAGAATCTAAACCAAGGATCTCAAACTGGGAATCCTACGAGGACCCAGACTGCTAACACTAATAGATATAATCATGGAGTGGTAGGAACATGGACAAACTTAGGGCATATAGCCCATTTCCAAGAGGCAGTGGCTACCTAAGTTGAGACAAATGTTGCCTTGCAGACATACAGGCCCAGTGCTGCCAAATAATGGTTTTTCCAAGGGATTCCAGAAACTTATATTTTTAATGTGAAATATCCTGATTTTACATATCGGCCATCTGCTTCCAACTGTAACAAAAGGATGGTGCAGATCAACTAAGCAGGACACAGACCAAGTATGAGGATCATATTCTACTTATAAATCACCAGCTTTTGACCTCTTATCTAGCACATAGTAGGTACTCCACAAATGTTGACCAGATGAATGGAATTTCCATTTTATAGATGGGGATATGGAATTCAGTGATTAGAACATGGTTCAGTGCTCCTTCTGTTAAGTGAAATCCAGCTCCTAGGAGCTCCAGCAATCTTTCCTCCTCACCTCTCTCCTTCATTAGAAAGCTATTGACAAATGTTTTCTCAATCAATTACTGTAATCAGTCAGCTGCAACATTTACAGGTCAGGAGAACACATCAACACCTGTCAGGAGGCCAGACAATCATGATTCCCATTTGTCAAATGTGCCGTTTCCCTCATTCCATAT